>NC_060138.1:356053575-356373575 GCF_021461385.2 Schistocerca piceifrons | reverse complement strand
TACGACCAAAATCTCTTAGGGTTTTTTCTCAGGTCAGTCGACAACGTCTTACTTTCAAAATAATTGAACGCATCTCTCATTGCTCTTCTTACGCTCATTTTCGCTTCGTTCACCTTTTGTTTGTCAGCTAGGTTTTTACTTCTCTTGAGTCTGAGATGAAGTGGTCTTTGTTTACGTAGCACTTCTCTAACACATCTTTTAAACCATGGTGGATCTTTCCCATTCCTTAAAACTGTACTCGTAACATACTTGTCTAGGGCATATTGTACGATGCCTTTGGATTTTTTCCATTTGTTCTCTACATCTTCGTCCTCATCACCAAATATTTGATGCTGACTGCTAAGACATTCTGAAATTTGTATCCTGTCACCCTTGCTGAGCAAATATGTCTTCCTACCTTTCTTGACATTCCTTGTAGGACCCGTCGTCATAGATTCTGTCACAACCTTATGATCACTTACTCTACGTTAACTGATTCGATAAGTTCAGTTGTGTTCGTTGCCAGGAGGTCTAAGACGTTACCCTCACGAGTTGGTTCTCTAATTATCTGTTCAAGGTAATTTTCGGACAAAACGTCCAGAACAATGCCACACGATTCCCTGTCTCTGGCACCAATTTTGATGGCATAGCACTCCCAATCTATACTTGACAAGTTGAAATCACCCGCTACTACAACGGCATGATCAGGAAAATTACTGATGATATTTTGCAAGTTCTGTCTGAGGCGCTCTACAACTACAGCTCCTAACCCAGGTGGTCTATAAAAGCATCCGACCACCATTTTTGACCGTTTTTCAATACTCAATTTCACCCAGATTAATTCACATTCGGAAGCCGTAATAAGCTCGCTAGATTTTATCGAATTTTTTACTGCAACACGCCGCCACCATTGGCTACTAACCTATCCTTACGATAAACATTTAAGTCTGAATTTAGGATTTCGTTGTTATTGACGTATGGCTTCAACCATTATTCTGTTCCCAACACTAGCTCTGCATTATAACCTTCAGTAGTCCGCCCCGGTAGCTGAGTGGTCAGCGTGACAGACTGTCAATCCTAAGGGCCCGGGTTCGATTCCCGGCTGGGTCGGAGATTTTCTCCGCTCAGGGACTGGGTGTTGTGTTGTCCTAATCATCATCATTTCATCCCCATCGACGCGCAGGTCGCCGAAGTGGCGTCAAATTGAAAGACCTGTACCAGGCGAACGGTCTACCCCACGGGAGGCCTTAGCCGCACGACATTTCCATTTATACCTTCAGTAAGTGATGCTAATTCTGGGGCCTCTCTTTGGATGCTCCAGCAGTTTACTCACATCATATTAATCTTTTCTGTCTCTGATCTGCGAGGGCCAAGATTCTATGAGGTCGCTGTGGCTGACTTAACAGGCAAATCGTCTTTGCTCCCAGGTTAATCGCAGTCAAAAGTCCACTAATCTTAATATCGTACTAGCCAGGAAAGGGCGTTACTTTTACATAACGAAAGAATATTATTTCAAACTTTACAATAATACATGTATTTTCAAACACAAACTAAGAAATTATTAATTGCTACCAACCTTGAGAGATGTACATCGAGCAAAATGTTAGTGCGTCCATTCAGTTCAGCGGTACTAGCCAGACAAAAAAGCTTGCTATCTAGTTTTTGTAGTGGTTTTGTCTTTTTCTGTGAGATCTCTCTCTCTCTCTCTCTCTCTCTCTCTCTCTCTCACACACACACACACACACACACACACACACACGCTACTCAATATTACGTCTTTGGTTCAATTCACCCTGCGAATTAGATAGAAACAATTCTTAACGTACATTTAATGTCTTTACTAAAATCATTTCCAGGAGACGGTACACTGCTAAAGTTAATTTGTAAGTAGGCTGCTTAGGTTTTTATGTTGGTAACGCGACGTAGCGCTCTGTATGAAACTCACTGACTGTGCTGTGTGCAGTCTGTGGCTGGTTGGCATTGTTGCAATATTCGCTATTATAGTGTTGGGCAGTTGGATTTGAACAGCACGTAGCGTTGTGCAGTTGAAGGTTAGCCGCTAGCAGTGGTGGATGTGTGGAGAGAGCTGGCAGAGTTTTGAAAGCGAACGATCTGGACGTGTGTCCGTCAGAAAAAGGAAATTTGAAAGACTGGATGTCATGAACTGATATATATATTATGACTTTTGAACACTATTAAGGTAAATACATTGTTCGTTATCCATCAAAATCTTTCATTTGTTAACTATACCTATCATTAGTTATTGCCTTCAGTAGTTAGAATCTTTTATTTAGCTGGCAGTATTGGCACTCGCTGTATTGCAGTAGTTTGAGTAACGAAGATTTTTGTGAGGAAAGTGATTCATGTAAGCTATAGGTTATTGTTAGTCAGGGCCATTCTTTTGTAGGGATTATTGAAAGTCAAATTGCGTTGCGCTAAAAAAAAAAAAGTGTCAGTTTAGTGTTGATCAGAATAAGTAAAGAGAGAAATGTCTGAGCACGTTCAGTTTTGCTCAGATGTTTGAAAATCAAATAATGTAGTTTTCCAACACTTCCATTTATAAATTTTTCTAAGGGGAGACGTTTAAAATTTAGTCCATGGTGAGGTTTCTTTTCTGAGTCGCCTAGCTTCAGCCAGAGGCTTAACTTGATAGTGAGCATATCAAGGCCATTAGAACTCCGTCTGGCCCAGGAAAGAAGGGAAATGCATTGTTTATTGGAAAGGGTAACTTCTTCAGGAAGTTCATTTGAAACTTCGCCCAACTCTCCGTCGCCTTAATACACCTTCATCATAAGGGAGAGCAGTTTCGCTGGTCCAATACTCAGCAGTCGGCTTTTGATACATTCAAGCAGGCTCTCAGTAATGCCCCCGGTTCTCCAGACTGGTGTCTCCAGTTCTGGAATTTCTGCAGTCCTGTTGCAAAACAATAATGGACACCCTCCGCTGATCACATATGCATCGAGGGCTTTCTTCCTTGGCAGTAGTTAAATACTTTCTATACGAGTTGGAAGCATTGGCAGTATTATTTGCCTCGAAAAATTTAAGTCCTATTTAGAGTATAGATATTTCTTATTAGTGATAGACATTCAGACACTAGACTGGGTACTGGCTAGGGCCTATAACCCTATAAGGCTGACAGGATAGCTAACAGAGCAGTTCGAATTTCCACAAAACACGTAAAAGGTTCTGGCATCAGCTGGCTAATGAGGTGAATCGCATTGCAGCGACGCGGTCCATGTTTCACTCACTTAAGCTTATCCATTACGGATATTTTAGAACCCGTGACCTTTAGTTGAATGTAAATACATAAAAATGCAACCGGTCACTTTTTTGAATATTATTTATTATTTCATGAACCGGTTTTCGAACCTCTTGAGGTTCATCTTAAGATGGTTTTCTGAAAGATATATCATTATTTCTAACATAATGTGGGGTGCTGGCTCGCGACAGTATGGGTGGCTTTTTTCGTTAGTGTCCATCTGTCTGCTTCCGTTTTGATGGCTAATTGGTACATCCCTCTACACACTTTATTCATTTAAACTGTGACAGCGAGACTTTGCCAGCATCCATCATGTGCTATACAACTGTTGCTTGTAACAAAGCTTTATGCTTTATATTAGAATCAACAATGTAACATCCAGAAAACCTGAAAAGGTTCGAAAACCGGTTCATGGAATAATAAATAATATTCAAATAAGTGACTGGTTGCAGTTTTATGTATTTACACGTTTCACTCACTTTGCAGTGATCTTCCTCTGCAGCTTTCTCTGAAGCTACGACCGTGTTCCCTCGGTCACATACGGTGTAGCGAGAACTAGCCACACTAAATGTACTGAACAAGAGCATCAGATTTTTCCCAGTTCATTTATTTATTTGTTCCATCCCACTGTAGCATGTTACCTATAACGTAAACACAAGCTGTAATGGTTCTTACAGAAATTATGCAATATTCATTGATACTAAATTTTATCCTACACAATACTATCTCCCATCACGTAACTATTTCTACTATTAATAATAATAATAACAATTATAATTATAATTATAATAGTCATGAAAAACTATTTCCACTATGAGCAAAAGCTACACTTAGTACCAAATCTATGTGCACTACTGTTATGATAACTTCAGTTTTTGTCTCCCATATTCCGCAACGCACACCATCAGCCTGCCCCGCCGGTTCCTTGGGTACTTGAAGGGCATTGTGATTATGTCTGCCTCTTTCATTGTTTGCTGCTTCTCTGGTTGTAGTGAAGGATTCCTCTGTTCCAAGCGAGCATCGATGTTACCGATGGTGAGCGCAGCCAGACGCCAGTCCAGGTCACGCAGGTTCTGGTTCCTTGGGTGACGAGACACGGCCCACGGCTGCATTTCTCTCTGGTGGTGTTACGATGGCTGCCCTTACTGTGTTGGCAGTTCCTCTTCCGCAGCTGTTGACTCATCTGCCTTCGCTGCGTTGCTTCTCGATCTTCTGCCGCAACCTCTCGTAGCGCAGTAGACGGGGGTTGGTTGATAACTCGCTGCCCAAACCTTTCTTGAAATACTGTCAGCAATGTTGACCAAATCTGTCATTGATTCGTAACGCAGTACCTCCTTGACATGGAGTCTTCCGTTCCGATTCAGTTGCTGCCGATCTATATTTGGCTAAAAACGATAGGGGCGCATCGCTCTTCCGGCATCAACTTATCTTTTCTGCCATAGATGGATGATCCGAATGGGAATGAAGCATCTGACTCCCTCAGGAGGGCTGACACCCTTCTTAACTGGTCGTGGGCCCTACTGGCACTGAATTGGTGGAAGACAGGCCTCCGAGTGTGTCTGTGGTTCACAATGTACGCCAGAACACACTATCTGGTGTATGCCGGTGTAGCTGATACTGATTGGCTACTGTTGAGGAGTGTTGTACAAACCCCACCCAGCCTCCTTAAACTGGATCTGGAGGGAAAAAAACATCACAGAGTGTAAACTTGTTTTGGGAATGTCGTAGAAACCTAACTGTGAAAGAAACTTAGTTATTCATGTATGATATCAACAAAATGCTTTTCAGATGGTAACTACTCATATTTCACCTCATTTAAGGCCCTGCATTATTTTAACAATACATTGTTCCAAAAGCTGTGGCTATGGAATTGAGGCTCCATAGATGTCACAACCCATGATGGGAAAGAGAAAATGAGTTTTAATAACAGCAAATAAAAATCTGCCACTAGCTGAAGCAGCTTGGAGATGTGTAAATATTATTGTACAGTCTCTGTACAGTGATTGTCCGCCTGCTTAGCTGGGTGGTAACGTGCTCGCTTCCCATGCAAGCGGGCCTGGGTTCGATTCCCGGCAGGGTTGGAGATTTTCTCCACTCAGGGACTGGGTGTTGTCCTATCCTCCTCATCCTTTCATCCGCATCACCGGCGCGCAAGTCGCCTAATCTGGCGTCGACTGAAACAAGATTTGCACTTGGCGGCCGAACTTCCCCGGATGGGGCTTCGTGGCCAACGATGCCATACGCTCATTTCAATTCATTTTGTATAGTGATTGATGCTGTAGCAGTTGCGCATTTTTATCCGCTCAATGGCCCCACAATTCTGTAACGTACGACTGTCCTCGGATTAAGTCAGACAGATTTGCGAAGAATGTCAAACCACTTTTCCACTGTAGTTCAAAAAAGTGGCTCTGAGCACTATGGGACTTAACATATGTGGTCATCAGTCTCCTAGAACTTAGAACTACTTAAACCTAACTAACCTAAGTACAGCACACACATCCATGCCCGAGGCAGGATTCGAACCTGCGACCGTAGCGGTCACGCGGTTCCAGACTGAAGCGCCTAGAACCGCACGGCCACACCGACCGGCCCACTGTAGTTGCACTATGTTTTAATACATTATTTCACCATTACTCTGCCCTCAGATCATTCTCAAGCGCGGTATATGAATTGGCATAAATCACATAATTATTTACATTTTGACATCTGCAGCATGAAAGTACAGAACCACGAAAGACGTGAACTGTTTACTACCAAGCACGAGACATGTAAGGCACACTGCCCAGCTTCTGCCCATAGCAAATATCCACACGAACCAAATATTTAAGACCCTTCACACTTATTGTGTATGCTTCACACGTGTAATGAACACTTGATAGTGCAACAGAATCGTGGGATAATTATTATGATGGCTATTCTGTTATTCAACTTATGTATTCAATAGGAACAAGACTTCTGGTCATGTGACTACAGGGTTATAAACACAAAATCAAATAGGGGTAATGCAGGAGTAGGTTTCATAATGAACAGGAAAATAGGAATACGGGTAAACTACTGCAAACAGCATAGTGGACGCATTATTGTGGCCAAGATAGATACGAAGCCCACGCCTACCACAATAGTGCAAGTTTATACGCCAACTAGCTCCGCAGATGACGAAGAGATTGATGAAATGTATGATGGTATGCATTCAGATAGTGAAAGGAGACGAAAATTTAATAGTCATGGGTTACCGGAATTCGATAGTAGGAAAAGGAAGAGAAGGAAACGTAGTAGGTGAATATGGAATGGGATTAAGGAATGAAAGAGGATGCCGCCTGGTAGAATTTTGCACAGAGCATAACTTAATCATAGCTAACACTTGGTTCAAGAATCATAAAAGAAGGTTGTATACATGGAAGAAGCCTGGAGATACTGGAAGGTCTCAGATAGATTATATAGTGGTAAGACAGAGATTCAGGAACCAGGTTTTAAACTGTAAGACATTTCCAGGGGCAAATGTGGACTCTGACCAGAATCTATTGTTTAAGAACTGTAGATTAAAACTTAAGAAACTGCAAAAAGGTGGGGATTTGAGGAGATGGGACCAGGATAAACTGAAAGAACCAGAGGTTGTACAGAGTTTCAGGGAGAACATTAGGGAACGATTTACAGGAATGGGGGAAAGAAATACGGTAGAAGAAGAATGGGTAGCTTTGAGACATGAAATAATGAAGGTAGCAGAGGATCAAGTAGGTAAAAAGATGAATGCTAGTAGAAATCCTTGGGTAACAGAAGAGATATTGAATTTAATTGAAGGAGAAAACATAAAAATGCAGTAAATGAAGCAGGCAAAAAGGAATGCAAACGTCTCGAAAATGAGATCGACCGGAAGAGTAAAATGGCTAAGCAGGGATGGCTAGAGGACCAATGTAAGAATGTAGAGGCGCATATCACTGGGGGTAAGATAGATACTGCCCACAGGAAAATTAAAGAGACCTTTGGAGAAAAGAGAACCACTTGCATGAATATCAAGAACTCAGATGGAAACCCAGTCCTAAGCAAAGAAGGGAAAGCAGAAAGGTGGAAGGAGTATATAGAGGGTCTATACAAGGGCGATGTTCTTGAGGACAATATTATAGAAATGGAAGAGAATGTAGATGAAGATGAAATAGGAGATATGATACTGCGTGAAGAGTTTGACAGAGCACTGAAAGACCTAAGTCGAAACAAGGCCCTGGGAGTAGACAACATTCCATTAGAACTACTGACAGCCTTGGGAGAGCCATCTAATGAGCAAGATGTATGAGACAGGCGAAACACCCTCAGACTTCAAGAAGAATATAATAATTCCAACCACAAAGAAAGCAGGTGTTGACAGATGTGAAAATTACCGAACTGTCAGTTTAATAAGCCACGGTTGCAAAATACTAACACGACCTCTCTACAAACGAATGGAAAAACTGGCAGAAGCCGACCTCGGGGAAGATCAGTTTGGATTCCGTAGAAATGTTGGAACACGTGAGGCAATACTGACCCTAGGACTTATCTTAGCAAATAGATTAAGGAAAGGCAAACCCACGTTTCTAGCCTTTGTAAACTTAGAGGAAGCTTTTGACAATGTTGACTGGAATACTCTCTTTCAAATTATGAAGGTGGCAGGGATAAAATACAGGATCCGATGTTATTCAATCTGTATATTGAGCAAGCAGTAAAGGAAACAAAAGAAAAATTCGGAGTAGGAATTAAAATCCATGGAGAAGAAATAAAAACTTTGATGTTCGCCGATGACATTCTAATTCTGTCAGAGACAGCAAAGGAGCTGGAAGAGCAGCTGAACGGAATGGACAGTCTCTTGAAAGGAGGATAAAAGATGAACATTAGCAGAAGGAAATCGAGGATAATTGAATGTAGTCGAATTAAATCGGGTGATGCTGCGGGAATTCGATTAGGAAAGGAGAGGCTTAAAGTAGTAAATGAGTTTTGCTATTTGGGGAGCAAAATAACTGATGATGGTCGAAGTAGAGAGGATATAAAATGTAGACTGGCAATGGCAAGGAAAGCGTTTATGAAGAAGAGAAATTTGTTAACATCGAGTATAGATGTAAGTGTCAGGAAGTCGTTTCTGAAAGTATTTGTACGGAGTGTAGCCATGTATAGAAGTGAAACGTGGACGATAAATAGTTTAGACAAGAAGAGAATAGAAGCGTTCGAAATGTAGTGCTACAGAAGAATGCTGAAGATGAGATGGGTAGATCACATAACTAATGAGGAGGTATTGAATAGAATTGGAGAGAAGAGAAATTTGTGGCACAACTTGACTAGGAGAAGGGATCGGTTGGTGGGACATATTCTGAGGCATCAAGGGATCACCAATTTAGTATTGGAGGGCAGCGTGGAGGGTAAAAATCGTAGAGGGAGACCAAGAGATGAATACACTAAACAGATTCAGAAGGATGTAGGTTGCAGTAGGTACTGGGAGATGAAGAAGCTTGCACAGGATAGAGTAGCATGGAGAGCTGCATCAAACCAGTCTCAGGACTGAAGACCACAACAACAACAGGAATGTGGTTCACATCCTTGTGCAGAAGTCTTTACTTAAGTTTCCTATACATTTCACATATTATTTCCTTCAATAAGACCCAGCAAATGATTTCAGCATAGAGGTGCTGGATCAATTTAGAGGGGCGCAATTTTCGAAGATCAAGAGCTACATGATGTCTTCGTGCTTATTTGGAAGTTAAGAAGTTGATAAATCTAACATGATCGGATAAATATTTTACGAATTAGCGATGGGAGACATGGTGGTCATGATGACAATAAGAACAGCGGTAATTAGCACTTTCGAACACGGAATACAGCTGTAGGTTTATAGTCCAGTAGGTCCGTTTGTGGTCACCACGAGCAGTGAACATTTCTACTTAGTTTACAGTTTCGTGTCTATCACAGTCTTGGCAGTCCATGTGCAGTAGCACGGCGAGGCTTATCGAGAAAATGTGAGCACGTCTGCGTCATAAAAGTAGTTCAGTTGTGGCTGTGGGCGCAGTTGGCACCCAGCGGTGACGATGGCGCCGTCCATCCTTCCTGGAGCCGTAGCTCTTCTGGTCGCGCTGTTCTATCCAGCTGCGGCCAACCGTAAGTGCTACCGAGCCAACCTCTGTTCTAAAAGCACGGCGTATTAGTTATTGCACCTTTTCTGAGCGAGCTCTGAGACAGAACTGGTATTGTTAAATGCAAGCCTAAATAAGTACTGCTTCTTTCGCGTAATGTGCCGTCATCCTGAGTTACGCACCTCCGCTATCTGAAGACCATGCCAAATTAGTAAATGCAGTTCTTGCATTCCATCTCTAACGTCCTCATTCTTGGTAGGACGTTAAACTCCAACACCCCTTCCTTGTTTTCTTAGACCACAGTGTGCTGGACTTCAGTAGTTGATTGTTATAAATATGTAAGTGTATTTGGTAGTTCTTTTACTAAAAGTCGCGTATAATTTAGTTCGGAATTAGAAAGGCAAGGACTCATTAAGACTCGAGCAGTGCCTAGACAGCCGGCGTGTACTCAGTAACTTAGATACAGTTAGTGTAGTTACTTTCTGAGAGATCCATGAGATTTTGAATGTACATGGATTACGTGTTAAATGGTCGTACATAGATGGAGTGGTCGGGCCTGGTGGTACAGCTTACGAAGCTCGTGCAAGCAAACCGAAAGATGGGCTATTTGAATCCAGTCTTAGTACGAAATAGTTCATTCTGGCTCCTGTCCTTCACCTCTCAGTTTGGAAAACTCTCGCTAGGAACGACTTATCTGCTAGATTCATATCTTGGCATTTCGCTCTTTTTTACTTGTTAGTATTAGTACCCATGTCACGTAACGTAATACATCGCGTAAAGTAAAGTAACATGATACGTGATGTCTTTCCTCTAGGAACAAACCCGTTCACAGAAATTTTATCCTCCAGGAGAACTATAGACTTTAGCCATATGATATTATATATTATTTACTGTGGCTGGCGAATCTACTGGATTTTGGGCACAGGATCATGGGCTTAAGCCTATGAGTTGCAAGACGCAGGTGTGCCAACACCATGCAGCTAAGATCCCTCACTGCGCTGAGGAAGTACAGTTAACTCGTAAAAAAGCGCGTATATGTCAAGATTATCTTGATTTAAATGTCTTTGATGCTGCCTGCCAAGCCTGAAAGCTAATTCGCTTCTTTTACATCTCTAATTCCACCTACGACATGTTCACCTTTTTGTGCTATGAAAGGAGCATTTTTCACTTTGATTTCCAACTCTTATATAATTATGACATTAGGCAGCCGTAGCTTGGCAACCCATGTAGAGTTTTGTTGACTCGGGCGACGACTGATGCGGTATAGGTTTTTTAGTGTCTTTCGAAGCATGTTGCTTATATCGTGGGAAAACAACAGGACGACCATTAATTACATGCGTCTACCTTCCTACAAAATTTGAACTGATTCCCACACGAAACATAGAATTGGTGCGCGTAAAAACCTCACAAAACACTTATTTTCTGCATGTAAAATCCGAATGAGGCTATATTTTTTAAAAGCAAGTTTTCAGTTTTATTGTAAGAATCATTTATACCGTTCCCGCGCATTCAGTTCATGTAAGAGCTATTTTTACGTGCTACATTTAGCTCGACTTTAAACCACCGTATTTCAACAATGGGTAAAGATTACTTAGCAAAAAAAATTCATTTTGAGTTTATCCATCTATCTATCTTAATACAAAGTCTGAACCAATCCATTCAGATTTAAAGTAGAAGCAGTGCGCTTCAAAAACTTCCCAGAGAAATAGGTTTTTGACACTGTTTGCACATAAAATCCGAATGGTCCATATAAAAATGGCGCCGTTAGCAGAAAATCAATTTCACATCTTTTGCAAAAGAAATTAATCGATTTACACAATTTACCTGGACTCCAACGGATTGTTATTCAAAAGTGGCTGCAGTAAGATGTTCGAAAGGCTATACAAATGGCAGCTGGTCCGGTATAAACCAAAAACGTTGTACCCCAAGTTTCTAGCTGAAATAGGAACCGAGCAGCAAGATCTCCCAAAACAGATGTTCTGTGCGCGGCCTTCTCAAACATATTTGTTACAAGCCTTCCGCACTTGACGATTATAGATTGGGTCATGTTTCTGATCTTCAGCTGGTGACGAGTACACGAAAATTTCATTTTATTGTGCTCATTTTGCTGTATGAAACATTTTGTTTTCCTATAGGTAATGTTCTGTTTGTAATATAGAGCTACTTTTGTGTCAGACGTCTTGTAATAAATATAAAGAAGGCAGGACTTCATTAAATAGTAATAAATAAAGACTGGGACCAAAGGTTATAGGTGATCTAAACCCGCTTTTTGAGAATATCTGGAAAACGAAAAAGATTTTAGAAGAATGTAAACAGCATTAATCTAACACTACATAGAAATGGTTACAAACGGAAGGTGAACAACTGCAAGGAAGTTTCAAGTATCTCCGAGGAGTACAAAGTATTACGAAAAATTTTCCTGAACAGAGCTGAAGAAATTTAAGGTAAACAGCAGGTATAACTGGATGGCTAGCGAAAGTGAATATCATGCACAGAACGGATTTTTAACTTAAAATTAATAATTTGCAACGCGATGTTAACCAGAAAACCTGTAATAGAATTATTTATTGATTTGCAAAAAAATATTTGTTTCTGTAGATAGAGAACGAACAGAAAGAATGTTAGAGAGTAAGACGCTAAAGCAATGTTATCAAGTATAATTCATATTACTCTAACAAATGCGATATCTAAAATGAAATCTGTGTTAGAAATTTTTCAGACATTTGAAATAATAAGTAGTGCTAGACAAGGGGATGGTATATAACATTTCCTCTTCAACTATGTTTTAGATAAACGTCAAAGAATCTGATATTTGGAGTTAAAAATACTAAAATTGAAGTAGTAATTCTGGAAAGGAAATCAAGCGGCATTAGACTGATCTACCTGGCTTTTGGAGACGATTTTCCACAACTAATAGAAGTTATTACTCAAATAAATCTTTTGCGAGAAAAAATTGAATAGGCCTGCTCTCAGAATTACAGCTGAAAAAGCAGATTTCATGGCAAATATAAAGAATGCACCAAAACATGTAGCAACACAACTAGGTAAAACAGTGCTATTTACTACATTTAAGTATGTGCAATAGACATGAGAATTAATCAAATGGTAGCAGTAAATAGTTTAACTAAACATATCTACAACAAGAACCGCATACCGGAAACCAAAACTAAAGCGCTATACAGTAGTAGGACCAGAATATTTAAATGCATGCGAATGCTTAATGATGAATGACTACAGACAGAAAACTTGTTATTAGAAAAGTAACGGGTACGCACCGGTCAGAAACATCAAACTACCCACCAGGCAGCAGGCGCTGTTGGTGACTCCTGCTGACGACTCTTGCAGACCCAGCCCTGTCGCCGTGGCCGTCGTGCGACCTGCTGTACAACTGGTACTGGTGTCGGGGCCACCACGATGGCGGCATCATATGCGAGGTGAACGTGAAGCGCGGCTCCGTCGAGCCGCTAGCACCAATCTGGACGCGCTCCATTGAGACGGGCAACCAGGACCACAACACAGGTACGTGTTCTGTCTTAAACTTTGGAAGAGTCTAAGAGAGCTAGTTTTTCTACTTCCAGACACCACATACCCGGCGCGCAATGTATAATACTCATTTGCTGTTTGACTTTACTATTGTGTCGCATGGCACCAGCGAATCCATTTTCCACTAACTTCAAGAAAAATCGCTAGCCTGCTGGGAAGGACAAACTTGATCAGCATTCCTCTTTACCTGATGAAGGATGCATGTAACTGTGGCTGAAACTTCGGTCGTTTCCTTTCGATTACAACACATTAAAACCAAAAGAAATTTTATTTAAATTGACTCATGTCCCGAAGACAATGCTTCAATTATTTACTGCGCTGAATTGAAATAAAATATCAATACGTTTTCATATTTATCGTGTGGCAATACAGACACATAAGAAACAAACAGACAAATCACTAATATAACAAACGTTAATAATTGCAAACCAACATTACTAATATAACAAAGTTTACGGATTACAAACAAACATCTAGTCTATTAATATAATCTATCGACTCTGGAGTTGCGAGCAGGAAGTCGTCTTGGCTCCCATTATAGGCTTTTCTGGAACACTCTTCAACAATGTGGCTGATGGTGTGACTTTCTCTGCAGTCACACTGAGGGGATGGTATTTTACCCCACTTATACAGGGAGTAAGCACACCTGCCATGACGAGTTCTAATCCTATTTAGAATGGACCACGTTTTGCGTGGTAGGTCAAAACCAGGTGGCTTTTGTGTGACGCAAGGCATGTTATGATTTTGCCATGCATTCCATTTTTCAGACCATGCGTTTGCGATACTGAAACCTTCTTGTACACAGTTCCTTGCTGTTCTGTTGGCGGGTTCCTAGATCGAAGCCTATTAGTGTTTGCAGCCTCAATGTCTTGGTGGATTGGCAGGCTTCGATTTCCCATGATGTTTTTGTATTCACGTACAAGGGCGTCAGTACGTCGCAGGTGTGGCGGCGGGATGTGGTTTAATATTGGGAGCCATTGCGTTGGAGTGGGTTTAATTACTCCAGAAATCATCCTTAGTGTGTTATGCAACTGGACATCCATCTTTTTTACATGTGGGCTGTTTAGCCAAATCGGAGCACAGTATTCGGCAGCCGAGAATACAATTGCTAAAGCAGAAGTGCGGAGAGTGGAGGCCGTTGCTCCCTAGGTAGTACCACAGAGCTTTTGAATAATGTTGTTTCTTGTCTTTAATTTTTCGGTAGTCTTTGTTAGGTGCTCTTTAAAAGATAGTGTTCTGTCCAGCATCATGCCCAAGTACTTCGGAGTTTTATTATGCCTGAGAACGGTGTTTTCAAATCGAATGTTGAGTTCCTTTCCAGCGCGTTTGTTGTTGAGATGGAAGCAACTAACCTCTGTTTTGGAAGCATTTGGTTGAAGTCTGCACTTACGGAAATATTCACCCATTATCTTCAGGTCTTTCGTTAGGATATCCTCAGATGCTTCAATTGTGCTACATCTTGTAGCGAGGGCCCAATCGTCAGCATACCCAAACTTTCTTGATTGTGTTTCCGGCAGGTCTGCAATATAGAGGCTAAACAGCAGTGGTGCAAGCACTGATCCTTGTGGTAAGCCATTCTTTAGTTTTTCTGATGGAGCTGTAGTTACATAATTTGTTCAGAACTGCTGACTGATACATTTAATACTACCCGTCCGTTTTGCAACCTGCGCCACGCAAGTAACGAGCAGCCCTTAGTGGCTCAACATCTAAGTTTTCTTCATCTTAAATATCTTTGTGACTAATGCCCATTTGACATATTTATTGTTTTATAAATGACATATAAGTACTGCCAGTCTTTTGCGATGATTCCGTACTTATACCCTATCATATGTTTTTAGTCATAATTCTGTGACCATGTTATAGAATATAGACCATTCTTTGATTTAGATTCTGAGGAAGACACTCCTAGCAGTGTTGAAACCAGATTAATTTGTTAAAAATAGTGACAGAGGGCTGTTTGTCTTTCAACAGAAAATGTAGTGATATCGGTTGCTAGGATCTAGAGTGAAGTCGACGTTCTAACTCAAATCCTCATTACTTCACTGTTAATACTACACGTGATGTCAGATAACGTTCTCCAGGCATTTGCCAAACCTAAATCACTCAAAGTCAGCCATTTTCAGTCATCCTCTGTCCAGAGGTTTCACTCTTTACACCGCTTGAAGCGTCACTTAGCATCGCTTAAGGAAATGTGTGGCTTATGAGAAGCTGCTTGATCATTGTACCCCATCTCCCTACGCACAGTCATTCAGCTAGCTGGTAGCAAAAAATGAGATGTGCATATAACATACTGGGCCAGGAGTCGCCTTTTGGGGATTTCGTTGGAATGTTGCAAGACTTTATATTTGAAGCCACTTCGGTGACTTGTGTGTCGATGACGATAAAATACTGATGAGGATAACATACACACCCAGTCTCGAATGGAGAAATTCGCCGACTCTCCGGGAATCGAATGTTGCGTCCTGTCATCGAGAGTCAGCAAGACTAACCACAAGACCACGGTGTGATGACTGCTGTTGGCAATTTGGAACACACAAGTGATTCCTTCCACTGAATTCACGCGATTTTTGCAGTCACTCCCGACAATACTGGATAGTTTCTGTCCGTTAGTACATGAGATCCACCTTGTCTTGGTTTAGGTGTAGTTGTTCCCTCGCGTTACCGCTTCAAAAATACACTACTGGCCATTGAAATTGCTACACCACGAAGATGACGTGCTACAGACGCGAAATTTAACCGACAGGAAGAAAATGCTGTGATATGCAAATGATTAGCTTTTCAGAGCATTCACACAAGGTTGGCGCCGGTGGCGAGACCTACAACGTGCTGACATGAGGAAAGTTTCCAACCGATTTCTCATACACAAACAGCAGTTGACCGGCGTTGCCTGGTGAAACGTTGTTGTGATGCCTCGTGTAAGGAGTAGAAATGCGTACCATCACGTTTCCGACTTTGATAAAGGTCGGATTGTAGCCTATCGCGATTGCGGTTTATCGAATCGCGACATTGCTGCTCGCGTTGGTCGAGATCCAATGACTGTTAGCAGAATATGGAAACGGTGGGTTCAGGAGGGTAATACGGAACGCCGTGCTGGATCCCAACGGCCTCGTATCACTAGCAGTTGAGATTGACAGGTATCTTATGCGCATGGCTGTAACGTATCGTGCAGCCACGTCTCGATCCCTGAGTCAACAGATGGACACCTTTGCAAGACAACAACCGACTGCACGAACAGTTGGACGACGTTTGCAGCAGCATGGACTATCAGCTCGGAGACCATGGCTGCGGTTACCTTTGACGCTGCATCACAGACAGGAACGCCTGCGATGGTGTACTGAACGACGAACCTGGGTGCACGAATGACAAAACGTCATTTTTTCGGACGAATCCAGGTTCTGTTTACAGCATCATGATGTTCGCATCCGTGTTTGGCGACATCGCGGTGAACGTACTTTCGAAGCGTGTATTCGTCATCGCCATACTGGCGTATCACCCGGCGTGAGTACGGGGTGCCATTGGTTACACGTCTCGGTCACCTCTTGTTCGCATTGACGGCACATTGAACAGTGAACGTTACATTTCAGATGTATTACTACCCGTGGCTCTACCCTCCATTCGATGCGTGCGAAACCCTACATTTCAGCAGGATAATGCACAACCGCATGTTGCAGGTCCTGTACGAGCCTTTCTGGATACAGAAAATGTTCGACTGCTGCCCTGGCCAGCACATTCTCCAGATCTCTCACCAATTGAAAACGTCTGGTCAATGGTGGGCGAGCAACTGGCTCGTCACAATAGGCCAGTCACTACTCTTGATGAACTGTGGTATCGCGTTGAAGCTGCATGGGCAGCTGTACCTGTACACGCCATCCAAGCTCTGTTTGACTCAATGCCCAGGCATATCAAGGCCGTTATTACGGCCAGAGGTGGTTGTTCTGGGTACTGATTTCTCAGGCTCTATGCACCCAAATTGCTTGAAAATGTAATCACATGTCAGTTCTAGTATAATATATTTGTCCAATGAATATCCGTTTATCATCTGCATTTCACCTTGGTGTAGCAATTTTAATGTCCAGTAGTGTATATCACTAACAGCCGACTTGAGAAGCTTAAGATGGATTGAAATGTCTCTGATAGATTTGTTATTCACGTGACATCGAATGATTGTCCTCGTTCGAAGACGCTGAGGCGTCCTGATGATGATGATGTTTGGCTTATAGGGCGCTCAACTGCGTGGTCATCAGTGCCCGTACAAAGTCCCAATTTTTTCACACAATTTGACGCAATCCAATTGAACCACTGTCACGAATGATGATGATAATGAAATGATGAGGAAAATCACATACACCCGGTACCCGGGCTGAGGTGTCCTGAAGGACCCACTCTGCTACTACTACTACTCTATACTGGGATCACAATACTCTTCCCGCCAACCTTTGTACTATCTGATACGCCTCTCGAGACTTCTAGTGGCCTATTCCGCATTACACAGAGGCGTGTCAGTACTTCACATAAGACAGTGCTGCAGAGGCTTCCGAATATTATTTCCTGTGACTGCAGCAGAAGAAAGTATCAGTTGTCGACAATATCTGATGATTGTTTCGTAGCTCTTGCAATATTCGTAATCTGTTTTGCCAACATTTCTTTAGCATCGACAAAATCAAACCTAACAGTTCAGAACGTAACTAATAGTTGACTGATTTTCCTTATAACGTAGAAATTTCCGTCTATAGTGGAGCTAGAGGCACCGTGAATCATCTGAATGATAAATCATTGGACATCATAACTTACTCATATGAAAGTGGTGCTCTGTTACCAGCTACCCATCTACAAAAATTTATTGACAGATTTTGTTCTCATACTATATAGCCTCTTTTAAAAGGAATAAAAATGGTGTTTTATATCGGACATGCATTTCTTTTCACAGGACATGATGAGTTCGGTTTCATATACAATTATATCAACTACGCAGGGCAAATAAAATTATCCCTGAGGTATTGCTCCAAATCGGACAGAACATGGTCAGAACCACTTGAATGGCATCATAAAGGTAATAACTATTCACGTTTGTTTAATGTGGCATGCTAAACAAAATATTGATGATATTAGTGATAACAGCTTAACATGGATTTTATTGTTTATTGATAAACATATAAAAATAATGTTCACTAACTCAAACATTCACATCAGTTTACATACCCAATAACATGGGCTGCAACAAGAGGCAGATCATAAGCAATACGACACTTCGTAACAAGGTGGAAGGTGGATTTTGTTTACTCTTATGAATTCTCTGTGGGCGTGGCGTGTATATAAATCTCGTATGCAAGAGAAGATCAAATTGTTTGTTCTTATGTGCAAGTTTGTTTTGAATATGAGTGCCTACAGAACGTATGTTTGTGAATACGCGTGTTTCATATATAATCTTTTTAAATATTTTTATTTGCGAAATGTGCCATAGTCCGTATGGTAAATGAAGAGCCCTAACGCATGACATTGACTAGAAGAAGGGATCGGTTGGTAGGACATGTTCTGAGGCATCAAGGGATCACCAATTTAGTACTGGAGGGCAGCGTGGAGGATAAAAATCGTAGAGGGAGACCAAGAGATGAATACATTGACCAGATTCAGAAGGATGTAGGTTGCAGTAGGTACTGGGAGATGAAGAAGCTTGCTCAGAATAGAGTAGCATAGAGAGCTGCATCAAACCAGTCTCAGGACTGAAGACCACAACAACAACAACAACAACAACAACACATGGCAGTACTCTTGTGATGTATTAAGCGCGAGATGCAAAAGTTGGCCGTCAGTATTGCCTGCAAGCTTTGGCCTTCGATCACTGTGGCAACACTGAGGCGTTGGTGTTGGAACGTAAACAAAATTGCTTGTGGTAGTAAGCTAAGCAGCTACGCCTTTCCGACTTCGTCAGTCTGTGATCTTCTTTCACCGTTGGTATTACAGCAGTTGTCCTCTTGTGCCTATTTTCGACTGGTAAACGTAATAAGGTTATCACGTAACGAAGGCCATTCTGACACATCATAAGTGGTACTCCTATCGAAATAAGATTTGTGACAAATTATAACACAAGCGAAGGTCGAGTTTCCTTTTATATGACTAATACTAATAACATTTAATGTGCTGGGATACTGAAGCAATTACTAATTATTAAAGGAGGCATGCATACATTATCTGCGTTTGCTAGCACTCTGTGGCCGAACGGCTCTAGGCCCTTCAGTCTGGAACCGCGCGACCGCTACGGTCGCAGGTTCGAATCCTGCCTCGGGCATGGATGTGTGTGATGTCCTTAGGTTACTTAGGTTTAAGTAGTTCTAAGTTCTAGGGGACTGATGACCTCAGATGTTAAGTCCCATAGTGTTCAGAGTCATTTTTTTAGTCTCTCTGCGTGTCAGAGTATCGTAACACAAAGATATGCAGGTGGGTACCATACAGTATCCGTATCAAAAATGGTTAGCTCAGCTTATCTGGTTCCTTATTCCATGTTCCGATTTGCGATTTCTTTACCCAGCAGATTTAAAGAGTGTTAATGAAATTTCACTCGCAAATGAGAATTGTGAAAATAAAGTTGTATTAAGACAGTGCTTGGCATTAATATTCAGTTTCAATTAGCCACACAGCTACAAAGATCTTCAATAACAGTTTTACAATTATGCATAGCTATATAAACTGAAGCGCCAAAGGAACTGGTATACAGAGATATGTAAACAAGCAGAATACGGTGATGCGGTGGGCAACGCCTATATAAGCCGACAAGTGTCTGGCGCAGTTGTTGGGTCGGTTACTGCAGCTACAATGGCACGTTATCAAGATTTAAGTGAGTTTGAACGTGGAGTTAGAGTCGCCCCACGAACAATGGGACAGAGCATCTCCGAGGTAGCGATGACGTGAGTACCGTGAATATCATAAATCCGTCAAAACATCAAATCTCCGACACCGCTCCGGTAAGAAAAAGACCCTTCAATAACCGGA
This sequence comes from Schistocerca piceifrons, assembly GCF_021461385.2. Lineage (NCBI taxonomy): Eukaryota > Metazoa > Arthropoda > Insecta > Orthoptera > Acrididae > Schistocerca > Schistocerca piceifrons. The sequence continues at coordinate 356,353,718 of NC_060138.1, read as the reverse complement.
CCGACTACGACTGAAGAGAATCGTTCAACGAGACAAAGTGCAACCATTCCGAAATTTTTTGCAGATCTGAATACTAGGCCATCAAAAAGTGTCAGCGTACGAACCATTCAACAAAACATCATCCATATTGGCTTTCGGAGCCGAAGTCTCACTCCTCTACCCTTGATGAATTTACGCCTCGCCTGGGCCCGTCAACACCAACATTGCACTGTTGATGTTAGGAAACATGCTACCTGGTCGGACGAGTCTCGTTTCCAATTGTATCGAGCGGATGGATGTGTACAGACAGATATGGAGGCAACCTCATGAATCCATGGACCCTACATATCAGCAGGGGACTGCTCCAACTGGAGGAGGCTCAGTAATGGTGTGGGGTGTGTGCAGTTGGAGTGATATGGGACCCCTGAAAGGTCTAGATACGACTCTGACAGGTTAGACGTACGTAAGCATCCTGTCTGATCACCTGCAACCATTCACGTCCATTGTGTATTCCGACGGAATTGGGCAATTCCAGCAGGACAATGCGACGCCCCCACACGTCCAGAAACGCTACAGAGTGGCTCCAGGAACGCTCTTCTGAGTATAAACCTTTCTGCTGGCCACCAAACTCTCCAGACATGAAGACTGTTGAGCACATCTGGGATGAGTTGCACCGTTTTGTTCGGAAGAGATCTCGTATTCTTAAGGATTTATTTACAGACCTGCAGAATTCATGGTGCCAGTTCCCTCCAGCACTACTACAGACATTAGTCGAGTCCATGCCACGTCTTGTTGCGGCACTTCTTCGTGCTTGCGGGAGCCCTCTACGATATTAGACAGGTGTACCAGTTTCTTTGGCTCATCAGTGTAAATTAATTGGACCATTCTATAGAAAATTAGTCACGTTCTTTTCACCTTCTAGTTTTTTTAACAGTAGTCGCATTTTCTATTCGTTTTGTGGCAGACACCCTTCCTTAGTTGATTTCTGCTAAAACCCGCTGCAGAGAGGCAGGTGCAACCTCTTCAAACGCGGTCAGGTTTCATATTCTGAGCTCAGCCTTCGCACTCAATCGGATTGTGTACTAACTGTACCTGCAGTAAATCTTCCAGAAGCAAAATCAAGAGGTTTCAGTTTCTGGATACAAAGTGCTCATGCAACAGGCCCTACTCACTTTATCCACTACCGTACAAATCAACCTCTGAGGAGCTCCCGAGCTTCGTTAGAATTCTGCAGTTCGTATTCCATCTCGTTCACGGATTCTTCAGCTATCCTATTGCTCTGTGGAGTTGATCTGTATTCCATCATTACAAAGTACATCAATTCGCAGAAAAGTCTACTTTTAGGAACACCTTGTACAGCATTTTGGACTGCATGGCTATGAGGAATTAGTAGAAAAAATTCCAAAGATGTGATTGAGAAAGAGTTCCACTGAAGATAAGCCGTAAGGAGAAAAACTATTACATAGTGATGAAAATTCGACCACAGCATACAATAGAATATATTATGACAAGAACAGTCTATTTCTACGACAGCATTCGTTGATGTAAGTACTGTAACTTTGTAGATCCGCCGCCGTGCCGAAAGAACTGGTATCACTGCGATATAGTGGATGACAGACTCTCGTGCGAGCTGAGACTGTGTCCCTGGTCACACGAGCCGCTGGTGCCGGCGAGTGGGAAGGGTAAGTTATACGAGCTGGAACAGAATTCATTTCTAGGTCACATACTGCACTTATACCCAAAATCTTTTATTTTCCTGTTTTAAAAACGATATAAATTATTTTTATGTTTTCTTGCAGCCACTGATTGGTATGGTTGTACGAAGACTGGGAACCAGATCGATTGCTACCTTAGCAGTCTTGGTGGTAAGTCTATGAACCAACTGCTGGAAAGTTTCCACTATATAGGATCCAGTAACTACAGGTTGTTGCTCGTAATGGAATGCCACATTTAAGGACACGAACTGTACTGATTGATGAACACAAAAAGTGTGTGGTAATGCACTTTTCCTGTGCAGCCAGGGTTGTTCCCTGTAAACGATTGATAACTGTATTATCTGTCACTTCCAGACTAGTAGAATTAATTATAAGACCGGAGCATCTGCAAAAAATAATGCTGACTTTTCTTGTGATTATTAAGTAGGAAATCATTCACATGTATATGTACACATGCCCGAAAAATGAGCCCTATGGAAGATCATGCTCAGTTATTAAATTGTTTCTTCATCCAGCATTGACTGAATTATCACCATAACACTTTGCATTCGTTTCTGATATATGATTTAAATCAGTTGTTTATAAACTCATCAATGCAAAAAAATAATGCAAACTTTTCTTGTGACTATTAAGTAGGAAAACATTCACATGTATATGTAAAGATGCTCGAAAAATGAGCCCTGTGGAAGATCATGCTCAGTTATTGAATTGTTTCTCCATCCAGCATTGACTGAATTATCATCATAACACTTTGCATTCGTTTCTGACATATGATTCAAATCAGTTGTTTATAAACTCACCGATTCCAGACTAGTTAATGTTTTTAAAGAGAACATAAGACACCTTAGAAGTACCACAAAAATATTTTGTTACTTAAAGCTGACAAAATTTTGCATGTACGTGAAATTCACACTCAAGCAACCCTCGTAAGTGTAACCTTCTTCAGTAATTTGTTTCTATATAAGTGTGGTACTACTGCTGAGTAGGCCCCTACGTTATTTCCTCGATAACGTGTAGATGTCATTAACGAAATATGAACAATTATTCTCATCTTTGTAATAAAGATGTTTAACAATGACATTTTCGTCTATCGACAAAAAATCCTTGTGTTTATGTTACCTTACATATATCATTAAGGAAATGACTTACTTTTTAACACAGTTCTTCAGAATGCAGTCTGAAATAATTACATGAATAGCATATTAACATATGTTTTTTAGATCGTCATAATAGTTGCAAGTGGGAAAACTATTCCCTGGAGGGATCACTTTCTCATAACTCGAGAGAAAAGACACCAGTGTGCATCTAAGGCTAGTAGAGTTAATATTTGGCATAGGAAAACATAAGCATGGGAAGCACATATTAAAATAATTTGTATGTAGCCACTCTTTCACGAGCCTACATACACATCAATTTAAGAAATTAATTGCCGATGAGAATGAAAAGTACATTACATATCTCTAAATTTCATGTCTAAATACTTCGATGACTTGAAAAATATCTTTCTCTGCTATTTTTTACGTTCTGTTTTTAACAAGTGTCTTTCATTGCAGAGCGGAAGAGCCATCCTCACAGCTGGAAGCACATACCGTACCCTGAGTTTCACCACGGGTTCTTGCCTCAACACGAGTACCACGGTATGGAGCACTAGTCCCCTGACCCAGTGCTGGAACCGAATCACGATCCCCCCGCCGCCACCGCCGGTCTGGAGCCGTTGAAAGAGCGACGACGTTTCTTCTTCCTGCATTTCGAAGCCGACGTCCCGGCGACAGAGAAACTGCCGCATCTCTAGAAACTAAATATTCTGTAACGTTCGCCTTTTAGTCGTTAATAGCAACACATGAAATAAATGTAACGATCATAACGCCACAAGATTGCTTTTCTTCCTATAATACTATTACCTACAGATTTAACACTAACAAGCTGTAGGTATGTTACTGTCACAAGAAAACACCTTGGTTAAGGCGTGTTGTGGAAGTTACGTCGCCTAATATTTACAAACAGCAAATATACGCCTTTCGTTGCAGATGCTTACACTAATGTAAGGACTTTATTTATTATTCTTTTAACTTATTTTTGTAATTCCTGTCTACCTCTTTTTATTTTGTAGAGTAACTAAATTATCCATAGCTTGAGGGTGATTGTATTAGAACAATTAGCTTCTCCGTTTTGATGTTTGAAAATATGTCTGTATCATTTATCGAATACTTAGATCTTATAACCGCTGGTGATAGCTTAATACAACGAAAGGAGAAATATTATTTAAAACAACAAAAAATCCATACAAGACTAATGTAGTTTGTATTTTTTGTTTGTTCACTATAATAATACTCAATTGTTTAAGAAGTCGAAAAATGATCCGTTAGATAATTAAGTAGCCATACACAAATATAGATGTAATACCTTTCTACACTGAAGACAATGACTCTATACAGGCGTTACAAAAAGGTACGGCCAAACTTTCAGGAAACATTCCTCACACACAAATAAAGAAAATATGTTATGTGGACATTTGTCCGGAAACGCTTACTTTCCATGTTAGAGCTCATTTTAGTTTCGTCGGTATGTACTGTACTTCCTCGATTCACCGCCAGTTGGCCCAATTGAAGGAAGGTAATGTTGACTTCGGTGCTTGTGTTGACATGCGACTCATTGCTCTATAGTACTAGCATCAAGCACATCAGTACGTAGCATCAACAGGTTAGTGTTCATCACGAACGTGGTTTTGCAGTCAGTGCAATGTTTACAAATACGGAGTTGGCAGATACCCATTTGATGTAAGGAATAGCACGGGGCAATAGCCGTGGCGCGGTACGTTTGTATCGAGACAGAACGAAGGTGTCCCGACAGGAAGACGTTCGAAGCAATTGATCGGCGTCTTAGGGAGCATGGAACATTCCAGCCTATGACTCGCGACTGGGGAAGACATAGAACGACGAGGACACCTGCAATGGACGAGGCAATTCTTCGTGCAGTTGGCGATAACCCTAATGTCAGCGTCAGAGAAGTTGCTGCTGCACAAGGTAACGTTGACCACGCCACTGTATGGAGAGTGCTACGGGAGAAGCAGTTGTTTCCGTACCATGTACAGCGTGTGCAGGCACTATCAGCAGCTGATTGGCCTCCACGGGTACACTTCTGCGAATGGTTCATCCAACAATGTGTCAATCCTCATTTCCGTGTAAATGTTCTCTTTACGGATGAGGCTTCATTCCAACGTGATCAAATTGTAAATTTTCACAATCAACATGTGTGGGCTGACGAGAATCCGCACGCAATTGTGCAATCACACAGATTTTCTGTGAACGTTTGGGCAGGCATTGTTGGTGATGTCTTGATTGAGCCCCATGTTCTTCCACCTACGCTCAATGGAGCACGTTATCATGATTTCATACGGGATACTCTACCTGTGCTGCTAGAACATGTGCCTTTACAAGTACGACACAACATGTGGTTCATGCACGATGGAGCTCCTGCACATTTCAGTCGAAGTGTTCCTACGCTTCTCAACAACAGATTCGGTGACCGATGGATTGGTAGAGGCGGACCAATTCCATGGCCTCCACGCTCTCCTGACCTCAACCCTCTTGACTTTCATTTACGGGGGCATTTGAAAGCTCTTGTCTACGCAACCCCGGTACCAAATGTAGAGACTCTTCGTGCTCGTATTGTGGACGGCTGTGATACAATACGCCATTCTCCAGGGCTGCACCAGCGCGTCAGGGATTCCATGCGACGGAGGGTGGATGCATGTATCCTCGCTAACGGAGGAAATTTGAACATTTCCTGTAACAAAGTGTTTGAAGTCACGCTGGTACGTTCTGATGCTGTGTGTTTCCATTTGAAGAGAAGTAATAAAATGAGCTGTAACATGGAAAGTAAGCGTTTGCGGACACATGTCCACATAACATATTTTCTTTCTTTGTGTGTGAGGAATATTTCCTGAAAGTTTGGCCGTACCTTATTGTAACACCCTGTATATCTGATATAAACAAAGACATAGATGAATAAATGTATTTATAAGCATGCTGCTACCGATTTTTCGTGTAACTGTGTACTTATGGCTTGACGCGATCGATAGTAATCGACGACTTTGACCTCCAATAACTCAAGTACTATTAAAGTCACATGCCTGTAATTTATACCAATTTAGGATTACACTAATAGCTTTCTAAAGACACACCGATCGACGAAATCGGATGAAGCGTTTAAATTTTGGAAATTCGTAGCTTTGTGTTACTTGTATAATTTACCGTCAGATACAAATGATAGTAATGTACATGTGAATGTATGCTTTCCCGGCGTATACAGCTGGCGAAGAGTTCTCGAGCTTCCAGCCGGGTGGCGATGTCTTCAAACTGCGACGTTTCGACGAGTGACATACTCATCATCTTCTGGCGAAGTGCCGAGACTTTGCGGATGCCGGTCCCTTTATACCTGCGGTGTGCCCCTCACCACCTGGCCGCGGGAGGCTGGGTCCAGTGGAGCCGGCGGGCGGGGCGGAGGGGGAAGCGGGTGCGCCGTTCGTGTCTCCGTCAGAGCATTCTGATCGCGTCTCGTGAGCTGGACGGTTCTTGTTGCGTTCCTGGCGTACTGCGGCTAATGCTGGATTCCAGGCCGCGCTCAGTTGATAGCCTTCGTCCCTGTTCACAAGATTCTCGTGGACCCGTATTTCTATTGATTCTTTAATGACGCTATCCCAATAGCTCCCGGCTCGGCACAGCACCCTGGTGTTTTCGAAATCAAAGGTGTGGTTTTCTTTGATGCTATGTTCAGCTACAGCAGATTTCTCTATCTGTCCATGTCGAACATGCCTGATGTGTTCCTCGCACCTTTTAGAGATGCAGCGCTGCGTTTGACCAATGTACTGCACACCACATTCGCAGGCAATGCTGTATATACCAGGTGTGTTTAGTTTGAGTGGGTCTTTAGCTGAGCCTAGCAGCTCTTTCGTCTTCGGCGGTGGTCGGAAGACGGTATTTATGTTCGATTTTCTTAATAGCCTCCCGATTTTGGCTGATGTGGGCCCCAAATATGGAAGAAAGGCGAGTCTCTTGTTAACTTCCTCTTCCTGAAATTTGTCAGCCTGTCTCCTCTTGAAGGCCCTGCCAATCTGTGTTTCAATGTACCCGTTTTTCCGAAATACCTCTCTTAGGTGGTGTAATTCTTCTGAGAGGCTTTCTTTGTCACAAATGACGTGCGGCCTATGTACCAAGGTGGTCAGTACTGACTGGCGTTGCGCCGGATGGTGGCAGCTGGTTGCATGGAGGTACAGGCCCGCCCGCCGGCCGGCTCCGCTGGACCCAGCCTCCCGCGGCCAGGTGGTGGGGGGCACACCGCAGGTATAAAGGGACCGGCATCCGCAAAGTCTCGGCACTTCGCCAGAAGATGATGAGTATGTCACTCGTCGAAACGTCGCAGTTTGAAGACATCGCCACCCGGCTGAAAGCCCGATAACTCTTCGCCAGTAATGTACATGTTTCTTTTCGAGGTATCATGATTCATCTGGCTACTATTAATTTCTAAATGAACTTTGAAATGTCCGCCATGATGGTTTCACAAAGTCCGGATCTTTGGCACTCCCGGCGTGTCTCCTTCACCGACACAGCGTCAGTATGGAATTCCCAACCATGCGGCCGATGGACCCCGTGGTCCGGCCATTGTGCGGCGTCATACGGTTGCTAACGAGCCGCGGCTTGCCCAGCGGCCCGAGCGGTGGCCGCCAACTCTGACCTTACATTATTTCCAAGGCGCCGCAACTCGTCCGTTACCTCACACAGTCTCGCCATAAATTAAAATTATTTCGATTTTCTCTGCAAGAGACACAACATCCATTACACTAGCTGTGTCAGAACAGGCAACAGAGACGAATCGTAGGTGGTTATAAAGGCTCCGGCTGCAGCGGGACGTGGCGCGTGGTGGGACACTGAGCAATATGGCGAGGGAACATTTCTTTATTTGACACGTATGTATCCAGGGCTGGTGCACCTGTCAGTATCACTTTATGGACATTATAGCTCATTACAGTGGTTGTGTCTTGCATTCCTCAGGAGCTCAAAATGACTGGGGCGGGAGTGACGGTGGTTGGATGGAAGAACACACCGAAATCCTGATGGCGGCGTTCGAGGACAGCCACTGAAATCATGGATTCCGATGATTTAGGCACTCACCACAAACAACCCCATATAGAGGAGAAAACGACATTGCCATACATGTAGCTTAGTTTCGAGAAATATGTCTGATTAGCTATATTATTTGTACTGTTATGCGACAATCAGGTCAAATTTGAACTCAGTATCAACCATTAGAAAACTGACATTTTACATTTTCATCATAAATTAAATGTAGAATCAAATGCGACGAGTCTTAATTGCAAAAAGAGGCACATTTGATATTTGTCGATTACAGCGCCATGTGCAACGGATGGGAAACAATGGTTTGAATAAATCATTCGTATTTGTTGGCGTATAATCCGAATATGCAACAAAAATGCATATAAATATGAAAATAAAAAGATGGCACCGCCCACGGAGGAAGGGTGGTTAGGAGGAGGCCAGCTGTAGCACAAAGATATGTCCCCTTTACTAATATCAGATGTCTAACTTGAACATTTTTTTCGTACGATGCGTCGTTTTCGAGATATTTACTGACCTCATGTTTCAAGAAATACGCTGTATATGTACAGTGTCTTTTCTGTCGGGCATGTTCGACGTATACATAGCATGTTGTTGTTGTTCTTGTCTTCAGTCCAAAGACTGGTTTGATGCAGCTCTTCATGCTATTCCATCCTCGGCAAGCCTTTTCATCTCCGAGTAACTACTGCAACTGACGTCCTTCTGAATCCGCTTACTGTATTCATGTCTTGGTCTCGCTCTACGGTTTTCACCACACACGCTTCCCTCCAGTATTAAATTGGCCAACCGTTGGTGCCTCCAAATGTTTCCTACCAAACGATCAATTCTTTTAGTCAGATTGTGCCACAAATTTCTCCTAAAATCTATTCAGTACCTCCTCATTAGTTACATGATCTACGTATCCAATCTTAAGCATTCTTCTGTAGACCACATCTCATAAGCTTCTATGCTCTTCTTGTCTAAACTATTTATCGTCCATGTTCCACTTCCATACATAGCTACACTCCATACAAACACTTTCACAAAGTACTGCCTGACCTTTAAATCTCTACACGATGTTAACAAATTTCTCTTATTCAGAAACGCTTTTCTTGCCGTTGCAAGCCTACATTTTATATCCACCCCCTTAGTATATAATCAGTTATTTTGTTTCGCAAACAGCAAAACTCATCTACTACTTTAAGTGACTCATTTCATGATCTACTTCACTCAGAGAGTTGTTCAGCAGTCAGTGGGGAGGTGCATGTTGGGAATTGTTAACAGAGGCAGTGAAAAAGAAAGAAATTTATCATGGCACCGGTGTCATCAGTGCAGAATTATTGTGAAGGGGGAGTGGGGCTGAATCCGCAGGTCACAAAGGGTACTAAACTCAGGATCCCCCTGAAAAAATTGAAATAATGAGGACATAAAACCACTTTTTGTGGCATTCTGGACGTCTTAGACAATATATTTCGATGGCACATAAAACTTCTAAAGCATGCCAGTTTGAGCCTGTTTTTTAAGTGATGATCGCGTAGCATTCGATTGTTAGCCTTTCTACAAACTTACAGCACATCTAAGCAGATTCGTGCTTATGTACCTTGCTCCTTCATCGCTAGTAATTGTGCCAACACAATCCGTTAAAACTCGGCGTATTTTCTTTTTAGTGAATAATATAAGTGGATTTGATTTACTGGCGTGCTAGTGAATCCTATAAACCATTAATTCTAGCTGCACAATAGCTTTTAGTATGAGAACTTACTTAAGCTTGGATATATTCGTTCAACGCGGTAATGTTTCGTCAATCAAGGCTCAAAAAATTGAAATTTCCTTTCAAAAAATATTAGGGGGCAGGGAGGGGGAAAACACATTCTCCTTGTCCATCTCTCGGCGGTGACGACCATAGATCACGGAAGAAATTGGGGTAGAAGATGGAATTCTGACTGATTAAAATGATGCAGGAGTGGATAGGCTAAGAAGGTAGGAGGAGATTCGAGATTGCAACAGATAAGCAAAAACCGAGGTGTTTACTTTCTCGAATGCGGCTACTTATTACTCCATCATCAGGAAGGAAAGCAAGTAGCTAAATTTTAATTGTTGTAGTTACACATTGTATTATGAGGAATACATTAAATTCGAGGGTAATTTGGGAAAATGCAGGGAGCGAAATTCAGAGCGCAGAGTTGCCACCTCTGACAGCGACAACAGCTCTAACCGATCTTGCCGTCAGTTTGAACTGAACTCTGATGACAGACATGGTCGTATCATTCCATGTTGCTCAGCTCTGTCAGACTTCAGCAATCGTAGATGCTGGCGACACGTGGTGTGCTGGTCTCTCGACAAGCCAACATCAAATGTTGCGAGTGAGTGAGCAATGAGCTGCCCAGAGCAACAGTCCAACAGCCTCCACACCGAAACAGATCAGGACGCAACTGGCAAAATGCGATCTTCTGGTATGTCGATGAAAGACGTATGTTGATGAAAGGTGACATCACGGAACTAGGGCACAGCCACCAGACTGAAAACGTCAGGAGTGTAATGGCCGGGGTGGCCGAGCGGTTCTAGGCGCTACAGTCTGGAACTGTGCGACCGCTACGGTCGCAGGTTCGAATCCTGCCTCGGGCATGGATGTGTGTGATGTCCTTAGGTTAGTTAGGTTTAAGTAGTTCTAAGTTCTAGGGGACTGATGACCTCAGAAGTTAAGTTCCATAGTGCTCAGAACCATTTGAACCATTTGTAATGGCTGCTGTCCAGGTTATCAGCTAAGAGAATCAGAGTTGATCATTACTTGTACCCAATAACATTCCATATCATCGTAGTTGGTGCTGAACACACGTGACGATGTCAAATGCAATCTGCCTACGTTGATCCTCTTCGGAGGATCCACACACACTGGTACATCCATTCTGACGCAGACTGAACCGGGACTTTAGTAGTGCCACTCATGTGTCCAGTACTGTAATCGGGCGCGACACAGCCGGGACGCCTGTCTCTTCTGCTTCCTGAAGGTAAGGGGCAACAGTGGTCGTCGTACTAACAGTCCGTGGTGTTCCAGACGACGATACACGGCCCGTTTCGATACTTGTCTCACTGCAAACACACCGATTTCCCGAATGGTACGCGACGTGACCTGAACGAAGAATATAGTCCTTCATGCGCTCTTCGCTCGAGGCCACTGAGATGCTGTAAGACTTTGAGCATAATCTCCTTGACCCATCCGCTTCTACACTCTCACGACAACAGCTGGCTCCCTATCCAGTGCTGTGAGCAATATCACGTAACGAGGAAACGCAGTCTCGATTGAGATTTTCACTCTGCAGCGGAGTGTGCGCTGATATGAAACTCCCTGGCAGATTAAAACTGTGTGCCCGACCGTGACTCGAACTCGAGACCTTTGCCTTTCGCGGGCAAGTCCTCTACCATCTGAGCTACCGAAGCACGACTCACGCCCGGTCCTCACAGCTATACTTCTGCCAGTATCTCGTCTCCTACCTTCCAGGAGTGCTAGTTCTGCAAGGTGAGAACGGGGCGTTAGTCGTGCTTGGGTAGCTCAGATGGTAGAGCATTTGCTCGCGAAAGGCAAAGGTCCCGAGTTCGGGTCTCGGTCGGCACACAGTTTTAATCTGCCAGGAAGTTTCATATCAGCGCACACTCCGCTGCAGAGTGAAAATCTCATTCTGGAAATATCCCCCAGGCTGTGGCTAAGCCATGTCTCAGCAGTATCCTTTCATTCAGGAGTGCTAGTTCTGCAAAGGTTCGCAGGAGAGCTTCTGTAAAGTTTGGAAGGTAGGAGACGAGATACTGGCAGAAGTAAAGCTGTGAGGACCGGGCGTGAGTCGTGCTTCGGTAGCTCAGATGGTAGATCACTTGCCCGCGAAAGGTAAAGGTCCCGAGTTCGAGTTGCAGTCTCGATTGCCGACGAGCCTGTTGCCGTCGATGTCCCACACGTGCAGGTAAACGCTTTTTCTGCTAACACGATGCATAGCACCAGTCTTCTCACAAGCAAACAACGTTTAAGTGCGATTTTGTGAATGAGATACTCGATGTGTAGTCGTTCTTTGCATACAGAAAGTAAGTGTCGTTATTCTTACCCACTTTATGCGACTGCGCTGCAGTGTTAGTCGCTTGCATATCCACGCATGCAGTACACCTCTGGCCAGTTTGACGTTTATCGGATTCCCCCTTCACTGCCTTGCAGTTTTAATGCCCAGCAGTGTATTAGATTCTAACTGTAGAAACAAAGGATTTAGTTTTTACATATTTCTTAAGAGTCGCTACTAAATCTCCAATCGATTTTTGTTTTTTTTCTTGTTTTATTTTTGTTTTTGGGGTATTGAGCAACAGGTTGGGAACCACTGTAAGAGAACGATTCTTCAGCAAGACAATGTACCACCCCATCACTCCAGAACTGTCAGAAGGACACTTCGCCCAGCATGCGGGACCTCTTGGTCCGACTTTCAGCTTCCTCCCCTCACCCTCGATCATTTTCTGTGGGCACTTGACCTCAATCATATCGAAAGCACATCTCTGGCTCCATCGAGGGAAATGTGCGAGCGTCGTTCATAGCTCCGTCACATCACCGTGGCTAATGAGCGGCAGATGAGCAGATGTAAATCAGGATGGTTGCAAAATGCTTTCGATACGTCGTGGATTGGATATCATAACGAGCCACTGTTATCATCGGGATAAACGGGAGTGCTTCGCGGTGGCGTATTGGTGTCTGTAATTTATTCGTTCATGAGTGTAAGAACCACTATTTGCTTAAATGACATTCAAGGTCGTCAGTCAGGGTACGTAAGATTTATTTCGCAGAGGAAACCGTCCGTGAGCAGATCACTGAAAATGAATTGAGTAAGTAGGTGAACCACTGTAACGGGTGTGTACATCCAACGAGTGTACACAAATAAACGGCTTTACTATTTGTTAAAGTAAGTCATGGTTCAGATAGGACAAAATTTTATTCAAATAACACGCTTAATTCACCGCTAATCGCCAATTTCAGCCAACCGTAACGTTTATTCGATATTCTTTGAAATGCATATTAGACCTTCAGCTGTTGCAAGTATCAACCGGTTTCGGTCTTAGACCATCATCAACGGATATTATGTTAAAAACAGTTCATGTAAATAAATCTTTCTCATGTCATTATTTTAACAGTAGATACATCTCAGGTGTTATAACATGTAATAAATTCCAGTGAGAGCTTTCTAGCTTTCTCATTAGTGTATATACTGCCCTGTTGACTGATGTCACTATTGAGTGCACCCGTAAATTTCCTTATTAGAACTTACTGTACTGGAATTTATCACGTATTGTAAAAGTTGACGCTGAAGGTTAAAAATAAAACAGTTGATGGTCAAATATGCATTTCGTGAATTACTTGACAGTTGTAACAGCCACCTAACAAAAATTCTTATTCGTTATACTCCGATAAGCGTAATTTAGCGCACATTTGGGTGACTTATGGCTATCCACTTATTTTGATATGTCCCTAATTTCACCGAAGTGACTATGAAACGGTTTACTGTGTCAGTTCACATTGAGGCGACGTCATATGACCTACACAGAACTCTCGATGTTTTCCTATACCAATGTCTCCTTCATTTTAGCTAGTGGGACGCGTAAAGTGATATAGTTTGTAATTCTTCTGTTCTACGCTCTGGTTGGTGTACAATATGTACTCTGTAGCGTCCTCATTCGGAAAATTTGGGAGTAATAACAACAATTCATCACGACGCTCTATCGTGATTATGATTATTATGCAAAGGAGTAGTGTACTGCTGCAAAATGATTAGTCCGACGGGGAAGACACCGAATGAATGGATGTAAATGCATAAACATTGGTTTAATGTTCCCTCTATTTATTTATTTATTTACATGTCAAGTTCCTTAGACCAAATTGAGGAGCAAATCTCCAAGGTCATGGAACGTGTCAGTACATGAAATTACAACATGAAAGTAATAACTAATAAAAATAAAATTTTTATGAACCAGAAAAGAGTCAGTCCATAAGTTTAAGTATACGCAATCAACAATACAACAAGAATCAGCTTAATTTTTCAAGGAATTCCTCGACAGAATAGAAGGAGCTACCCTTAAGAAAACTCTTCAGTTTCGATTTGAAAGCCCGTGGATTACTAATAAGATTTTTTAATTCGAGTGGTAGCTTATTGAAAATGGATGCAGCAGTATACTGCACACATTTTTGCACAAGAGTTGAGGAAGTTCGATCCAAATGCAGATTTGATTTCTGCCGAGTATTAACTGAGTGAAAGCTGCTTATTCTAGGGAATAAGGTAATGTTAACAAGAAATGACAATAAGGAATATACATATTGAGAGGCTAATTTCAAAATACCCAGACTCGTGAACAGGGGTCGACAAGAGGTTCGTGTACTTACACCACTTATTGCCCAAACCGCCCGTTTCTGAGCCCAAAATATCCTTTTTCAGTGGGAAGAGTTGCCCCAAAATATAATACCATACGACATAAGCGAATAAAAATATGCAAAGTAGACTAATTTTCGCGTCGAACGATCACTTACTTCAGATACCATTCGAATAGTAAAAATGGCAGCATTAAGTCTTTGAACAAGATCCTGAACGACAGTTGACTATCTATCAGAACACCTAGAAATTTGAATTGTTCAGTTTCACTAATCATATGGCCATTATGTGACATTAAAACGTCAGGTTTTGTTGAATTGTGTGTTAGAAACTGTAAAAACTGAGTCTTGTAGTGATTTAGCGCAAGTTTATTTTCTGCAGGCCATGAACTTATCTCATGAACTACACTATTTGAAACCGAGCAACGTTGCACACAACATCCTTTACTGCCAAGCTAGTGTCATCAGCAAAGAGAAATATTTTAGAGTTACCCATAACATTAGTGGGCATATCATTTATATCAATAAGGAACGCTGGGGCATCCTCCACTTGACTGTACCTCATTCAGACCCCACAAACAGATATTCTCAACATTGTGAATAATGACCTTTTGCTGTCTGTAGCTAAAGTAAGAGGTGAACCATTAGTGAGCTACTCCCCGTATTCTGTAATGGTCCAACTTCTGGAGCAATATTTTGTGATCAACACAGTCAATCAGTTAAATCAAAAAAATATGCCTAGCTTTCGAAACCTTTTGTTTAACCCATCCAGTGTCTCACAGAGAAAAGAAGATATAGCCTTTTCAGTTGTTAAACGACTTCTAAAGCCGAACTGTACATTTGATAGCAAATCATGTGATATAAAATGATCAATTAACCTTACATACACAGCCTTTTCAATAACTTTAGCAAATACTAATGGCACAGAAATAGGTTTAAAATTGTCTAAAAGATCCCTTTCTCCCTTCTTATAAAGCGGCTTTACTACTGACTGCTTTAATCGTTCAGAAAACTGACCATTCCTAAAGGAAAAATTACAAATATGGCTAACATGTGCAGCACAGTACTTTAATCTTCTGCTAGGCACTCCTTTATAACCATGAGAGTCCTTAGTCTTCAGTGATTTAATTATTGACTCAATCTCCCCCTTGTCTGTATCAGAGGAGTATTTCAGACATCAGTCTCGGAAAGGCATCTGCCAAAAATGATTCACTGTAGAAACTAAATTTTCATTTAATTCACCAGTAATGCTCAGAAAATGATTGTTAAATACTGTGCACATATCTGACTTATGAGTAACAGCAACATTTTTACTACGAATTGACTTTACATCGTAGACCTTGTGATGCTGACCAGACACTTCCTTCACAACTGGCCATATGGTTTTAATTTTATCCTGCGAACTAGCTATTCTATTTGCATACCTTATTCTCTTTGCCTTCATAATAACATTTTAAGCACCCTACAATACCGTTTGTAATGGGGTTCTGCAGCTTTATTGTGACAGCTTCTAATATTCTGATATAATTCCCACTTTGTTCTACATGATATCTTTATCCCACTAGTCAGCCACCAAGCTGCCTATTACTGGTAGTATCCCGTTTAGAACGTTCTAATGGAAAGCAACTCTCAAAGAGCATGAGAAATGTGTTAAGGAAAGCATTATGTTTATCATCTGTGTTATGGGCACTATAAACATCCTGCCACTCTTGTATCTTGACAAGGTTTAAAAAACTCTGTATTGTTGTTGAATTAACTTTCCTATGTAGTTTGTAATTATATTTGACATTTGATTGAGTACAAAAGCGTGTTAGTATTAAAATTTGTGCGCCATAATTTGAAAGGCCATTCACCCCTTTACTGACAGAATGTCCAGCTAGTAATGAAGAATGAATAAAAATATTGCCTATGGCTGTGCTAATGTTCCCCTGCACCCTATATAGAGAAAACACAGTCTGTGTCAGATCATATGAATTTAGCAGGTCTACCAAGATCCCTTTTCTTGTACCATCATATACAAAATTTATATTGAAGTCACTACATATAACTAATTTCTGGTACATCCTACAAAGTGAGTCAAGAACACTCTCTAGCTTGAGCCGGAATGGTCTGAAGTCAGAGTTAGGCGATCTATAAACAACAGCAATTAGATGTTTAGTTTCACTAAATTCAGCTGCCCCTGCACAACATTCAAATATCTGTTCAGTGCAGCGCCGTGATACGTATATTGACTCAAATGGAATACTGGTTTTTACGTGCATGGCCACTCCCCAACCCTGCAAGGAACTCCTTGAAAAACAGCCAGCCAATCTGCATCCTGGTAAAGGAAGCCTATGAATTGTCAAATTATTTAAGTGGTGCTCCAACATACCAATAATTTCAGAGTCAACATCTATAAGCAGTTCACTAACTTTAATACCTCTCATATTTTGGTGAAATATACTAATTCCATGACGTCCTCTGAAGGTGAGCCCTTAGTTAGAGGGACTTCCTTTAAGCAGGTATACCTATCAGCTGACTTCAGTCTAAAAACGGTGCAGCTCTAACACCAACTACTACAGGAATTTTTTCTTGAGTAATCTCACCACCACCCACTACACTATCACCTATAATCTTTGCCAGCGTCCCCTTCCCATACCTATTGAGGTGTAAGTCATGCCTAGTGAAACCCAACTGGCACAATTGAAATGTGACCCATGCCCTATGCCATCAGCGCCCTTTCCAGCCCCATGTTAACGCATCTAACAGCCGCATTAAGATGAGGCCGTTCATGATGCTGAAACAGTTGCACTAAATGCACATTGGTGCCACCAGTATGAGAAGCTATCTTTACCAGGTCACCACCTACATAATATTCCTCATCCCTATCACGACTGTTCCCTGCTTCACCCACTATCACTACTTGATCCTCCTTCGTAAAATTCCTTCATAACTCTCCTATGCTGTCAGTCACCTGTGCCAACTGTGCACTAGGTTTCACAGTTCTGGTGACCTGGTACTCACTCCCCAACACTTCCTGCAACTGCTGGCCCACACCTCTACCGTGCGAACTACCTAGCAGCAGAATCTTCTTCTTTGTGCTGGACTTTGCAACTGACCTAGGTCTCCTAACTGCTGAGGATTGCTGCATGTTCCCTACATCTACAGCTACAGGAGGCTCCTCTCCACTCAACTCTGACAGTTGGTCAAATCTATTGCATATACGAAAAGTAGAACCGTCTAAATACTTCCTCCTCCTAGCTGCCTTCTTGCCAACTGCCAGTTCCCCTTCCCCAATCAATTAATCACGGACGACGCCCACACTTGTAATGCCCCCCCCCCTCCTTCATACTTCCATCTATTGTCCACATTAAACAATGTCCAGTCCAAGTAATTAATAACCACAGTCTTCTAGGAAGATTTGAGAGGAGTGAAGATTACAATAAACTTTCTAGTTTACTTAGCTTATCATTTGAAGCTGGCTACAGTCATTGTCTGGGGGCCTGATTCTTGAAGGGGAAATGTCACATCAGGTACTCACAGGTGGTTTGAACTAAATAAATTTGAAGATTGTTCTTGCAGTATTTTTTGCATATATATATTTTCTCACATTTTAGTATACCATACAGAATTTTGATTTTTCACATTAACAAAACCAAAATTACATTGTTCGCACAAAGTACAAAAATACGTCCGATCACGTCAGAGGCATACTTACGACCCTCACACTCTGCGGAATTAACGATACTCCAAAGGGCTTACAATTTTTGTTAACAAATGAATTTCTACTAGTTTTCGTTACATTACTAATTTCTATTATTATTTCATAAATGAATCCAAAAATAAACATACCAAACAGTACGCGATTACGTAATTAATAACAGAAATTTTAAGTGTGTCAGTAATTCGTAATTTCACATGTTTCTTAAAAAATAATTTTAGCTGTACATTCAGAACTAGTACTTATCGATTATAACATCGAGACTAAAATATTTTATAAAGTAATTACTTTTCATAAATTTTAGCTTTGTATAAAATTATATGAAACTTTTCAGAAAAGTAACTGAGGTAATATTGAGCTGCCCGAAACTCGAAAAATAAAATGGGAACGACAACTACTGTTGAGGAAAAGTAATACTAGAGGTGTCTGTTCCCCTACAGGTGTTTCAGCATATCTCTGTTGGTCGTGTAGTAACCAAGGATTTGGCATCAGTAATTGATCACATGGTCATGAGCACCGATTCGGAATACCGTGATGTGTCTGGGAAAGCTCCTCCAAATGATAAGAAAAAACATTGCTTTGGAAAAATCATACGAAATACATATCTCAAAACATTTTTCGCAGATTTTTAGAGTTAATGTTGTTCAAAAGCTGGTAGGGATCGCATGTGGGAAACGAGAAAATAATACTTAATGCTTGAAATAAAAGGAAACCAGTCTGAAAGGTCGCCAAAGCGTAAACTGGTAAAAATGAACAGAAACACAATAGCTTACATCTAAAAGACAAGTATCTACAATAAAGGTACATTACAATAAATGATCCATGGGAGCTAGCATATTTTATGGAGGTATATTTATAAAGTGTTGCAAGAGAGGATACAACACAAATTCATATCATAAGCGTACTCCAGTAAAAAAAGAGGTTTGCAAAAGTACAGTGACTGACCAGAGGATGAAGGCAGGGAAGCAGTAACAAATATTGAAACAAAAAGTCAGCATTTTTAAATGACCTCCCAGTCTGTGTTGTGGAAGAATGTATCGAGAGCATACAAGTTGCCTTAACTAACGTACTAAAGAAATCTTACACCTCAGGTAATGTTCTAGAACAGATGTGTTCAGGACACATGTAGTAGAGCGTGAGCATTCACGCTCGCTCGCCGCCATGGTAGTGAGCGCTCACGGTAAAACGTGGCGCTCAGACGTCATTATGTAGCGCAGGCAAAGTGCAAACTGTGCGCTGTCTTCAGAGGGAAGACAGTGCGGTAATTTAGCAATAGTTTTAAAACCAAGCGTGAATACTTAATGGTACAGTGCTTAAAGTGGCGAGTAGCTCTCTTAAATTCGACGAAAAGTAGCATTATGGCTAGTTCAGGAACTTCAGAGCAGTATCAGTTTACGAGTATAACAGTGTAACACCTCAGTGAAGGCTGACTTGCTACAGGGAGGACTTAGAGAGCAGCAGTGTGATGGACAGCTCAGTGATAAGTTTCGTAATAAAATAAGTCTTGTCGACTCGTACAAAAATTTTCTTCAACGTAAATTTCCGCAGCTTCCAAGTTTGCATGTACGATTATGTCAGTGTTGGATCTATATATGTGTAGAGCAACTTTTTCCTCCACACTGAAAAGAACGAAACCCACCCACAGATGCTCACTGACAGACTGCAAATTAAAAGTTTATCTTCAAATTAGCAGCGTTCAGAAAGAGATACGAGACACTGACGTTTTAGTGAAGAGCAAAGTAACTAGTAATTATTAACATGTAGTGTTCCTTTGTTAATATGTGAATAAAATAGTGACGAAATACATGTTGACATCAGTTTAAACTTCACCCGAAAGTGACATTTCAGAAGGCTGCGTCAATCACAACAAATGTCATGTTTCGTACTTTGCTGCCTCATGCACTTTGCCTCATCAATAGAAAGAAAAGCAGTTTTGTTTCATTGTTGTTTCTCACCAATGCGACAATGTTAGGAAATAAATTTGTCACGAAAGGCATTAATTAGCCACCATGAAGAGATACATCTCATTAGGGCTACTGGGTTGGCGCGGAAGTTCGCAGCGTTTTTCCATAAGTTTAACACAACTGCTACACATCACAGAGACTTAAGTCATCAGTTCTCCTCCACAACAGTCCGCCATTGCCGGGGTAACTTTTCGAGTGCACGACTGTAGAAATCACGTTGTTTGGAGGCGAAGAACTTGTTGAGCCATGTTCGGAGCGCATTTTCGTCCGGATACAAAGTTCCTTGAAGGTGGGTACGGAGTTACTTCCCAACCCAATTACTTTTTGTCAATCTAGCAGAATGCGGGCGGACTTTATCATGGATTAGTATCACTTCATGCAGTCTTCCTGGTCGTTGTTCTTGGAGTGCGTCGGCAAGAAGTCTCGGCTGTTGACAATAAATGTCAGCTCGTAGTCCACCAGGTGTATAATATTATGTTTTGTGGATTCGTGCAGTCTTTGTATTGTGAATTGCTGCTTTTTTAGGGGTCAACCATACCTGTTTTTCCTCTTGATCGCATAAGAAAACCTTTTGTCGTCACCAGTAGGGATACAGGATAGGAATGGTCGGTGTTGTCCAATAGCCAGTTGTTGACGAGCAAGCAGAGACATATGGCCAACAGCTGACTTTTGCTATTTTGACTTAGATCATGCTGTACAGATACACTCGGTTTCTGAACCTTCCCCACAGAATGCAAGCGTCGGACGGTGGAGGAATGATAAGAGTTCAACACATTTGCCAGTTCGCAGGTACAATGACGTGGATCATTGTAGATTAGTGCGTTTAAGGACTCCCTCACTGTCGAGGGTCACTAACGTCAAAACGATTCTCCTTAACACAAGAAAATCATTTTCTTGCTGTGCTCTGTCCAATGGCATTATCGCCATACATGAGGCAAATCTTTCTGGCTGCCTCCACTGCTGTCACCCGTCTATTGAACAGAAGAATACGTCGGAAATGTTCAGATTTCTCCACTTGACCCTAAATTTTTTACCGTTCGCAGGTCCACTCACTATCTAAGAATGACAAAATGGCAATATGTAAATTCAATTAACAACAGTGAACGACAAATAAAAAATGACAACCGATAAATATACCCATAGCAACCGGAATACCAACATTCAAAACAAAAACGCTACGAACCTATGCACCAACCTGATGTTAGTGGCCATGGAACAGACTCGTACCGAGTTGTCTTGTTCCGACTCCTCCTGCCCTCTCCACCTCTTCCCTTTCCGTTACTCACCGTGAGTCGGCCTGTTGCTCATTGCTGAAGCGTGAGCGCGAGCCAGCTCGCACGAGTAGATCGGCGAACAGGTCTTTTCTAGAATACTGAGCTGTCATAATGTCGGCACTGTGGCGGTCCCAGCCCACTCATTATCTGGCGCTAAAATTCAATGCAGTTCTATCGCTGCGTGCGAGAGTGTGCCCGAAATGTTGAGAGTGGGTAGGGCGGAGAGGATGGGGAGGGGGATTGAATCTAGCGCCACAGATGTCGGGGTTGCATTGGCAGAGCGACCGATGCGGTGTGACGTTGGGTGCAGCGGAACCGACACGATATCTGGGGCAGCAAATGAAGACACCGAGCCACGACCATGAAGGACGCTTCACTGCTGGTAGTGCGCCTTACGGGTGACTGAAGAACAGGACAACCCGGTGGCTGTCGAATCTGGAGCAGGCCAACACAGCGAAAGCGGCACTGACTGACCCCATGAGTCCTAGCAAGAGTCTTCAGCTCCGTCAGTCTTCCAGGTGCCTGCAGGATTCTTGCCATTGGGGTACTCGGGCGATGCCTGTGTCCTTTTGCTGTGTTGCTTTATACTTCATATACCACAAGTGGGGGATCTTTCTACTGTGGGTATTGCGGTTTAACTGTTAACACTCTCCATTCTTGAAGTTTGAATTAAACTAACTGAACGGTGCTACTCGGCAGGGCTGGGATGTTAAGGGTTATGTGTATTACATTCCATTCACTACATATTCGCTGTTAAAGTTAGTGCCATGACTCTTTATTTCCATTACAATTTTTAGTTCATCGTGACTCTTGTCAAGATCAAATTAGATGTCTTTTGAGAAATTTAACTGTTAATCTCATGTCCATGTTTGGTATTTTACTTAGTTGCCTTGATTCCTGCCTTCGAGTGTGTTGGTTGATTTTTTAAAAAATCATTGTTCTATTTATTTAATTACCAAGCCAATTTCTTGTACCAAGAGAGTTTTGGACCTAGTTCTATTCTGATTATTTCTAATGTGCTACTAATTAAAAGCCAACATTACGCGCCCACAATTTCCATCCCTTCCACTCCACAGCCGTAACGCTGATCAAGCCCTCTCTGTAGAGTGAGAATGAGTAATTCCTTCATACCCATAGTAGAGTGATATTTGGTACAGCAGTCTGCTACGGTGTTAGGCTCTGTGTGCTGAACTTTCTGAAGTACCCAACAGATAGCGCAAGTCACCAGCTTTCCAGGTCTATGACATACTCCAGCACTCTGTGAGAAAGAAGTCGAGTACAGCACGTGTTGTGCGATGAACAGTGGTGAAGAAATACTGAACTGAGAGGTAAATATCAATGTAAAAATATTAATAATGGTGCTAACGTAGGTAAATTTACAGGCAATCAATGAATCTCATTGTGACAATAATCAAGTGCTTACACAGTGCTGGAAGAACTTCCCTGTTTCATACTACATTATTGCATTTTGTGCAACGTGGCCTTTTTACTTAACGAGGGTTGCAATAACAAATATAGATACAAAAGGTGATTAAATAAAATAGTTTGTGAAAGTGAGGCTATGCTTACATTCACATTCTATGAAGTGCGTAGACAAGTAATATATAGTTTTCATTAATTATTAGCGTACGAAAATAGCGGAAAATATTGTCAAATACACCTCTCTGTACCACAATGAGATTCACGCTGTTCTATATTTGTTTTCGAAGTAATATAGAGTAACTTGCATATTTTTACTTCTTGGTTTTGTTCCGCTGTCAGCAATAGGAAAAGTAAAGACAGACACGAAACATGTAAAACATTCCATCAAGTCATATGAGCTTAGAAAGCTTGAACTGGCCATAAGGAAAATTTTACAGGAAGACTGGATCATTTTCAAAGATTCAAAGTTTTATTCAATTGCTTGGGCTACTCTAAAAGCAAATGTCGTGAAACCTACACAACACTTCGACTGCAACACGAATCTGTTTCAAAAATTTGAACATGAAAAAGTGGGTAGGCCGTTTGCTCTCTCGTTGGAGGTTGAACAACAGCTTACATCGTACACATTTGAAATGCAGGGGATCGCCTTTAGGCCATATGTTATCCAAATAAGAAAACTTACCTACATATTAAGAGAAAAATGTAGAGCAATAGTAAGGTTCTGCTGTAAAAGGCAGGTTGCTAGACAAAAGTAGTATGCTAGTTTTAAGAGCTCATTCTGTCTTACAATGTGAAAAACTTGAAAACTTATCTAAATATCATCTTGTGCAATCCACGTTAATTCAAAGATTTTATGACTGTCCTGAGAAAGTTCTGTGGCATACGTCACATCTACTACTACTGCTAGATATAAGTGTCCACAAATGACTGAAATGTTCCTGGAAATCTGAACTCAACTCGCATATGAGGATGAACCTTGGAAAGGCACCAAGCAGATATGCTTTGCCGGCATTCTCCAATGCATGCTATGAGAAAGCCTCCTGTCCTCAAATAATTAAATCTGGGTTCAAGAAGGCCCGCATTCTCCCTTTTAACAGAGATGCGATTACACCAGAGGCTCTACCACCCTTTTCAGTCTCCGACCAGCCACTTGCTGAAGTTTATCAAATCTCAGAGGAAAAACAGTTATCGTCCATTCCCGTATGTGAACCATTCCCAGCGACGAACACTCGCAGAAAATAACGGACTGCACAAGTTCATACCACAACCCCAACTACATGCAATGCTGATCCTGAATTTAGCCCATGTTCTAAAAAGCCACAGGGAAGAAATGACAAATTTCATGACAACACTACTTGTTCCATGTGCAATTTCGCCTATGAATATAATGTACAGATATAAAGATATATGATGTACAGAATCGCACTGGAGCAGAATGGATACTATGTTGTTTCTACCTAGAGAGGTACCACAACAAATGTGAGAATCTAAGAGATGATTATGATGAAGACGTTTATATGTGATCAGTAATTGCAGATTAATACTTGTGCTTGAACAAAAAGACAGTATCCTGTTGTGTTATACTGTTTGTATATGTTTTTCCCTTTTTTCTTCTTTAGGACATGTGTCGCTTTAGGCGAAAAGAGTTTCGTACATTTGCACATTTAGGACTTTTTCATCAAATAAATATGTTAGCAACATTAACACAATGTAGTGGATCACTATGTAATATTAGCAAACAGTGGTTTTGTATATTTCATGTTCGTTGCTTTTAGTTATATGGAATTAGGACACCATTCACAGAATTAAGATACCACTAACATGGAGATTTAGGTATCCTGTCAAGCATTTAGATGTATCATCACACAATTCACTGCATTTGCTAAAACTTAACAATAGTTATTCAAATAAAAAATGTTCTAGAACTTTCGATCTGTCTTACAGTGTTGCTGTTTAAATGA
Source organism: Schistocerca piceifrons (assembly GCF_021461385.2). Lineage (NCBI taxonomy): Eukaryota > Metazoa > Arthropoda > Insecta > Orthoptera > Acrididae > Schistocerca > Schistocerca piceifrons. The sequence goes on along the minus strand of NC_060138.1, from coordinate 356,329,205 downwards.
CGTTTTTTCATTTATGAGTACTGTGCATAACTAGCTGAAAAATATCACAGAATTAGGCATCCTTGCAGTACCCAAATGAGAGATGAGTCGAAGATTTGTAAAAGGATGCTGAATAACAAGATATAGAAAATTGTAGGTACGTCTATTTGTTGTCATCATACTCAAAAATAGATCAATTAAGCACAAACATATTAATGATACTAAATATTTCTTCAGGAAAGCATAATTTGCTTGCCACAGTAGTAAAAGTCCATAATCGGCTGTAGAAGAGTTTACCAAGTGTTACTTTATGTACTAGACAGTGATGACTGCATCACAGACGTTTTAAAATAAGTTTTGCAAGGCTTCAAAACTAAAATACTTTTTATTTCCATACAGTATCTTTTTTATACTTTCAGATCAGCAGTTTTGAACATCTCAACTTGATATTTTAAGATTTAAAAGTAATAGTTGCAACACTGATAATTTGACATATGAATTATATTCAGTATTATAAGATAAAACCCAGGAAAAGCTAACCATAATATTCTGCTAAATAATTTATGCCTGGTTCTGAGCTATGTAGGAAAAAATGATAAGGAGACTGGAGGAATGCATGATTGGCAACATTGTGGCGACTCAGAAGGAAGTCCCATGCGGCTTTTCACGGATGATGCTGCAGTATACAGAGAAGTTGCAGCATTAGAAAATTGTAGCGAAATGCAGGAAGATCTGCAGCGGATAGGCACTTGGTGCAGGGAGTGGCAACTGACCATTAACATAGACAAATGTAGTGTATTGCGAATACATAGAAAGAAGGATCCTTTACTGTGTGATTATATGATAGCGGAATAAACACTGGTAGCAGTTACTTCTGTAAAATATCTGGGAGTATGCGTGCGGAACGATTTCAAGTGGAATGATCATATAATATTAATTGTTGGTAAGGCGGGTACCAGGTTGAGATTCATTGGGAGAGTCCTTAGAAAATGTAGTCCATCAACAAAGGAGGTGGCTTACAAAACACTCGTTCGACCTATACTTGAGTATTGCTCATCAGTGTGGGATTCGTACCAGATCGGGTTGACAGAGGAGATAGAGAAGATCCAAAGAAGAACGGCGCGTTTCGTCACAGGGTTATTTGGTAGGCGTGATAGCGTTACGGAGATGTTTAACGAACTCAAATGGCAGACTCTGCAAGAGAGGCGCTCTGCATCGCGGTGTAGATTGTTCGCCAGGTTTCGAGAGGATGCGTTTCTGGATGAGGTATCGAATATATTGCTTCCCCCTACTTATACCTCCCGAGGAGATCACGAATGTAAAATTAGAGGGATTAGAGCGCGCACGGAGGCTTTCAGACAGTCGTTCTTCCCGCGAACCATACGCGACTGGAACAGGAAAGGGAGGTAATGACAGTGGCACGTAAAGTGCCCTCCGCCACACACCGTTGGGTGGCTTGCGGAGTATAAATGTAGATGTAGATGTAGATAGAAGATAAGAGATAAAATGCAGCTTCTGTTATAAAATTGTGTTACACAACAAAGACTCCTGTAATAACAGCATTCATATATAATGTGCCATTTAAATGTAAAAATAGAATAAATTAATTTACTGATCAGCACCATGCTTCCAGTGTATTTGTGTTAAACATGTACTACTGACTTGCATCAATTTCATTTAGTAGGAAGTGACAACATTCTTACAAGTACATCACTCAGTAACTTCCCATCAGTTGAGCTGAGAGTAACTACTCCTTAACTGCTTCATCAACTTATTGCTTTATTCTTATCTAGGGATTCTGCTCTCTATCAAGTGAGACTGACATCAACATGATGTAATAGCGAAATAATATTCAGTTCACTTTTCAAAGGGTTCATTTGTGGACAATGATGCAATATTTTGGATGAAACGTTTTACAGATCTAAAACATATTATTATAAGAGATTCTTGGAGTTGAAACTTGGGATATACAACTATGACATCCAGTGAATTTTGAGGAAGAGGAAAAGTTTTCTTTGCTAACAGCAGCAACGCTGTAGTCTATATACACAGGAAGATTTCGTGATGATCATACAAACTTTCAGAGATGATGGACAATTGTAAATGTGTCACTTTGACGTGAGAGGCCCAGGTATGGAAACAACTAGGTAGAAAATTATAAGTGAGAAATCATTGATACCTCTCACAGTGAAATACATGTGACAGCACTGTTTTTGCTAACAACGTAGGGTAGAAGATGGTAGTACAGACCAAAGGAAATTAAAAAGAATATCTAGAAAAACTTAGTCTCCAAAATGCATGACTTAAGAGTTATGAACACTTGTTCACCTTCACTAATTTGAAACATATCTCCTCTACTGAACAAGTTCCTGTACCTCTTAAGGTATGCACTTTAGATTCCATATTTACCAATCTTTCTTTTTATGATTTTGGTCCATACTTCTACCTCTGAAAGTTGCCTACCCTACTATCTTCGTGGAGAAAATTTATTAAATCTTAAGGGATGTGACAGTTCAGCAGTATCCAATAAACTAACACTGATTATTAGAGAAACAAACAGCATGAATTGCGGGCTAAGGACAGCAGTAATATGTGAAATTAAATGAGCTAATTCCTCAAATTGTGTAACAAACAAAATATTCCCTCTTCACTACTGTCAAATGATGTGAGTGCAAATGCTGGGATACAGAATGTCACTAGTATGTTATGTCATTACAGTCCTGTCATCAGAGTAAAAGCAGAACAGAAAAAGAAACAAGTTCCTAATAGTTACATATTAGTCCTATATGCATTCATTCAGGCACAGAACTCAAAGTACAGGATTGGTACATAACAATAGTAACTAAATAATCATATTTATTGTTTAAAGATTACACATATATAGCTATATCTAAGGTATAACTTAGATAAACAAAGTAAAGGGGTAGGGGAAAATGCAACATAAATGAATAACAGATATTTGCCATTTTATAACATATGTATACAATATAACACATAGTATCAGAAACCTGTATGCACAAGATCACTAATGAACAATGTTGGTTTCCTATAATCTCACTGAGTCCAATATATCCTTCTTAGGGAGCTGTGCTGACTCAGTTTTGCAGACATATGAGAAAGCAGGTAAGGGTACTGTCATTGTACTGATATCAACTCAAAGACTAGTTGTATATTGTGTGCAATGACTAGCATGAGATGAAATTGAATAGTGTAACATTAGCTTTGGCACTATCAGGTAACTGATTTCTGAGTATCTACATATAAAAATTACTGCTCACCATGTGAAATTAGAACTGTAAGTGATTCCACCCTTGCTCATAAGAATTTGTTTGGTAACTAACTAGATTTTTATTGAAGAGAGATGTAGAATAAAAATGTGTTTAGTGTAATAAGTTTATTTCAATAAATTTACAATTATAATACTGTGTTATTAACATTTTTGGAGGTAACATTATAAAAAATATCACAAGTCTCAAAGTAGAAAAATTATAAAGTAGAAATAACAAAAGTTGTGTAGTTGCCTCATCTGTTACTCCCAGTATCAATTGCCAAGGCTTGTTCATTTTGTTCATTGTTCTTGTTGGTACCCTTGTCTCTTTTACATCGTCCTTCAGCAATAATTTTCAGTCCTGCAACAAAATAAATATCTAGAAATAAGCAGTCTTACAGTTGTCTTAAATGAAGAATTACATCTTACCAAATTTTGTAATGTAATATGACACTAAATGATAATATTTATGATTATTTTATTCACATGAATACATTCAAACTGATATTAATTGTCTGACTGCCATAAAACACTTAAATATGATATTAATTGTCTGACTGCCATAAAACACTTAAATATAAAAAAATCTGTCATAGATATATAATAAAACCTACTTCCCACCCAAGACATAGAGAATTAGCTCTTTCCATGCCCCTCAACTCTGGGCAACAGAAGACTAATTTATGTAAAATGTGAATGCTTGGTTTCTCTTGTTTGCATGATTAGTTTCTTGATTATCCATAGCGTTATCTGTAGGTAAAATGTAGTTTTTGTTTAACATAGTCACAATAATGGTGCTGGGACTTTTGCTTAATGTAAGGTACAGGTCTTAGTATTGTGCAGGTGTTATTTTCTTGGTTGCTATAAAAGTTCGAGGAAATGGAACAGGAGCATTTGGTGTATTATTGACTTCAAAATTACTTTCCTTCTATCTGTCTCCCACTGTTCAGTTATTTATTCACTGCTTCCACTTCCTTTACAAGTTTTTGCTCACAAGCCATAAATGTTATACATTTCAATACAATTCAGTACGAATCCATGTTGTAAAACCAGTCTGCCATGTGACATTGGTATATAGTGCTCTAAGTTTTTATTGGTGTAGATGAATGCATGTAATGAATGAAAACATTCATATAAGGACAGAGAAACTGTTGCAGATACACCGTAAATGGATAAATTTTCCATCTGTTTCTAATTTCTGCCTCCTTTAATTGGAATTATAAGTATAAAGGATGTACTAATATGATAAAAAAGATTAAAAATTTTCCACAATATTCAACAATGACTCATCTGTAAACACTACAACTGATTCACATAATTAAGTGATCTTGTTGGTAGTATCACAAGGGTATAATCAATGAAAAGTGAAATAAATAGTTCCATTAAGAAAAAGATGCCAACTTAAGTGTTGGGTACATAAAAAATAAAGTAAACTAAGGCAGGAACTACACCTCAACTGTATGCACTTTAATGAAGAAAGTCTTCGATTATGAAGTTTACTATGACTTGGGTATTTGAAAGAAGTAGTTCGCTCATTGCTGATGTACAACACAGGAAGTAACTCATCTGATTTTCAAAACGAATTTTTGTCAAATGTGGCAGTATTTCTGGACGACGAATTTGCTAAACCTGTCGCGTTTTTTGTAGCGAAAGTGTATAGTGAGGGGATCAGTGGCACCATTGTTAGTAATCATCATCAAAACTTCAGAGCTCCATGTGGTACTGATGTTCATGAGGACTGATCGTTTTCACTTTCTATACAAATCATGGAGCAAGTAGACCCATGCCATATCAGTTTAGTAAACTCTTGAGCAGACAGATGGTGAGGAAATGAATCACTGGAAAGTAATTCAGCATGGCTGACAGCATCAAATGTTTACTGCTGATCACTAATCTCTGACATATTTCTGTGTTATGCTGGGTAGGTAGTGGTAAATATCGGACAACAGGCAACACTTGCTATAAGTACACAAGACTGTTAGGGTAGCGTTAGGCTCCGGTGAATGTTAAACGATTTTTCCGATGCTTTGTGCTAGATCAACATAGTCATAAATGAGAAACAGAATATTGTTTATATTATACAGGATTAATTTATCTAGCTAACCTGTTTTCATGTCATTATTTACTTTATTTTATTTTGGTTGACTATGTTTTCCACATACTCAATGATTACAATTGTCAATTCTTTCTTTCACACTGTTTATGTATGATTTTCTATGTATATGTAATACCTCTTAAAGCCATTCTTTAGTACCTTAATCAAGTACTAATTTAACTGTATTGGGATTATTAACTTATTTGAATTGTTATAAAGGGTGAAGTGAAATTCACACACTCGGGCTTTGCAGCGAGACTACCATACTCCCATGCCAGCGATAAAAAAATGTCTCTGAAAAAATTTCGTCCGGCGAGTACATCCGGCGGAAAAAGGACGTTAGAGACTTGCAATGTGGCAACACTGTAATCACATATATGTTAACTACCTCTGTCAGCACTTCTCAGTCGTGTTGTATAGTTGGCGCAGTGGACAGAGCTGTGGGTTACCATGGAGGAGGTCAGGGTTAAATCCTGGGTTGGGGCTCATTTTTTTATTTGCTAATTTCATTCTGACATTTCATAATGTAATATGACCCATTTCTTCGGTCACATGTATCACCAGTTTACAACATTTAGAACGCTGAACATAACAAAGACGTGGTTACACAAATAAGAAGTAGACAGTTAAAAACAAATAACCTGTCATAGGACAGAATAACTACAAAAACAATAGCAATTTCGAGATGCTAAAGATGATAGCATAGTACAACAACACAACATCTACTTGTCATATATACTACATGTAATATGAGCGCTCAGATGTCACACATTAGCAACCAGTGACAATAATAATATCCATATTAATGATCGGATGACCTTCACAATAAAATACGTTGTCCTCAGAACAACAAATGCCCAAAGTGACCTGCGTTCACGTCCAAACATTGCGCAACCCGCCACATCATACAGCTCTGGACCGTCCACAGCAGAGCTGCATCCACGTTAACAAGAGCAACATGAACACGCACTGCCAATTCTTCTACATTCGCGGAGTAAAGTGCACATACTCTTTCAGGTGTCCCCACAGGAAGAAATCCAGGGCATTTAGGTCAGGTGAACAAGGTGGCCATACAGCTGAACCTCCATGTCCGAGCCATTTCCATGGAAACGTTCTCTCCAGATACTGTCGCACATTAATTCCAGAGTGTGGAAGTGCACCATCATGTTGGAACCATATCCTCTGCCGAACATGTAGTGGAACATCTTCCAGCGCATCAGGCAGATAGTTTGAGAGGAATACAGTCAACCGATCAGCCAACACGTAGGGGGCCAAACACCTGTCGCCCAATATTCTGGCGCAGACGTTGATATCAAAGCGAACATGATATCCACGGTTGTGGGTGACATGCGGGTTAACAACACATCAGTAGTGGGCATTGTGCATATTGAAGACATCCTCATGAGTGATTGCTGCTTCATCCGATCACATTAAAGTGTTCACGAAGTCATCGCTGGCTTCCTGTTGTTGTTGGAACTATTCACAGAATTGCATCCACTGATGGCGATCTGCAGGAAGCAGGTGTTGCGTGAAAGCAAAACGATAGGGGTGCAGCCCATACTCGTGCAGCTCTTTAACGACCGTGCGTTGCCAGACACGCAGCTGCCTTGCTACTCTGCATGTACTTCGCTGAGGTTCTTGGTGTATGACTTCCAGAATAGCTTCCTCAGTAGCTAGACTATGGCGAGTCCATTGACGACCTCCGTCATGCGATGGTGGAATGAGAGAACCTGATTCCCGAAGGCGCAGCTCCAGATGACGAAATACATTTTTATCTGGATGGCGCCGACGAGGATATCTAGCAGCATATTCACGAGTGGTAACACCTGCCCAGTTATCAGATACACCATGGACCAGAAGCATATCTACATATTCATCTTTTTTGTATGCCATACGTCTGCCACATTAGTCTAGAGGTTTAAAATGAGAAAATTCGATATGTGTACGCATGTACATTGGAGTATGTCACAGGCGCGTTACTCCGTTCACAACTAGTCCCTTTCTGATGGACAGCACACACAGCATAAACACGCCGTCAGTGCTGCGTCCTGTTCCTCCTAACTCGCATGATTCATCCCGACACTGCTAATTGTGAAATGTTTCGTTTCGAATAACACTCTTTCCCTAATGGTAAAAGTCGTGATGTTTCCACAATCCCATGGATAGAATAATAATAACAATAATGCACTGAGACACGTACAAAACAGCATGCAGCTACCAGACTCAGTGTTACAAGGCATAATTAGTGGGACCAGGGTGATAACAGATACAAATAGTAACCTAGTTAGGACATCGTTCACAAAGCACTTTGCTAGTTCAAATGGTTCAAATGGCTCTGAGCACTACGGGACTTAACATCTATGGTCATCAGTCCCCTAGAGCTTAGAACTACTGACCCCGCCGGGAATCGAACCCGGGAACACTTTGCTAGTCCCACTGCAAATGTAATGCTCTAACGAAATGTAATGGACCTGAACGAGGCAGGAATAATAGTTAGTACTAATCTACAGGACCACTGGAGGAGGATACAAAGAAAACAGGTTTCTCATCTAGCAGATGAAGTGGTGAAAATAAATTCACGCCCACGACGTGGAAAAGGCTTCTTTCAAAGCTGACCAGTCTTCCATTTCTACGATTGTAGTAAGTGGAATTGTTTTATAGGACCCGCTGCAATCGCTATTGACGATTAAGAGGCCAGGTACCGTAACACCTGGACTACATTTATCAAATAAAAAACATATATTTAAATTCAGGATCGAACCGTCGATGTGCAGCGTGCTAACCCAAAACTCTATCCACTGCACCAACTATACAACACGACTCAGATGTGCTGACAGAGGCAGTTACCCTACAAGTGGTTACAGTGTTGTCAGGTTGCCACTCTTTAACGTCCTTTTTCTGCCGAATGTACTCGCTCAACGAAATTTTGTGGGAGACATTTTTTATCGCTGGCATGTGAGGAGTCGCCCTGCTTCACCCTGTATATGCAGTGTTTCTCGAGTTTAGTGTTAATGTCTTTCGTGGTTTGCTCGCTTTATATTTATTTACTGTTCAACTTTTTACCCTTGTGCATTACCGCTGCACTTTCAAAGACTACATTTACTGCGGATTCCCATCTCAGTCTAGATAAGTAACATCTTTCTTGTGTTGCTTTTCAATTATTGTAGCTTCTTTGACGACGATAGTCAGTTAAAGTCTGTCTATTGTTTTCTAAGGCGAAACCCTGTTAGCTAAAGGAATTAATCCTATAAAACATACACACTATTTTATTTTTCATTTATAACTCTGATAATGTTTTCACGGTATTCATTAGGCTCAGCAACCGATATAAGAGACTTCCTGATTTCGCCAAGATAATACTGATTACCTAAGATCTAGAAATGTCTGAACAGCCCAGTCGAGACCTAAAAATACCTTCCCTTGTCTAAACTTTCCCTGTTTATTCGAAATGAACGTCCACGGAACCATCCAAGCCGTGGAATTCACCGCCTGAAAACTCCACACGGACAGAGAGACTTACAAGCGCCTGAATCACTACTGTCTCTCTTCAACATGCGTTGATGGTTGTAGTTCAGTGGGTTCTACCAGGTGGTCTCAGTTATATGACTCAGTTGCAAAGGGATTCGTCTTCCAACATGTTTGTTAAATCTTGGATAGTAGCTCTCGTCACAAGTGTGAAATGCTAATTTTTAATTTTAAGGAGCCTGCCATAGCACCTGTGGCGGCTTCACTTGCTCTTTATTATCACGTGTGCTGTAAGTCTTGGGGAGTATCTGCTAGGTGCTGTACTAATTCATCTTGTTGCAGCAGTAAGACTGGAGTATTTGCTAGGTGCTGTACTGATTGTCATTATTGCAGCTTTTTCAGAAGTAGGGCTTGGAGATTACGTGTCAGGTATAACAATAGTGGTCTGACTACAGCAGTTGAAGCAGCACGGCTTGTGGACTGTGTTGTAGGTGTTGTACTAACTGGTCTTACTGCAGCAACTGGAGCAGTAAGGCTTGGGACTATGTGCTAGGTGCTGCAGTAATGGTTGTGGCAGTAAGGCCTGCTAGGTGCAGTACTGACTGGTCTTGTTGCGGCAGTTGAAGCTGCGCAGCTCGCAGGAGTTGCGGAACTGCCTGGTGAAGGTCCCGCCCGCGGGGTCTCCGGCGCACACCGGCCGGTAGACGTTCTTGCAGAAGTCCAGGCACGACTCCAGCTGCTGCGCCTGCGCTGCCGCCAGCAGCGCCGCTGCAACACAGGAGTCAGCGCTCAGAGACACGGACAAGGGCGTACACAGCGAGGGCCACAGAAGGCCAGCTGCCCCCCTCAAATCCCTATAAAGACTTTTTTGCAAATGAAACGCACGTCCAGTCTTGTGAAACATACAGTCGTATTAAATCAGTATCAGTTTTGTGAAAGCCAGAACATGTAATGGATATTAGCTAAGTGTGCCCAGAGCAGTTTATCGTGAAATCTAATAAGAAACTCATGTTCAGAAAATACAGAACACTTGAACGACTAAAGATAGGCTCTACATATTCAGAGAACTTGTACATTAGTATGACTGGCATTTGGTCCATGCTGGCCCATTGGTTCAAGACCAAGATTGGTATCGCGGCGCAACACCGCTTACCGGTAAAATGTGCCTGCGGCTCTCGTAACTATAAACCGAAGGTAGAGGACCAGTGTGACTTGAGCAGACGTGCTGGATGCCTCGCAGATGTATGCGCGAACAGTACCGAAAAAAATCAGTAATTTCGAAAGAGGGTACATCATTGGCACGAGGGAAACTGCTGCTCGTATGGGGCAGAGTTTCGGCAGTGCAACAGGTGTGTGCATAATTTTTCACGGAAGGCCACAGAGCAAGACGAGGTGGGTCAGGTCGTACCACCCAGACCACTCCCCTAGCCTCCCCGAGAAGATCGACACCTATCCGAATGGCATTGCAGGACAGATCTGTACCCTTCTCGGCTCTGGCGCAACAATGGGACGGTGCACACTATCAGGGGTGACACTCCGTCGCCATTTATTATGGCATGGGTTACGTGTGCGTCGTTCACTTCTCTACCTACTTTTGACTAAAGTGCAGAAACATACTAGACAGCAATGGTGTATGGAACGACGTCACTGGGAACAGGAATGGCGTCAAGTAGTGTTTTAGGACGTATCAAGGTTCTGATTGTTTGAAAATCATGGCCGCATTTTGGTTCGGCGCAGACAGAGGTATCGGTATCACAGTGATTGCATTCGCACAGGACACACAGCGCCACGTCAATGCCTCATCGTGTGGTGCGCTACTGAACCACAAATGACAGTTGGTGCATGTCCAGGCCACTGTGACCTGTGTGACTTACGTGAATGACATGTATGAGACCCATTCTGATAACATCCCACTGGCACTGCGTCACAGCGCTGAACTCCTCGTTTCACCATAACCCACATATTTTCGACTGGCGACAACTCTGGTGATCTTGCGGGCCAGGCCAAAAGGCTGACATCCTGTGACACCAAAAAGGCATGTTTTCGTGTAGCAACATGTGGCCGTGCATTGTCTTATTGAAAAATGGCTTGTGGGATGTTGTCAAAAGGGTATCCTACGTGTCGGAGGATGTCATTCATGTAGTCACACCTGTCTCATTGCCCTGTACACGTACCAACTGTGGTTCCTGGTTGTATACAGTAGCACCCCACACGATAAAGCGTTGCCTTGGCGCTGTATGTCTTGTGCGAATGCAATCACTGTTATACCTCGCTCTCTGTCTGCGTCGAACCAAAATGCGCCCATCATCCTCAAGCAGACAGAACCTGGATTCGTCCGAAAACGCTATTTGATGCCGTTCCTGTCCCCAGTGACGTCGTTCCATACACCATCGCTGTCTAGCATGTTTCTGCACTTTCGTCAAAAGTAGGTAGAGAAGTGGACGACGCACACTTCACCCATGCCATAGTAAATGCGATAGACTGTCACCCCTGATAGTGTGCACTGTTCCATTATTGCGCCAGAGCTCAGGAGGGTACAGATCTGTCCTGCAATGCCATTCGGATGAGGTGTCGATCTTCTCCAGGAGGCCGGGGGAGTGGTCTAGGTGATGCGACCTGACTCATCTCGTCGTGTTCTATGGCCTTCCGTGAAAAATTCTGCACACACCCGTTGCACTGCCGAAACTCTTTGTGGCACACGAACAGCAGTTTCCGTGATGGATGCGTCACATTCTCTCATGCCAATGATGTACCCTCTTCCGAACTTACTGATTTGATGGTACGGTTCGCGCACACATCTGCGAGGCATCCAGCACATCTGCTGAAGTCACACTGATCCACTACCTTCTGTTTGTATCGACAACGAGAGCCACAGGCACATTTCGCCCGGAAGTGGTGTTGCGCCGCGATATCGATGTTGACCTTGAACCTGCCATTACATTTAAGTCCAAATTTAATCGAAAAGAACGACAGAGGTCTGTAGATCCATCTAGAAAACAACAAATATTTTTCGCGAAGCAACCGTGTAAAACAAGTTTGTTTGCGTTGCGATCCTCCGCACCAAGTACTGAAACATTTGTTTTGTAAATAAACAATATAAAATTTTACGCCGGCCGCGGTGGCCGAGCGGTTCTAGGCGCTTCAGTCTGGAACCGCGCGGCTGCTACGGTCGCAGGTTCGAATCCTGCCTCGGTCATGGAAGTGTGTGATGTCCTTAGGTTAGTTAGGCTTATGTAGTTCTAAGTTCCAGGGGAAAGATGACCTCAGATGTTAAGTTCTGCCGGCCGAAGTGGCCGTGCGGTTAAAGGCGCTGCAGTCTGGAACCGCAAGACCGCTACGGTCGCAGGTTCGAATCCTGCCTCGGGCATGGATGTTTGTGATGTCCTTAGGTTAGTTAGGTTTAACTAGTTCTAAGTTCTAGGGGACTAATGACCTCAGCAGTTGAGTCCCATAGTGCTCAGAGCCATTTGAACCATTTTTGTTAAGTTCTATAGTGCTCAGAGCCATTTGAGCCATAAAAGTTTACACTCTTAGTTTACTGATAAAAAGCGAAGATCATAAATAACTGACGTCCACAAAGATTGTAAAACTTTTTTGTTTTCTTGGGGACATGAAAGGAAATTTGTGGTAAGTCGTATGGGACCAAACTGCTTAGGTCATCGGTCCCTAAACTTACACACAGTTTAACTTAAACTAACTTACGCTAAAGACAACACACACTCACACACCCATGCCGAGGCAGGACTCGAACCTGCGACAGGAGCAGCAGCGCAAGCCGCGACAAGGCGCCTTAGACCGCACGTCTACCCCACGTGGCTCATGGACGTCACATCTGTCACTATTTAATGTCTGCCTCTATAGGCAAACGAACCTGTGACGCTGAAGCTCTACTTAGGAACATCACATACATTTAGGCCTAACACGCCCGAACTACACTGACAGAACAAATCGCAGCACCAATGAAAGTCGTGCGACGTAAATGAACGTAGGGCCGGCCGCGGTGGTCTCGCGGTTCTAGGCGCGCAGTCCGGAACCGCGCGACTGCTACGGTCGCAGGTTCGAATCCTGCCTAGGGCATGGATGTGTGTGATGTCCTTAGGTTAGTTAGGTTTAAGTAGTTCTAAGTTCTAGGCGACTGATGACCACAGCTGTTAAGTCCCATAGTGCTCAGAGCCATTTGAACCATTTGAACGTAGGAATGCGTGCTTTTACATCTGAAAGACGATATCCAAATTTCCTACGAGTCACATAAGATGTAAGATGGCAAGAACTATGCCCCTTACATGAAGTCATTAAAGATCACCTAAGTCACGTTGAGCGAACAGTAGGGCTGAACAAAATGACTGACAAGGCACAATGTATCTTGTAGAGGGTATAGTATGGACATATTGGAATAATTAATGTCGGGTGATGGTTTTAAAGTAATTCCCACGACATGAAAACTTTGTGGAAACGAGTCGATTTACTGGACGCTAGTTTACCCCAGGGAAGTATTTAGAGTTGACCGTGGCCGGCTGGGGAACGGCGAAGGGAAGCGACAATAGGCAGCTTAGGGCGGCTCAAGCTCTGAGAAAGCGGTAACGCGGCGTGGCCTCCAGCCGCCTTAATATGAGTCACAGCATGGGTGGTTGACCCTGACCCCATGCTGGTGTACCGGGAAGCAGACGGAGAACTTGTACGCCTGTTGATAAATGTCCGTCGTCCCGTTTTCAGGGAAACATGCGAGAAAGCAGCGCAAAGCTACGGTGGAGCGGTCAACAGAGGTCAAAATATGCGTGTTCGTGACTATAGCAACTTCACGCTGAATTCACAGTCCGCAGAGTCTGAAGTAAATCAGGTGAAGAGCGACAGAATGAAATACGCCGGCCTCCGATGAGAACGTAGGACTGAGGAATTTGAAGTACTCTCCTGGGAGTCAGAATTCCGGAAAAATTGGTGTTTGTGCAGACGTTAACCTTGATGGGTGGCCTGGGAGGAGCTAAACAGAGGAAGGGAAATTTTGTGGGAATTTGTTCACTTCCCAGAGCAGGCATTGGTCGGCGCTGGGAAGCGACGCATAATTCTACATCTACGTCTACATGATTACTCTGCAATTCACATTTAAGTGCTTGGCAGAGGGTTCATCGAACCACAATCATACTATCTCTCTACCATTCCACTCCCGAACAGCGTACGGGAAAAATGAACACCTAAACCTTTCTGTTCGAGCTCTGATTTCTCTTATTTTATTCTGATGGGCTCAACAAAATATTTTCGCATTCGGAAGAGAAAGTTGGTGACTGAAATTTCGTAAATAGATCTCGCCGCAACGAAAAACGTCTTTGCTTTAATGACTTCCATCCCAACTCGAGTATCATATCTGCCACACTCTCTCCCCTATTACGTGATAATACAAAACGAGCTGCCCTTTTTTGCACCCTTTCGATGTCCTCCGTCAATCCCATCTGGTAAGGATCCCACACCGCGCAGCAATATTCTAACAGAGGACGAACGAGTGTAGCGTAAGCTGTCTCTTTAGTGGACTTGTTGCATCTTCTAAGTGTCCTGCCAATGAAACGCAACCTTTGGCTCGCCTTCCCCACAATATTGTCTATGTGGTCTTTCCAACTGAAGTTGTTCGTAATTTTTACACCCAGGTACTTAGTTGAATTGACAGCCTTGAGAATTTTACTATTTATCGAGTAATCGAATTCCAACGGATTTATTTTGGAACTCATGTGGATCACCTCACACTTTTCGTTATTTAGCGTCAACTGCCACCTGCCACACCATACAGCAATCTTTTCTAAATCGCTTTGCAAACTGATACTGGTCTTCAGATGACCTTACTAGACGGTAAATTACAGCATCATCTGCGAACAACCTAAGAGAACTGCTCAGATTGTCACCCAGGTCATTTATATAGATCAGGGACAGCAGAGGTCGCAGGACGCTTCCCTGGGGAACACCTGATATCACTTCAGTTTTACTCGATGATTTGCCGTCTATTACTACGAACTGCGACCTTCCTGACAGGAAATCACGAATCCAGTCGCACAACTGAGACGATACCCCGTAGGCCCGCAGCTTGATTAGAAGTCAATTAACGCGACTTGCGCTGCAGTTGGCGTAAGTGATTTTGCTGGAGGGGAAACCGAGGCGAAGAGCGGACTGGGAGAAGTCCCCGTAAGGCTCTTCCGTTCCCAGCGTGCCTAGAGTGCGGACGTGGCGTTCTTGACTCAGCTTGCCTGAGAAAGAGTGAGCATCTCTGCAGTTTAGGACTTAGCAAAGGGAACGATTGAGCTTGGAGATAGGAAGTTTTGGTTCAGCTATGTACTGAGCAAGATAGCTAGGAGTGAATAGACGAGCGCAGCCTTGCAGCACCACGAGGTCGGCCGACGTCCACACAATGACGCCGCTCCGCCACGCTGAATTCGGTGATATTGCGCCCTCTCCGGCCACTGATTAATTTGTTGGATCACGTCGGCAAAGTTTCCACGAGGGTTTCATGGGCCGTGTATTGTAGAATTCTTCGCATTACGCCTGGGTCAGTCGATAGGAATAACTTTTGATTTATCGCGCTTTACTCCACGCAAACGCAATTTATTACCACTGCCTGTTAGGAGAGTCATGTAACGTGATGATTGAAGGTCGTGAATTAAAATAAATCTGTGCTAATCGTCTGCATCTGTTTTAATCAAGTAGTTGAAATCCCAAGTCACTTTATTAATTAATTTTATGTTCAACATTCTCATGTGGTGTTCAATAGCTGAATATAACATCAATGTGCACCCCTTTTTAATTAAAAGGGATCAATTCTGAATCAATTAACGTCAACACTGCCACCGCAGTTCAATCAAGAGTCGCAGGGCCTTATTACTTTCTTTGCGTTATCCGACATTGCGGCAGTTTTGCAGTCTCTGTTGATCTGTTAGTCAATTGCCTGGGGTGAACACACACCAAAACCAGATAAGTGACGGGTGGGGTGTTACAAAGAATTCCTTTAAGGGAACGGATACGTCATTATCAACACATTTCTGAGTATGAACGAGGTCGTGTAGTAGGGATACGAGAAGTTGGACGTTCCTTCTGCGATACTACAGAAAGATTTGGCAGGAATGTAGCCACTGTACATGATTGGTAGGAGTGGTGATCATGAAAATGTACTGTCGCAAGAAGACCGGGCTCTGGACGGCCACATGGTACTAAAGAGAGGGCAGAACATCGTGTTCGGCGTATGGCTTTGCCGCACCGTACTGCTTCTGCAGCAGCAATTTGAGCAGCAGTTGACACCACATTGACACAACGAACTGTTAGAAATCGGTCACTTCAAGGGCAGCTCCGAGCCAGACGCCTTGTATCATGCATTCCGCTGACCTCAAACCACCGCCATTTGGGACTTCAGTGGTGCCAAGCGAGAGCTCATTGGAGGGCAGGGTGTAGCTCTGTTGCGTTTTCTGATTCTGTATCGATCCCAATGATGGCGGTGTGTTGGTGAGAAAGGGGCCACTTGAGGGCCTGCAAACAACCTGTCTGCGTGCCAGACACGCTGGATCTGCACCTGGAGTCATAGTCTGGGGTGAGATTTCCTATGACATTAGGAGCACTATCGTGGTTATCCCATGCACCCTGACTGCAAATGTGTACAACACGGTGAGTCGACCTGTTGCGCTGCTATTCACGAACAGCATTCCAGGGCGTGGAACTCAATCCCGCAGCCTAACATCCGACACTTGTACAACATTATGCATGCGCGATACAATGCTTACGTTTAACATTTTCGCGATTGTTCCGGTTATTAATGTACCAGCATTTCACATTTGCAATGGATTATCTCGCTGTTACATTAATCTGTGGTCTTGCAATGTTAACCAGTTAAATACACTACTGGCCATTAAAATTGCTACACCACGAAGATGACGTGCTACAGACGCGAAATTTAACCGACAGGAAGAAGGTGCTGTGATATGCAAATGATTAGCTTTTCAGAGCATTCACACAAGGCGACACCCACAACGTGCTGACATGAGGAAAGTTTCCAACCGATTTCTCATACACAACAGCAGTTGACCGGCGTTGCCTGGTGAAACGTTGTTGTGATGCCTCGTGTAAGCAGGAGAAACGCGTACCATCACGTTTCCGACTTTGATAAAGGTGAGATTGTAGCCTATCGCGATTGCGGTTTATTGTATCGCGACACTGCTGCTCGCGTTGGTCGAGATCGAATGACTGTTAGCAGAATACGGAATCGGTGTGTTCAGGAGGTTAATACGGAACGCCATGCTGGATCCCAACGGTCTCGTATTTCTAGCAGTCGAGATGACAGGCATCTTATCAGCATGGTTTTAACGGATCGTGCAGCCACGTCTCGATCCCTGAGTCAACAGATGGGGACGTTTGATAGACAACAACCATCCGCACGAACAGTTCGACAACGTTTGCAGCAGCATGGACTATCAGGTCGGAGACCGTGGCTTCGGTTACCCTTGACGCTGAATCACAGACAGGAGCGCCTGCGATGGTGTACTGAACGACGACCCTGGGTGCACGAATGGCAAAACGTCATTTTTTCGGATGAATCCAGGTTCTTTTTACAGCATCATGATGGTCGCATCCTTGCTTGGTGACATCGCGGTGAATGCACTTTGGAAGCGTGTATTTGTCATTGCCATACTGGCGTATCACCCGGCGTGAAGGGTTGGGGTGCCATTCAAAATGGTTCAAATGGCTCTGAGCACTATGCGACTCAACTTCTGAGGTCATCAGTCGCCTAGAACTTAGAACTAATTAAACCTAACTAACCTAAGGACATCACATACATCCATGCCCGAGGCAGGATTCGAACCTGCGACCGTAGCGGTCGCCCGGCTCCAGACTGCAGCGCCTAGAATCGCATGGCCACTCCGGCCGGCGGGGTGCCATTGGTTACACGTCTCGGTCACCTCTTGTTTGCATTGACGGCACTTTGAACAGTGGACGCTACATTTCAGATGTGTTACGACCTGTGGCTCTACATTTCATTCGATCTATGCGAAACCCTACATTTCAGCAGGATAATGCACGACCGCATGATGCAGGTTCTGTACGGGCCTTTCTGGATACAAAAAATGTTCGACTTCTGCCCTGGCCAGCACATTCTCCAGATCTCTCACCAATGAAAACGTCTGGTCAATGGTGGCCGAGTAGCTGGCTCGTCACAATATGCCAGTCACTGAACTGTAGTATCGTGTTGACGCTGCATGGGCAGCTCTACCTGTACACGCCATCCAAGATATGTTTGTCTCAATGCCCAGGCGTATCAAGGCCATTATTACTGCCAGAGCTGATTGTTCTGGGTACTGATTTCTCAGGATCTATGCACCCAAATTGCGTGAAAATGTAATCACATGTCAGTTTGAGTATAATATATTTGTCCAATGGATACCCGTTTATCATCTGCATTTCTTGTTGGTGTAGAAATTTTTATGGCCATTAGTGTATGTTACATAGACAAATGTATTCCCAAAATTACAGTGCTCTACATTGATTATTTTTTGGTGCAGTGATTTTTTTCCGTCAGTGTATTTTTCACGCAACATACATCAGTGGGGTTGTCATTCAAAGTACGAAGTCTCATCCTGTTTCAAAACACAACTATTAATCTTGTCACATTTGAATACAATTTGTTTCACCATTAAGACTGTAACGAGATTATCAAGAAAGTATTAATCCATTTTTGTGAATAATGGATAAGCAAACTATTTGTAGTCGTTACGACACCAACTGAAATATTCAAGGGAATTGCATCCGATATTCGGCCACAAGAATATCGCATCAATGGGTCGCCTAATATTTCACGCTACTCTCCGAATGTCTTGACTTCATTCAGGGCGGAATCGGAAGAAACCAGAAGACATCAGAGTTTTGCAGTGATTGCTCCCACTATTACTATATCAGCGGCGGAGAAAACAAAACAACAAAACTGCAGGCTCGGTACCGGAGCGTGGCGGCGCATTTATTGAGCCACTGGGCTCACGTCTGCGGGGTTCAGATCGCATTGATCAACTAGACTGAGATGGACGATGGGACAGTTCCTTTGGAAAAGGCACATGGTCAGTTTCTTTCCCCATTCCTGTCCTATTTGTGGTTGTGCTCCGTTTGTAATGACCCTTTCTTGTTTCTAAAGGCAACGTTGTCGATGAGAAAGAACGATCCACTGTTGAGCTCTCACACTCAGTTTTGCCGCTCCAGCACAGAGTTCTCCCTGACAGAAGTCCTGCAAACTGTATTTGTTGTCTGTTTCCATGTGTCCCTTTGTTCAGGACAGTCTGGTAGTTCCGAGAGTTCACAGCGAGCGCGGACGCGTGTGTCAGCCTGGCGATCTCCTCTGTGAGCAGAACCCATTACGTATCTCACCGTTTGTTGGAATAAAGGTGATCTATGTGTCATGTCGCAAGTTTGTTTTCTGTATCATCATTTGAATGTAATAATGGGAGACCAGTGAATTCTCTCGTCCTAAACACTCAGAACATAGGAAACAGTTGTGTGCATCCTCTAAAATATAATCAGCTGTTGAGCGTATCCTTATTACCGCTCTCTCGCCGACAATAACGAGAGCGAATTTCTTAATTTTTTGTTTTTATTTTTTCCCGTTTTTTTTGCGCATTTCAGGCATAGCCCATCATCAGAACATCAGAGTTCAGAACTTAATACAGAGCTACTAGAGGCTAAAAAGCGGTGATAAAGATGTGCTCAGTATTAATATAATGGTCGCAAGTTAAACAATCAAGTGTTGAATGCGAATATTACACACGACGTATGGTTGTTACAAATAAAAATAGGAAGAGTAAATCCTGACTCTTTATGAGGTTTGTGTATTTCTGACGTATTAACCTGCATTAGTCAGTTGTAGTTGGCAGCGGAAATGCTTGAAAATCCCCGCAGCGGAAATGGCACTGAACAAAATGCGGCCAATGATAACTGGTACGAAAGTGTAATAATGCCTTGGTATTGAAATAAAGAGGAAAAGGCTCTATACTCCGCGACATTTATTCCGTGTAGTGACTAGGTCATTTTATGGGATTTCTTCTAGAGTACTTGTCGATCTGCGCAAGAATGTCACCTCCAATAACTCTGTTTTATTGTGTTGTGATTAACGATGCTAGTTAAAGACGTAAAGATTTCAGTTTCAGTATGTGGTGTCACCGCCAGACACCACACTTGCTAGGTGGTAGCCTTTAAATCGGCCGCGGTCCGTTAGTATACGTCGGACCCGCGTGTCGCCACTATCAGTGATTGCAGACCGAGCGCCGCCACACGGCAGGTCTAGAGAGACTTCCTAGCACTCGCCCCAGTTGTACAACCGACTTTGCTAGCGATGGTTCACTGACAAAACACGCTCTCATTTGCCGAAACGATAGTTAGCATAGTCTTCAGCTATGTCATTGCTACGACCTAGCAAGGCGCCATTACCAGTTACTATTGATACTGAATCATGTACAGTCAAGAGCGACGCTCATCATTTATGGATTAAAGTTAAGTATTCCACCAGCTACATTCGTTTTTCTAAAGTCTAAATTCCTTGTCCTGTTCCAGACCTCACGCCAGCCTGCGTGAGCTAAAACGCGTGCCTTTCGGCTCCCTCTAGTACCCGGTGTTGGCTCTCCCGCCAACCCACAACATTGGCGACGAGGCAACACCGCGTTCGTAACTATACTGCCCTGATTTACTTGTGTAATGGCTTCGCCACCATCTCCAGATGTACTGTCCGAATTTTATCGCTTCCAGAATCAGCAGACGCAGGCCTTGCTGGATGCCCTTGGACAGCTCGTCCAGGGTCAACGTGCACTGCAAAACGATGCGGCAGCCGCCGCTCCACCGCTAACGGGGCCACAACATGCAGTTGCACCAACTTTTCGTCCTGTTGATGCTGCACTGGAAAGCTGGACGGAGTGGTCACGCCAATTTGGATTCCATCTCGCCGCCTACAGAATTCAAGGTAACGAGCGGCAGCCTTTTTTGTTGTCCTCCGTAGGGATGCACACGTACCGTGTGATAGTCAAATTATTTCCCCGACGCGACGTAGCAACTCTGTCCTACGATGAAATTTTGTCTGCATTAGATGCATATTTCAAAGAATCAGTCAATGTAGTTGCGAAACGGTATACCTTCTTTCGTACAAAACGTACGGCAGGTCAGACTAATCAGGAGTGGGTTGCAACCTTGCAAGGCCTTACTAGGGATTGTGCTTTTGAGTGTCAATGTGGACTCCCTTATTAAGATACTATGGTGCGTGATGCAATTGCACAGAACGTTTCTGATGTTCGTATACGGGAACAGATTTTGAAACTAGTCAATCCCTCCCTTCAACAAGTGATGGACATATTGGATCGGCAGGACACACTTGACTTTGCTCAGGAATCATTTGAAACTTCGCCACTTGTGTGTCAGGTTAACCGGCCCGCCGGGCGAGCTGCATGGAACAGTAAACAGTCCTCGCGCCCGACTGCGCTGCTGCCACCAGGCCCTCAGCCACGTGTAACGCGCCGGCAAGCAAATGCAGTGCTAAAATCATGCCCGCGGTGTGCTACTAGACATTCGCGTGAGAATTGTCCATCACACCAAGCTATCTGCTTTTACTGTAGTAAAAAAGGACATGTTCAAAGTGTTTGCCACAAAAAGCTCTGATCGGAAGCTCAAAACCATTCCAGGCCCTTTGCTTTGCACCGGAATCGGAATCGAACCAAGGATACTCAGGCTCGTGAAGCATCACCCATGGAAATTCATATAGTTCATGCCACTCCGCCCAGTGCCACTCTCTCTAACAGTGACTGTGTTCGTCCCACAAATAGTGTGCGTCGACATCGCAGGAACTCCCGTCAAGTCACAAGTGATTTTGTACAAGTGTCAGTTCACGCTGCACAAGACAGTCGCTCTTGTCGTCAGCAGGACAATAAACTTTTTGTGGACTTGGACATTAACGGCAAAGTGATACCATTCCAGCTCGATACTGGGGCTCCAGTTTCACTGATCAATAAAGACACTTACAAACTGCTGGGCACACCTCCGTTGTGTGCAGCAACTGTTAACTGCCTATTCAGGTCACGAGCTCCCTGTGTTAGGACAGTGCAGCCTTATTGCAACATAGTTAATCAGGTCCTATCAGTGAACCAGACTGTGCCTTCAGACAGTGTTTCTCGTCTATGTGAAGAATTTGTAGACACTTTTGCACTGGGCCTCGGTTGCGCTAAGAACTATAAAGCACATTTGGAACTGAAAGTAAATGCGCAACCGAAATTTTTCAGAGCGCGCAATGTTCCCCACGCATTGCGTGATGAGGTCGCAAAAACATTACACGATTTGGAATCACAAGGTGTAATTGAACGTGTGCAGGCTTCTCTCTGGACATCACCCTTAGTAATTTTGCAAAAACCTTCCGGAAAATTGAGGCTTTGTGTGGACTTCAAGGCAACAGTAAATCCACAACTAGTGACTGCAAGTTTTCCTTTACCCCGCCCGGAAGATCTTTTTGACAAACTGTGCCCGGGTAAATATTTTTCGAAGTTGGACCTAGCAGATGCGTACTTGCAAATACCGGTGGACGAAGAATCCCAGCGCGTTTTGGTGGTTAACACGCATCTTGGTTTGTTTCGATTCAAACGACTGCCATTCGGGTGTGCATCCGCCCCTGCATTGTTTCAGCAATATCTACAAACTGTTTGTGCGTCGGTCCCTACTGCAGCAAACTATCTGGACGATATTGTGATCTCCGGACAGACGGAAGAAGAACATTTAGCCAATCTCAGAACATTATTTCAGGTCTTGCGACAAAATGGTCTTCGCTTGCGGAAGGACAAATGTGTGTTTTTTGCTCGTGACTTACCCTACCTGGGACATGTACTCAATGCCCAAGGCATACATCCCAGTCCAGAGCCCCTCCGGGCCGTACAAGACTTGCCTTCGCCGCAGAATTTGAAGCAGCTACAGAGTGTGCTGGGAAAAATAAATTACTATAACAAATATGTTCCACAGGCCTCTTCCATTTCAGCTCCGCTTCATCGCTTATGCCGTAAAGGTGTTCCGTTCGTCTGGATGACGGAATGCGAACGCGCCTTTCGCCAGTTGAAATCGGCGTTGCTTTCCAATACTTTCCTTACGCCATTCGATCCCCAGAAGCCCCTTTTGTTGATGGTGGATGCATCGGATTTCGGGATCGGTGCTGTGCTTGCGCAGAAAGATGGATCGCATGATTACCCTATTGCCTTTGCGTCCAAATTGCTCTCGTCTGCGCAACGGAATTATTCACAGATCGAGAAAGAAGCATTGGCTCTCGTATTTGGTGTTACAAAGTTTCATGATTTCTTGTATGGTCGTCACTTTACCATCATCACAGACCACAAACCTTTGACATCGCTTTTTCATCCGACCAAGCCTGTACCTCCACGTACAGCGCAGAAATTCATTCGCTGGTCTATTTTCCTCTCGCAGTACCGCTACGATATCTTGTATCGGTCCACTGCTAAGCACAGAAACGCCGATGCGTTGTCTTGTTTGCCTGTTGCTGACGATAGAGCATTCGATTCCTCCCAACTTGCTTGCATGTTCATTGATTCGGAAACTGATGACGTGGTCGAATCGTTTCCGATTGATTTTCCTTGGGTAGCTCCAGCCACAGCTGCCGAACCTGTCCTTGCTACCGTTCTGCGTTTTGTTGCTACGGAATGGCCCTTGTCAAAGTCACGGATCGGGGATCCGTTGGTTCGCCGATTTTTTGCTCACAAGGAGAGACTTTTTGTACGACTTGGTGTTTTGCTGTTGCGTTCAGATAATGATCAGTCCAGGGTCGTGGTCCCACGTTCGTTACAGTCCTCTGTCTTACAGCTTCTCCACCAAGGGCATTGGGGTATAGTGAGAATGAAACAACTTGCTCGTCAGCCCTGTACTTGGTTCGAAATCGATGCCGCGATTACGAGTATGTGCTCTTCTTGCACAGTGTGTGCCGAACAACAGTCAGAACCTCCGCGGAAATTCTTTGCATGGCCAAAAGCCACTTCCCCTTGGCAACGCTTACACATCGATTTTGCTGGTCCATTCTGGAATGCTCGATGGTTGATTGTGGTAGATTCATTCATTAATTTTCCTTTTGTTGTCCAGATGTCTTCCACGACGTCATCTGCCACCATCCAAGCGTTATCCGCTATCTTTTGCATTGAAGGTCTTCCACAGACTATTGTTTCCGACAATGGCCCACAATTCATGTCCGCAGAATTTCAGTCATTCTGCAAGGCCAATGGTATTCAACATCTGACGTCCGCGCCGTTTTCGCCACAGTCCAACGGTGCCGCTGAATGATTGGTCGGGACTTTCAAGTCTCAGATTTTGAAGTTGAACGAGTCGCATTCTCGGGAGGACGCGTTATTGCTCTTTTTGTCCTCTTATCACATTCAGCCCCGAGATGGTCGCTTGCCGGCTGAGTTGCTCCACGGTCGCCCTCATTGAACCTTGATGTCTTTGCTACATCCGCCGCATCAGGTTCCTGTGCAGCAGCAGACACCTGCTTTTGCCCCAGGCGACGTTGTCTACTACCGTCAGTATCGAGGTTCACGGCGTTGGCTCGAAGGGCGCATTCTTCGCTGCCTCGGCCGCGCTATGTATCTGGTTTTGGGGGCCTCTGGTGAGGTGCTTCGGCATCTCAATCAGCTGCGCCTCTGTCGTCGCACGGGCTCTGCCGCTCCCCGTCTGCTTTCAGCGACGGTGCCGTCCGGTCAGCGCCCTGGGGACCCATCTACTGGCTCGCCTCCGCCCCAGGTGTTACCGACGCTGCCTTCCATTTTGCCCCATGGCGACGCGCCGCCGCCTGTTCTCCCGCAGTGGACGCGTCGCTGCAACTGCCGGGCGCCTCCCTGGGTCACGCGCCGCCGATCGCTTCCCATTACCAGTTGTCCTCTGACATGGAACTCTTGCCCGCTCCAGACCATATGTCGTCTTCCCCCGTTGGGTGCCCCGGCCCGATGGAGGTTGACCCTTCGGCCCCTCCTGTCTCTCTGCGGGTGCATACACCGCATGTTGGCGTGCACCCTGGAGCAGGTTTTCAGGCGTCTCCTAGCTCCCCACGGTCCGAATGGCAGGGTGCGGGCGGCACAGCCTGGCCTGTTGTTAGGCTCCCCACCTCGTCGCATACGTCAACATGGGGTCCTCCCCACGGCGGGCGGAAGCCTTATGCCACAACCGTGCGCCGATTTGCGGGGAACGAATGTGGTGTCACCGCCAGACACCACACTTGCTAGGTGGTAGCCTTTAAATCGACCGCGGTCCGTTAGTATACGTCGGACCCGCGTGTCGCCACTATCAGTGATTGCAGACCGAGCGCCGCCACATGGCAGGTCTAGAGAGACGTCCTAGCACTCGCCCCAGTTGTACAACCGACTTTGCTAGCGATGGTTCACTGACAAAATACGCTCTCATTTGCCGAGACGATAGTTAGCATAGCCTTAAGCTACGCCATTGCTACGACCTAGCAAGGCGCCATTACCAGTTACTGTTAATACTGAATCATGTACAGTCAAGAGCGATGCTCATCATTTATGGATTAAAGTTAAGTATTCCACCAGCTACGTCCGTTTTTCTAAAGTCTAAATTCCTTGTCCTGTTCCAGACCTCACAGCAGCCTGCGTGAGCTAAAACGCGTGCCTTTCGGCTTCCTCTAGTACCCGGTGTTGGCTCTCCTGCCAACCCACAACACAGTATCTCACATAATTAGCTCAGTTGTTTTCTGCCTTGACATGCCAATCTATAACACAAAAATAAAAATCAGGAAAATATTTTTAAAGAATTTTAGGTGTACGTGGGTGAGTCAAATGAAAACCTAAACATTATTTAAATGCTATTTATCGTGCAGAAGTGGTACAAAGCTGTATCACTTTTCAACATAATCTCCCCCACGCTCAATGCAAGTTCTCCAGCGCTTACAAAGTGCATAAATTCCTTTAGAAAAAAATTCTTTTGATAGTCAGCACAACCACTCATGCACCACGTGGCGTACCTCTTCATCAGAACGGAACTTCTTTCCTCCCATTGCGGCCGGCCAGAGTGGCCGAGCGGTTCTAGGCACTACAGTCTGGAACCTCGCGACCGCTATGGTCGCAGGTTTGAATCATGCCTCGGGCATGGATGTGTATGATGTCCTTAGGTTAGGTTTAAGTAGTTCTAAGTTCTAGTGGACTGATGACCTCAGACGTTAACTCCCATAGAGCTCAGAGCCATCTGAACCATTTGAACCTCCCATTGCGTCTTTGAGTAGTCAAAACATGGAAATCACTTGGGACAAGGTCTGGTGCGTATGGTGGATGAGGAAAACACTCAAAATGTAGGTCTGTGATTGCTGGAACTGTTGTACGGGCAGTGTGGGGCCAAGCATTGTCAACATGCAAAAGGACACCTGCTGACAGCAATCCACGTGGCTCTGATTTGATTGCAGACTGCAGATGATTTTTTCAGGAGATCTGTGTTTGATGCACTGGTGACAGTGGTCCAGCTAGGCATGTAATGCTCCAAAATGACGCCTTTTTGTCCCAAAAGAGAGTCAGCATAACCTTCCCTGCTGATGGTTCTGTTCGAAACTTCTTTGGTTTTAGTGATGAGGAATGGTACCATTCCTTGCTCGCTCCCTTCGTTTCCGGTTGGTGAAAGTGAACCCAGGTTTCGTCCCTAGTAACGATTCTTGCAAGGAAGCCATCACCTTCTCGTTCAAAGCGCCGAAGAAGTTCTTCACAAGCATCTACACGTCGTTCTCTCATTTCAGGAGTCAGCTGCCGTGGCACCCATCTTGTAGACACCTTGTGAAATTGGAGCACATCATGCACAATGTGGTGTGCTGACCCATGATTAATCTGTAAACATGATGCAGTGTCATTCAGTGTCACTCGGCGGTTTTCCTTCACTATGGCTTCAACTGCTGCAATGTTCTGTGGAGTCACAACTCGTTGTGCGTGACCTGGACGAGGAGCATCTCCCACTGAAGTCACACCATTTGCGAAGTTCCTACTCCATTCGTAGACTTGCTGCTGTGACGAACATGCAACACCGTACTGAACCTTCATTCGTCGATGAATTTCAATAGGTTTCACACCTTCACTACGCAAAAACCGAATCAGAGAACGCTGTTCTTCCCTGGTGCAAGTCGCAAGTGGGGCGGCCATCTTTATACTGCGACGGTATGTGTGCATCTGCACTGTGCTGCCACCTATAGGCCATTCTGCACGCTGTTTGTAGCACGCTTACCAACTTACAGGATAAAGGCGTAGAATGCCGACGGCTGTCCTGGAGGCAAACAAAGTTTTAGCACACCACACACAATCTAGTAAAAAGCCTTTCAGTCGTGTCGATGTCCCGTGACGAATCAAGTGAGGTTTACCTCTTTCGGAACTATGAGACTGCTCGCTCTCTCTGTTCCTGCCTTCGAAAAGCAACGGACAGATCTTAATTCCTGACTCCAGAAAGACTGGAATCTTCCGTTGTATCTCCCCGTAACTAGATCCCATATCTGTCAGAACTCTCAGAAGTATTCTATATGGCTGATATGCTTCTTTGTCCTTTTAAAACACGGTTTCTACGGCGAACTATCGCTCGTGTTCGTATCGAACTGAAGGCCTACACAGGTGCAGTTCATTGCGCAGCCGTGTAAAAGCTGCTGTTATGGCTGCCGTTAATCCGTCGCCAATCGCGTGTTTATTGACAAGTGCCTCTAGCACGACTGTGGTTCAAATGGCTCCGAGCAGTATGGGACTTAACATCTATGGTCATCAGTCCCCTAGAACTTAGAACTACTTAAACCTAACTAACCTAAGGACATCACACAACACCCAGTCATCACAGTACGACTGTGGAAGCTGACTGAGTTTCAGGGCGCGGCGAGATGTTACTGGCAGTTACTCGCGTTTCTGTCTGAAGATAGCGTATACAGTAATGCTCATGGACAGTTAAACGAAATGAATCGTATAGCGACTGTCAGAATCAAGAGTCACAATAAAGTGTTTCGTTGATAGCTAGTGGTTATATCCAGACTGATAATTAATTATGCTAGGTTTTATAGTGTTCCATGGATACATTTACATAGGATGGAGCGATTGGTAGAAGCCGACCGAGAGGAGGATCTTTATGTGTCTCGGAGACGTTGGAAAATGCGAGGCAATACTGCCCCCACGATTGATCTTAGAAGGCATGCTGAAGAAAAACAAAACCACATTTGTACCACTTCTAGGTTTAGAAAACGCTTCTTTGAATATTGATCGAGATACCATCTTTAAAATTCTGGAGTCGTCGGGTTAAAGTACAATTAGCTACAACGTGTACGGAACCAAACCGCTCTAACTGAAGTCAAAGGCATTGAAAGTGAGGCAGCAGTTGCGAAAGTTGTTTGATAGGATTGAGGCCCGTCCCACACGTTGTTTCGTTCAAATGGCTCTGATCACTATGCGACTTAACTTCTGAGGTCATCAGTCGCCTAGAACTTAGAACTAATTAAACCTAACTAACCTAAGGACATCACACACATCCATGCCCGAGGCAGGATTCCGACCTGCAACCGTAGCGGTCGCTCGGTTCCAGACTGTAGCGCCTAGAACCGCACGGCCACTACGCCCGTCCGTTGTTTCGTCTGTGAGTGTGTTTAGAGCAAATAGTAGAGGAAGCCTAGAGAAATTTTGGAACGAAATTCAAATTCAGGGAGACGTAAGAAGATATTAAAGATTTTGCCAGTGATACTGCAATCATGCCAGAGACGGCTAAGGACTTCGAAGATCATTTGAATGGAATGGACAGAGGTTGAACAGTGGTCATATGTATAATGAACATACAACAAAAACAAATCTAGTATATCAGCGTGTAGGCGAAATAAATCAGGTGAGGGAAATAGGTTAGAAAATAAAACACCAAAAAGAGTGTTGCTATTTTGGAAGCAAAAATATTCGAAGTAAAAAGAATATAAAATAGTGACATGCAGCTACAAAAAAAGTGTCTCTGAGGAAGAGGAATACATTAGCACTGAATACGAATGTTTTGGAATGTGGTTTCTGAAAGTATTCGTGTAGAGTGTAATATTAAATGGAAATAAAACATGGACAATAAGCGTTAGAGACAACCCGAGATGAGAAGCTTGGGTATGTCGAGTAACTGACGAAGAGGTACTGCGTCGCACTGAAGAAGAATGTGCGTCGTGCGCAAGAGAAGGGATAAGTCGATATGATAAAGTCTGAGACTGTGTGTGTAGAGTGAAGAGTGACGCTGGGGGGGGGGGGGGGGGCAGGGTGTGGGGGGTGGGGCAGCAGCGGGGGTGAGGGTCAGGAACAATTGTAGGCTGCAGAAGTCATGCTGATATGAAGAGACTTGCATAAGATAGACTAATGCGGAGGGCAACGCCAGTCCAGTCTTCGGTCTCTGCAGCTTGTCGCTTATTCGTGCGCGTCTTGGCGCAGCAAACCCAGGACCGTGATTTTATTTTTCCTTGATTCCTCCGAAATACCTTAAGGTGAATGCCAGCCAGGATTCCACGTCCTTTTTTTTCCTCATGCTCCCTACCAGCTCGTGCCCCGTCTCCACTGACCTCATCGCCGGCGGGACGTTAAAATCTAACCTTCCCTCCTTCAAGACGTTTTTTATTTTCTATTTTTGTGAGCTCTTCCCGGTAAGTCTAAAAGCAACTAGACATTACGAAAAACTGGTACTCAATCGAAAACGTTGTGACGGTAACTGCTGTTATAATAACGAAAAGAGATTAATACTAAAAATTTTCTCATTATCAACAGTACTAAGTTTCTTCTCGTTCTCTGTGCTGAGAGTATTTTTGAGTTATCAGTGACAATGAACCAGGACAAGCAAAAAAGTCACCTTCTGCTAAAAATTTAAATTATGTGTTTAGAAATGTAGGTTCTGTAATAGCATTAAGGATGCAAACTATTCAGAGCTACGCCACTATGACAGTGCGCCACGTAAACAGCATAATTGTAATGAACAATAAAGAAAGGAAATAGAGAGCATTAATTTTTGCAAGTACTCAGATTACGTTCCTTGAATGACGTGACAACGAATAACGGGGAGCATCATATAAAGAGTCAGTACATATGTCAGCTTGTCTGAAAGTATTCGTCTGGAAGTGCCGTGATATTTACCTTTACGCCTCTTCGTTGCGAAACCCGTCAGCAGCGGTACTTGGACGTGCTTCATGGAAGTGGTAGTCCGTACGCAATACGCCATGTGTCGTCACTGCCATATGCTGACATACAGACAGCGTGCAGTTAATTTCTGTGCGTGCGCCTTGAGCTAATGTTGAGCTCTGTGGCCTCTGAGAATTGCACAAACCTGTTTTTCCCGTTACTTCAGTCAGAAGTTTCATACACTACGAAAAAATCTGATAAAGGAAGACAGGACTGCCGTGAGTAATATTGCATTACATTATTAAACGTTAGTTATGATATGGTATCATCAGTTGGTGGAGCGAAATTGAATTATAGCTCTCTACTAAACTATAGCGAACCATCGTTATCATGTGCCATTAATCTCGAAAAATCATAAGCGTTTGTGTGTGTATCTGTGTAGCTGGCATATTTTGTGATACTTACAAACTATACAATAAACATGTTGATGCTTAGGAAAACAAAGTGCATCATAGACCGCAGTGTATCGTTGCTGGATATGCTGTTTGGCGGAACACAAAAAATGGTTCAAATGGCTCTGAGCACTATAGGACTTAACATCTGAGGTCATCAGTCCCCTAGAACTTAGAACTACTTAAACCTAACTAACCTAAGGACATCATACACAACCATGCCCGAGGCAGGATTCGAACCTGCGACCGTAGCGGTCGCGCGGTTCCAGACTGAAGTGCCTAGAACCGCTCGGCCACAGCGGCCGGCGGCGGAACACAGTAAATTACCTTGTGACTCAGAAGATGTAATCTATCAACCGACCCTTCCTTTCTGTCAAGTTCGGAGAAATATTTCCTTTCTTGTACCTTTATTACGGGGGGACGTTGATGAAATTGACCAAAAATGTCAATTTTTCATTTATTTTTTATTTGTCAGTACAATTCATGGACAGTGGTTCAAATGGCTCTGAGCACTATGGGACTTAACATCTGTGGTCATCAGTCCCCTAGAACTTAGAACTACTTAAACCTAACTAACTTAAGGACATCACACACATCCATGCCCGAGGCAGGATTCGAACCTGCGACCGTAGCAGTCGCGCGGTTCCGGACTGAGCGCCTTAACCGCGAGACCACCGCGGCCGGCAATTCATGGACAATAAGTTCCTTCAGTTTCAATGTCGAAATCGCATACGAAGTGCCTGAAAATTAATTAAAAATGTAACGCGGCCTCCCTGCCACGCCCACGTTTTGAAGCAGCACTTCAATACCAGCTCAATGAACAACGATTCTGTGTATTACCTTCAACCAAACGTGGGGGATACATCTAGAAGGCCGTGATACATACTCTTTGGTTTTATAGATCATCTTTGGCTGACCCTGCACTTCTCAAAAAGTGTGTTCATGGCAAAACCCCAAATCCAAATGAGTCTCTAAATTCACTCATATGGAAACGATCCCCTAAAAACACATTTGCATCTGCTACAGAATTGCAACTTATGATGTAGTTAGTGTCTTTAAAGATAGGAACTTCGGGAGGATGTAGGTATTAGAAAGAATGAATGGGCTTCAACATAGGAAATTTTACTCAAGACATTCTGAGAAAAATAGATTTACAGCACGTCTCTACAGCTGAAAAGTCAATTGAAGACCTGGTAAAGGAAAGAAGACAGACAACAAGAAACCAAAAGAGAAGCCTTGAAGGGAAAGATGACTCAGAACACGAATGTGGTGCCTTCTGAAGAAGTGACATAAGGAAAAAAGTTAGGTTGAACTTTAAATTGCATTTCCTGAAAAGTTTGTTTTTTAAAGTTTACGTACCTTTTCCTCAGATTCTATGAATGCTAGAATTATGAAATTTTGTACACATATTTCTGTAAACTTAATAAACGTTTTCTCAAGAGCAGATTTTGAAATTCTGATTGCAGGCTTAGATATGGGGCAAAGTGCTTGGAATTTTGTATGAATTTAAAATTGTACTTGTGGAAATATAATTAAAAGTTATGAAAATTCTCCTATTTGACCTATTCCAAAAACTTCATGAGAGAAGCTTACAATGTATGAAGAGATGAAACAGAGAAACTTTTGTAGATATCTCTTGAATATTTTCTGAGAAAAAGGAACATACATTATTTTTTGAAAATATAACTTCAAATTTCATTAAAAAAGTTGAATATATATAATCAAAGGATTTTATTTGTAAATGTGTTACTTTCACTTAAAGCATGGTACAAAATTTCATTGCCTTATCTCCAAAACTGTGGATTTGGTGCAGTTTTGAAATAGTGTGTGTTTTTCATCGACGTCCCCACTTAATAAAATTTCATTAGACTCAAACATATATATAAATGTTCTGTGATTTAATAACAATCAAAATCTCAACTTTTTTAAAAATGAAAAAAATTTGCTGGAAAACCTATGTGTAAATCATCAATAAGAAACTTTCCACAGAACAAATGTAAATAATAAATTTCCTATTCCGAATCTAACAACTGTTTTTCACATAAGAGTCTCTATTTTCGATATATCGAACATTCGGTACCAGAAACACTGATTTTTATATATGATACACAATATGAACCAGAAATCCACCAACAAAATTTCAAAAGTCGTTGACGGAAATTATCTGAGTATTTTGGCACAGTGGATCCATAGTTCCGGAGGCTCGTTGCAGGAGAGCTGCATTTCGTTACATTTCTTACCACTCTCTGTCTCTGTTGCACTGAAAAAGCTGCGCGACAGTGCAAATTTGGACGGTGTGCGTTATACCATCGGCGGGTATGTAAATCATTTGAGCTACAATTCTGTGTGACAGGCAGAGCAGCCAAAATAATGCATTAGTGTTGCTCGTGTTTAGTGTTGTTACCAGGACTGTTAGGGTATATAAGGGGCCTGAACGGCGTCAGGTGTTGAGTGATTGCTGTGAAGCACACGGAGACACAGTGTATTCCCTATCAGCACCAGACAGGGTTTGGAAGGGTTCTTATTGTAGGTACACGTATGGTGATCTGGTCGAATCATGCAATATCCGGATTTGTGATGCATTCGGATGCGACAGTGGCCCAATGTCGGGCTGCATGGGAGTGCGAGGTCAAGCTTACTGGTCTTGAAGGTTCCGGTGGACCACGCCTGACCACCACAGGGCAGGATCACCGTATTGTGCACCGTGCAAATCTTAACCCCTGCACGTCTGTACTTTCAATTGGAGAACAAATAAAAGACTCCCTGCAACATTCTATGTCATTCCACTCCATACGTCACAGACTAACAGCTGTCGGACTAGTGAATTATCGTCCCATATGTAGGCTGCAGTTAACTCCAGAAAATAGGTGCGTTTCGAGTGGTGTTGTGTCCGGGCGATGAATCGCGGTTCTGTACTCCATCTACATCTGCTACCGCGGACGACCGCCGTCGGCGAGTATGGCGACGACCTGGTCGGAGATTTCGATCTTCTAGTGTTGCAACGAGACACATTGGTGACACTCCTGACGTCATGGCGTGGGGAGGCACTGGTAATGACTTTAGGTCACAGGTGTTGGTGATTGACGGATCTCTGATTTTACAGCGCTGCGTCACGGGTATCCTGCGCCCTCATGTGTTACCTCTTATGCGACAGTATCGTGGTGCAATTTTTCAACAGGTCAGTCTTTCTTCCATGCATAACATGTGTCTGTATGAACTGCCTGCGTGATATTGAGGTACTCCCATGCCCAACCAGATCCCCAGATCTGTCTCCAATAGCACATGTGTGGGGCCAGCTGGAAGTGAACTCCGCCCCAGTGCCAGTGTCCAGGTTATCAAGGACGAGGTGCAACAGTTAGGCCGGTATTACACTATCAAATTTCTTTGTCAAAGATTTGATCAAAGATATGATGAAATATTCGTCAAATTTATTTGACAAAATCTTTGACGTGGCGCTAAAAAGGAGTATTACACTCTCATCATATTTTTCGTCAAAGTTCAAGATCGCTAACAACAACTTGTTATTAACCGCAGCAGTTGCATGTTTGACAACTGCACTGTGTGCACGTGGGAGAGAAGCGGGGGAAAAAAAAGGGGAACGTACCTGGGTGAAGCCGTGGGTTTTACCACGAGACGATAAAAGCATTCAACAAAACTTGTTACGTGAGCTTGTAGAGGAGGACGTCAAGTCGTACATAAATTACTTAGAATGGATGAGCATACATTTCAGTATTTGCTCAGCGAAGTGTATCCTCATATCACTAAGCACAATACTCACTTAAAAACTGCTATATCTGCAGAAGACAGGCTCGCTGTAACACTCCGATTCCTTGCTACAGGAGAGAGTTAGGTTAGGTTACGTTAGGTCTCCAATCTTCTTAATCTATTTTTGCATTCAGGGTGCCTCATGTTGTAAAGCGCCTCATCAGCTTCATACATCTCTATTAATTTTGTAGTTGTCGGTACACACCAATTGTATTTACCGGCCATGTTTATAAACACACTACAGATGACAGAACGCTGCACGTGGCAACATGTCACATTGCAGTGAACAGAAAACAAGCGACTTTTATGATCAGATCTACAGCGAGGCCCTAGATTTGATCAAATTTATTTGAGGACAGACGAGATTTAACACAGTGCCCTATTACACCATCAAACCTCCTTGACAAAAATATTTGACATATCAACTTTGACAAAGAAATTTGATAGTGTAATACAGGCCTTATGCGCCAACTTGCGTCAGGTGAAGATACAACGGCCTGATAACAGGCTTCCCAACCGAATCGTGCATGCATCAAGGCCAGAGAGGGTGCAACGTCATACTGAGAAGTGGGTCCACACTGCCAAGTTCTCCATATATCTGACTCCCTTTTCTAATCACGGAAGTAAAGTCATACACCCCCTCAACCCGTGGTGTTTCATTTCGTTTCCTCCTTTCCTTATGAGTGCTTCATTTTTTTGTCAGCCCGTGTATATTTACATCTACATTTAAACCCTGCAAGCTACCGTACGTCAAGTAGTGTAGGGCATTTCTAATAATAGTTTCACTTACACCCTATCCCCTTGCATACCCGAATGGTGTATGGGGGGGGGGGGGGGGAGGACGGCTGTCTACAAACCTCAGTGTGAGCTTTAGTTTCTCCTACATTCTTCTTGGTCGTTTCGCGAGACATACAAGGTGTAGCTATAAAATAAGCTGTCACACAGTAAGTACGCATGCCCCAAAGGCAAACGAACAATATTTGTAAAGCGTGAAGCTTTCTCTGGCGGCATATCTGGTGTGTGTAAACAAATCCGTGTTGCCGTGATCTTTGTTAGTGTAACAGCTTTTATTTTGTTTTGGCGGAAAGATGACAAGTGTAACAGCAGTGCAACGATTGTCGTGAAGTTTCACACAAAACTGGTACTGAAATATACGTTTTACTAAAAGGAGACAGTTTATCGCGTTCGCGAGTGTTTCAGTCGTTCAGCCGTTTCCAAGATGGCTGAGATGTTCAAGATAACTCATGAACGGGACGCCCTTCAACAGCAAAAACAGATGAAAATATCGAAAAAGTAGGTAATCTGATTCGATTTGACCGTCGGTTGGCTATTCTATCGATTTATGAAATTGCAGAAACTGTCAAAGAATGCTCAAGGCGAATTTTATGTAATCAATGTAATATTAGAAAAGTGTGTGCGAAACTGTCACCGAAAACTCTCACGATCGAAGAAAAAGGAGCTCGTCAAAATGTTTGTATTGACAGTCCGAATACAATTGAAAATGATCCTAATTTCATGGAAAGAGTTATAACATATGACGAATCTTGGTTTTTCACTTCTGATCCAGAAACTAAGCGCCAGTCCATGCATTGGATGGGCGCAGCCTCAAAGATAGGGAAATAGCTAGAATGAGAAAATCAAGATTCAAAGCGATGATGATTGTCTTTCTCTGGTACTCATGGAACTTTGTATCTTCACTGGGTTCCTGGAGGTAGAACTATCAATGAACATTACTACCTTGAGCTTCTTGCTCAACTCAGTCAGAAAATAAGAGAAAAAACGACCCGAATCGTGGAAGAAGAACCCATGGTTTCTGCATCAAGACAAGGCACCGGCTTGTACTAGATTATACTGCAGGACTCTAGCGAAGCACAGCATCGCAGTCTTAGACCACTCTCCTTAATCGCCTGACCTAGCACCACTTGACTTACCTGTTCCCTAAGGTCAAACCTACGTTAAAAGGAACAAAATATCAGCCCACTGAAGCAGTGGAAGAAAAAGCGGGTCACGTCATTAAGGAGCTCATAGAGGAAGACTTCCAGTAATGTTGTAGGTATAGAGGAGGGGAGTATATTGAGGGTGACAATAACTAAATGTGTATGATTCGGAAAGAATATGTTTTACAGCGATAGTCCCGTCATTTTATAGCCAAACTTCGTATGTGTGACAAAGTACGTTGCCCGACTCTCGAAGTTTCTACAGTAAGACCTCTTAGTGATGCACAGAGCCTATCTTGTAGAGTCTGCTACTGGAGTTTGTTGAGCATCTCCGTAGAACAGTACCGTCGCCTAGATGTGTTCGTCAAGAAACGTGCCGCTCTTCGTCCGATCTTCTCTATCTGTTCTGCTAATCCTACTTGCTAGCTGATGAACTCGATAACTGGCCTTACAAGTGATTTATAAGCTATTTCCATCGTCGATTAATTGTATTTCCTTGAAACTCTTCCACTGAATCTGAATTGACATATGCTTTCCTCGAAGTGAACATTCCACTTTAAGTAGCTCCTAATAGTAACTCGTAGGTATTTTACAGTGGCTACTGTTTTCAGAGATTTCTCGTCGACCACCGTAATCGAACTGGACTGTATCTTCTCGTCTACTTATGCGCAAATATTACATTTATTTCATATGCAGACGTATCTTCAGATGTACCTCAATGACATGATTGTGTATTAACAACCTGGCAGATATACATCGACAGTAACTTCCGATTTTTGCTAATAATGCAGTTACCTACAATGAAGAAACACCAGAAAAAAATTCACGAATATCTATTCACATCCTGATAAAATTTGAAATTGATTCAAAGACTGGTACATTTACAAATAGAGTACTTCACAAAACGCAGAAACATAGTATGCTTTGAAAATAACATCAATGACTCACAAATTGATTCGGCCAATTATTACAAGTACCTGAATGTAACGCTTTGAGGGAATGTGAAATGGCATTCGTAGGCAAAGCAGGTATCAGACTTCGGTTCATTGATAGCAGCCTACACTGGTTAAATGCAGACTACAGCGGTGATTGCTTACAGCATACTCGTGCCATCCATTCTAGAATGTTTCTCAAACACAAGATGGGATTAATAGTTTTACAAAGTGGCAAGAGATCATAGCATGCATCTCTGTTTCGAACGTAATCTTGTGTTGTGTGTGCAGGCCTTTCCGTCAGTTATTTCACAGCTGATTTCCACTTTTGATACTGTCTTCCCAAGAAACATGACCAACTTGTTAGCTAAATTGTGCAAATGATGATACAGTAGTGGAGGTTGGAGGGGAATTGGGAGGGGGTGGTTGCAAGGACATAATTTACGGTTTCTAGTTCTTGTTTAGAGAGATTTAGATGGCTTGAGGATTGCGTGAAGAGCTCACGATATTCGTGACTCGAGCGGGAAGGCACCTCGATGTTACGGTTGCACGATGCGGCATCCAGCTCGGTGAAAGTGACACCGCTAACATTGAGACTATATGACACAGGTAAACAGCCTTGATTAGTAAGGTGATATACGGTGCATTTATTTAAACGACCGGTGTTAGTAACGAAACTACAGCGTGTTTGTAACTTAGGCACGAACAAACTGAGTGTGATGTAGGTGTAGGCTCATATTAGATTTATTCATGAAAGTAAGCGTACGGTACTAAAAACATTGTCGTCTCGTAAGGAATGCTGTTCCAATGTGGCGACATCTGGATAGTTGCTCTCTTCATGGCAAACCGTCAGAATTCTGCTGTTCGTCTTGGCTATTAAATCGACAAGAGAAACAAAGACTGGATACTGCCTTAATAACTTACATTTATGGAAGGGCAATTTGAAAGTGAAGAATTTGTTAAGAATTCTTATTGAAGTTCGAGGTGATAGTCTTGTCTATAATACTAGAAACACGAGAGTGTAAATTGGGCAACTTATGTCACTGATAAGTATCTACTATGTCTCAAAAGCGTCTGAAATATTTTCTGTCCGTACAAAAGAAACGCATGCTGGGAGAATGTTGAAGCGTGCATACCTAATTTAGCACATTTGTCCGTGA
Source organism: Schistocerca piceifrons (assembly GCF_021461385.2). Lineage (NCBI taxonomy): Eukaryota > Metazoa > Arthropoda > Insecta > Orthoptera > Acrididae > Schistocerca > Schistocerca piceifrons. The sequence continues at coordinate 356,291,045 of NC_060138.1, read as the reverse complement.
ACAATGCATAGTATCGTCACAGGTGATTGCAAAACAAGAGGCTAGTTTTTGCAACCCAAGTTCGGGAATTTGCAGTCGTAGCGAAGTGTCTACAAAACTGGCCATTTGGGTACATACTATGTGTTCAAAAGTTCCTGACACCACCGAAAACATACGTTTTTCATATTAGGTGCATTGTGCTGCCACCTACTGCCAGGTACTCCATTTCAGCGACCTCAGTAGTCATTAGACATTGTGAGAGAGCAGAATGGGGTGCTCCGCGGAACTCACGGACTTCGAACGTGGTCAGATGATTGTGTGTCACTTGTGTGGTACGTCTGTACGCGAGATTTCCACACTCCTAAACATCCCTAGGTCCACTATTTCTGATATGACAGTGAAAAAGAAACATCAACGGACACGTACAACACAAAAACGTACAGGCCGACCTCGTCTGTTGACTGTCAGAGACCGCCGACAGTTGAAGAGGATCGTAATGTGTAATAGGCAGACATCTATCCAGACCATCGCACAGGAATTCCAAACTTCATCTGGATTCACTGCAAGTACTATGACAGAAAGGCGGGAGGTGAAAAAACTTGGATTTCATGGTCGAGCGGCTGCTCATAAGCCACACATTACACCAGTAAATGCCAAACAACGACTCGCTTGATGTAAGGAGCGTAAACATTGGTCGATTGAACAGTGGAAAAACGTTGTGTGGAGTGACGAATCACGGTACACAATGTGGCGATCCGATGCCAGGGTGTGGATATGGCGAATGCCCGGTGAACGTCATCTGGCAGCGTGTGTAGTGCCAACATTAAAATTCGGAGACGGTAGTGTTATGGTGTGGTCGCTTGAGCCCCTTGTTGTTTTGCGTGGCACTATCTCAGTACAGGCCTACATTGATGTTTTAAGCACCTTCTTGCTTCGCACTGTTGAAGAGCAATGCGGGGATGACGATTGCATCTTTCAACATGATCGAGCACCTGTTCATAATGTACGGCCTGTGGCGGATTGGTTACAAGACAATAGCATCCTCGTAATGGACTGACCTACACAGAGTCATGATCTGAATCCTACAGAACACCTTTGGCATGTTTTGGAACGCCGAATTCGTACCAGGCCTCACCGACCGACATCGATACCTCTCCTCAGTGCAGTACCCCGTGAAGAATGGGCTGCCATCCCCCAAGAAACCTTCCAGCATCTGATCGAACGTATGCCTGCGAGAGTGGAAGCTGTCATCAAGGCTAAGGGTGGACCAACACCATATCGAATTCCAGCATTACCGATGGAGGGCACCACGAACCTGTCAGTCATTTTCAGCCACGCGTTCGGATACTTTTGATCTCATAGCGATCTGTTTCACCACTGTCTTAATGTTAAAGTTGGGAAATTGTTGAATAAATGTAAACGCAGTCTAAGAACCATGAGGCATCATCTTCAACCTCAATTAAAAATTATGAACATACCGCAGTGAGATATCATGATAATCAGCAACATGAACTTGGTGGTGGCAGTGATAGTGTTCCTAGTGTTGCATTATTTCCCCTGCCTTCATCTCATAAGCCACTTTTTGTAGATATGTCGTCATGACTCGACACCCCCGAGTTAACAGTTTGGGCACGACGCAACTGTGTGTCGTGCACATGTGAAAAATTCGCATGCAAAGTTGCACCAATCTACGTCAAAGTGTACAAAACTGCCTTTAATGTTTGCTCCTAAGCAGTAGTACAGTTGCTTACTGTAACTTCGATTTTAGGTCGTGTGATATAAAACTTAAAATCAGAATTTTGCTACAAAAAAAGGCTCTGAGCACTATGGGACTTAACATCTGAGGTCATCAGTTCCCTAGACTGAGAACTACTTAAGTCTAACTAACCTAAGTACATCACACACATCCGTACCCCAGTCAGGATTCGAACCTGCGACCGTAGCAGCCGCGTGCTCGTTTTTGGGAATTTTAAACTGTTCCGATTCTAATGGTTCTGCATTCTGTGTTTTGATAACAAGTTGACATGGTTTAAATTATCTTAAACGAAAAACGAATAAAGGAAATGATGCTTCTTTGGAAGAGAAATACCAAGAACTGGAATACATTGTTTCTGCTTAATGTAGTGAAATGGTCACAGTGTCAGGCTGAAAGACGAGAGGGTTCTGTTTTTGCGCCTGAGTACTTTTTTCTTCCTGATTGGTTAAAAGCTTCATAAGGAAAGAAGCACAATAGGCACATTTAAGCATTAATTGTGTGTGTTAAACTATAACTTTATGAATGAAAACACACACAACACTGTTGTCATATTGTACAATATTTAATATTTATTTCGCCAACCGGTTTTCGGTTGTTACACCATCATCAGATACAAACATAAGCATGAGGTGCAGTGAAATTTTGTTGGAGCAAAGATTTCAAACTAGTGCATCTAAACAGTATCTCCTGCATTTTAAGATTATTTAAGATGATATATGTGAAACATTAACAAATGAACTATGTAAAAATCAACAGTTGTTCATAGCAGAAAATAAATTGTAAAATAAATTTTGGTGACATGTTCCAAAGGCATGGCTAAACAAAATAATCTTGTCTATAAGAGGTCCTACATTAAAACGGATATACTAGAGGGGTTAAGCAGGTAAATGAACCAGCTGTGAATATACAAAGTAATATTTTATCACAAAAAGAAAAAAATATAGCAAATGAAATGAAGGAAAATGGGAAATGTGAGAAGAGAGGTAATTTGAAACATGGCCTGGATGGGATTATGAGCAGTATCTGCAGTTAGAAGTGGCGAGTAAGGGAACTGTGTCCGGTCATTCAGTACTAATCTTGTACTGATGGACATAAGTTTATTAATTTCCATTATTTCAAGACAACTCATCCTTCCTTTACGGACGTGATGTAATTCTTCATGTTTTATCTTGTAACTATGGCCGTCTTTAAGCACATGGTCTAAGTTTCCAGCTTCTGTATATTACTTGCAGTTGTGGCAAAATCAATATAGGTCAGTCTGACAGGGCAATATGCACCTGCTTGAAAGGACGTCACAGAAGTTGGAAACTCAGAAAAGGGGACTAATCTTTTAAGGACCACCTACTTAAAGAAGGCCTTAGTTGCAAGATGAAACATTAAGTATCATCAGATCCATAAAGGAAGGAAGGCGAACTATCTTGGAACAGTGGAAATTAATAAACATATGTCCATCAGACACATTTAAGCATTAACTATATGTGTTAAATTATTACTTTATGAATGAAAACAAACACAACACTGGCGTCATACTGTACAATATTTATTACTTATTTCGGTTGTTACGCCATCCTCAGATACAAACTGACAGTGATGATACTGAAACATATCACCTAAGTTAATTGTTCAATTTATTTTGTTCTATGAACAATTGTTGTAATTTGTATATAGTTCATTATTTAATGTATCATATTTTAACTTAGCTAAACAATCTTACGTTGCATTTACGCTGAAACAATCTCTCTTGTTGCAAGTGAAATAGTGATCTTGTACATATGGTAACTGTTTCCGCTGTGTGGTTAAGGTTAGCCGTGCCCCCCTTCCCTGGCCAAACAAGGTTAGAGAATATGTTATTACTTTTACTAAACTATGAGCAAAAAGTATTTTTAACAAATCACAAAATTCCTTAGGAAGTGAAACAGATAAAGAACGAACTAGAAAACCAGTTTAAAGGACTTTATGAACCCAAAAAGTTTTGTTACAAGCAACATGAGCTACTACTCATAATCCATCCAGGCCATGTTGTAAATTATCTCGCTTCTCAAATGCCCCATTTTCCTTTATTTCAGTTGTTATATTTTGTCTTATTGTGATAAAACATTACTTTGTACAATCACAGCTGCTTCATTTACCTGATTAACCTCACTAGTATATCAAATGGTTCAAATGGCTCTGAGCACTATGGGACTTAACATCTGTGGTCATCAGTCCCCTAGAACTTAGAACAACTTAAACCTAACTAACCTAAGGACATCACACACATCCATGCCTGAGGCAGGATTCAAACCTGCGACCGTAGCAGTCGCGCGGTTCCGGACTGCGCGCCTAGAACCACTAGTATATCATATCCGTTTTAATTTAGGACCTATTAAAGACAAGATTATTTAGTTCGGCCATCCCTTTGGAACATATCACCAAAGTTAATTGTTCAATTTATTTTGTTCTATGAACAATTGTCGTAATTTGTGTATAGTTCATTATTTAATGTGTCATATATTTTATCTTAGCTAAACAATCTTACGTTGCATTGACACTGAAACAATCCCTCTTGTTTTATTCGTAAACCTAACGTTAACATTTTTCATCTCTGGAAATGGAGGTGCTCTATAGATGCACTAGTTTAAAATCTGTGCTCCAACGGAATTTCGCTGCACAACATACTTACGTTTGTACCTGATGTTGGTGTAACAGCCGAAAACCGGTTTTCTGAAATAAATAACAAATATTGTAGAGTACGACATCAGTTTTGTATGTGTTTTCATTACGTTTAAAATATTCTACCAAGAACCGACGGAATAGTCAATCAATGCAATGTAAATTATCACTGTTTCAATAATACAATTAGTGCCTGAAGTATCTACCTTAGACAGGTCTGGATTGAATAATCTCCAGTTTCCTCTTTCATGTGTCTCTTTCTTAATTTGCGGCTAACTTGAGTCATTTCAATGTCATCATCCAGCATTCCAAGTCTTCTTTTTCCTCTCGTCCCCTACAATTGTTCTTCGATGGCTTCTCGCTGCTGGAAAATTCGTCGTAGCATATATCCCAGCTAAGACGTTTTCCTCATTTTTATTCTTTCCATTAATTTTCTGTCCTCTCCTGCTATTAGAAATACTTCATTTATCATTCTTGTCCGTCCATTTTACTTTCGGAAAATTTCTTCACAATCACCTTTCAGAAGTATCCCAGTACTTTTCCTCTTTCTATATACCCATGGGTCACTGCCCTGTACTTCACAGACGAAACTCTCGGCAAATCGCTTAATCCCATCGGAATTTCTATTGCTGTCAATAAACCTTTCACCTTTTTATAAACCCCTTTGTTCATAGATATTCCATTTCTTGTTTCCTCCGTACAGCTTTCATTTTTTGTCACCAAATATCCTAAGGACCTAAAAAAATCTACTAATTCCGAGGACTTACCTTTTTATGGTATTGCCGTGAAACCCTCATGTTTTCTGATTTTTATCAATTTGGTCTTTCCAAAATTTATTAATTTTATTCTCTTTTCCCCCGTTTTGTGGTTATATTCATCATAAGTTGTAATTCTTCCTCTGATGCAGCGAACACTGTTTGGTCGTCTGCATACTTGATTGTCTTCAACTATTCTCCTGCTACTTTTATTCCTCACCCGTTCTCTAATGCTTCGCTGTGACTGTTAGTCTGAAAAGAGTAGGTTGCAAATAAAATCCTCATCTAGCACTTCTTCCAATACTCGTTTCGTGTGTTTGTTCATCGCCAGTCCTTACTATCCGTCTTTGTTTTGCGAAGAATTCTGTTATGAATCTTCAGCCCTTCTCGTAATTACGAAAGTATAAAGACAACCATTGCTCCTCTCCCTCCCCACTCCCCCGGCCAAACATGCGTAGAAAATGTGTTATTACTTTTACTAAACTATGAGCAAAAAGTATATGTTATCAAATAACGATTCCTTAGGAAGTAAAACAGAAAAAGAACGAAGTAGAAAACCAGTTTAAAGGACATTATGAGTCCAAACAGTTTTCTTGCAAGCAATTATAGCAGCTTTAACAATATTAAAAGCAATGTCTGTCATTTTCTATAACAGTTTGCAAGGCTATTATCACAGAATCGTCGATTTTCTAAACTGGTATTACATGCGTTACACGAATAACAGGAGTCAAGACCTTTCACCTTTGAAGGACTACACCAGTATTGTTCATACTGTATCCTGGGTTTTTTCCCAGAGAGCTGTCGAGATAAGAAATGGACAATTAAAATGAACTTTGCTGCAAACGTAGGGAGAACCATGTGGAAGGCCACGAGCGTGCTGATGACGCAAGCAGTCACTTGCCGTCAATCTTGCTATTCACCTTCCCATCAAGTAGGAACTTCAAGTTCGGGCTGTGGCCTTGGATGACACAAGGCGCCAGTTATTTGCATGTCTGACGACCGCTAGCGATTTGGTGATCGCGCACATATGGTAACTGTGTTCGCTGTGTGGTTAAGGTTAGCCGTGCTTCTACGGAACCGCAGTACTTCTTCAAAACCACTGTGAGGCAAATGTCTGGATTTAAGCCGGCTGAATAAAAGGTCCTGCATGTACATGTGAATGTTCCTTAAATCACTGACTGTTGTGGACCGATGGGGTGGTGCATTGTCTTTCTTCCATAATTCGACCATACTCTACTGAGAATATTTGACATGAATTCCATGTTCTTATGCTGCTGGTTCACCAACACTTCACTACAGTGTGAGAGCTGCCTCTTAAGGCCTGGATTTCAAAGTGGATGCCAAACTTTCTTCAGCACAACAGTATACATTTGACAATGTTTTCTGCTCACAAGGAAAATTACTTTTCGACTAAATTATGAAGATGTTTGTATCTCTTCAGAATATCTACACTTTTGAGACAGGCCTTGTCAGCGTTAGTCATCCTGGGGTTGAAACAAGAACTTAGGACTGTGTACACCGACTGAAGTGTATCTGTGCCCGCAAGAGTATTCATCGTAGTTCAAAGCTGCAGACCAATGCAAGGTGTTGTATTGCTACCTTCACCTGTGCTTGAGGTATTCGTCTCTTCATGTTTTTCAAAAGCTTCCTAGGTTCAGCACCAAAAATTCCCTTTCGCTCAATAATGAAGTCCTCATTTCCTATAACTTGGAGTCAACGTCACATCTCCTACAATTTTGCACAACACATCGTGCCGAAGATGAGGCATTTTGGAGAGATCGTTAAAGCGGTGAGTCAATTAAACTGCGTTTATTCATAGGGCGCAAGCATAAATATGGAAACCACCAAATACAGCCCAGTTTCACAAACAAGTAAATCAACATGACGTCTACTTCGTTCGAGACCATGTGACGACGTGCAAATGCGTTTCTGACAACAAAGCAGGACCTGAGAACATTTATTTCAACATGTATTCAATAATATTTTTACTGTTTTGTAAAATGAAGTTTATGATAGTGAAGGTGTAGGGTAACCAGCATTCGGTGTTAGATTGAAAGTTTTTAGTTGGCTGCACCAAAGAATGTAACTGTCTAAAATTTGGCTTACTACTCGTGCAGTGTGAATTCAATTTTTCAATCTGTAATATGTGACGTGTGCGTAAACGTCACATACCCCATTTTATAACTGGATGATAGAAGTAAACTGAGCTGGCATCCTATTGCTACGTGTTTGTGAAACTAAAGTACTCTATTTTGTGGCTCAAATGGCTCTGAGCACTATGGGACTTAACTGCTGAGGTCATCAGTCCACTAGAACTTAGAACTACTTAAACCTAACTAACCTAAGGACATCACACACATCCATGCCCGGGGCAGGATTCGAACCTGCAACCGCAGCGGTCGCGCGGTTCCAGACTGTAGCGCGTAGAATCGCTCGGCAACTACGACCGGCGTCTATTTTGTGGTTTTACTATTTATACTTGCTTACTATGCAACTATGCAGTGTAGTTGATGGGCCGAATTGTACATATCTCCCAAATGCACCCTTTTAGAAAGAGCTTTTATACAGGGTGTTACAAAAATGTACGGCCAAACTTTCAGGAAACATTCCTCACACACAAAGAAAGAAAATATGTTATGTGGACATGTGTCCGGAAACGATTACTTTCCATGTTACAGCTCATTTTATTACTTCTCTTCAAATCACATTAATCATGGAATGGAAACACACAGCAACAGAACGTACCAGCTTGACTTCAAACACTTTGTTACAGGAAATGTTCAAAATGTCCTCCGTTAGCGAGGATACAGGCATCCACCCTCCGTCGCATAGAATCCCTGATGCGCTGATACAGCCCTGGATAATGACATATTGTATCACAGCCGTCCACAATACGAGAACGAAGAGTCTCTACATTTGGTACCGGGGTTGCGTAGACAAGAGCTTTCAAATGCCCCCATAAATGAAAGTCAAGAGGGTTGAGGTCAGGAGAGCGTGGAGGCCATGGAATTGGTCCACCTCTACCAATCCATCGGTCACCGAATCTGTTGTTGAGAAGCGTAGGAACACTTCGACTGAAATGTGCAGGAGCTTCACCGTGCATGAACCACATGTGTCGTACTTGTAAAGGCACATGTTCTAGCAGCACAGGTAGAGTATCCCGTATGAAATCATGATAGCGTGCTCCATTGAGCGTAGGTGGAAGAACATGGGGCCCAATCAAGACATCACCAACAATGCCTGCCCAAACGTTCTCAGAAAATCTGTGTTGATGACGTGATTGCACATTTGCGTGCGGATTCTCGTCAGCCCACACATGTTGATTGTGAAAATTTACAATTTGATCACGTTGGAATGAAGTCTCATCCGTAAAGAGAACATTTGCACTGAAATGAGGATTGACACATTGTTGGATGAACCATTAGCAGAAGTGTACCCGTGGAGGCCAATCAGCTGCTAGTAAAGCCTGCACACGCTGTACATGGTACGGAAACAACTGGTTCTCCCGCAGCACTTTCCATACAGTGACGTGGTCAACGTTACCTTGTACAGCAGCAACTTCTCTGACGCTGACATTAGGGTTATCGTCGACTGGACGAAGAATTGCCTCGTCCATTGCAGGTGTCCTCGTCGTTCTATGTCTTCCCCAGTCGCGAGTCATAGGCTGGAATGTTCCGTGCTCCCTAAGACGCCGATCAATTGCTTCGAACGTCTTCCTGTCGGGATACTTTCGTTCTGGAAATTTGTCTCGATACAAACGTACGGCGCCACGGCTATTGCCCCGTGCTAATCCATACATCAAATGAGCATATGCCAACTCCACATTTGTAAACATTGCACTGACTGCAAAACCACGTTCGTGGTGAACACTAACCTGTTGATGCTACGTACTGATGTGCTTGATGCTAGTACTGTAGAGCAATGAGTCGCATGTCAACACAAGCACCGAAGTCAACATTACCTTTCTTCAATTGGGCCAACTGGCGGTGAATCGAGGAAATACAGTACATACTGACGAAACTAAAATGAGCTCTAACATGGAAAGTAAGCGTTTTCGGACACATGTCCACATAACATATTTTCTTTCTTTGCGTGTGAGGAATGTTTCCTGAAAGTTTGGCCGTACCTTTTTGTAACACCCTGTATAAATGTTTCGGGAAATTCGACGACGTCCTCTTTTCGTAACGTATTCGAGCCTCGTGATTGAGGGCAACCGCGATCACGTGATACAACGAAGTCGGTCACTCGGGCGCCACAGCGTTCTACAAAAAGACGGGACGCGGGCCATCATTTCTCTGAAAGCAGAGTGTGAGATGTGAGTGAAGTACATGTTCCACAGGTGATTATAGACTTGAGGTTTTCCCATACAAAGATATCAATAAGAGTGTAGTGTATGCGTTTTCCGGAAGACTTGCATTTTCTGATTCCCTCGATCAACTCAATTTTTTTATGATTGAAAGGTAGATTAATGTAAAAACTACGGAAACGCAACAAGTTCGCTTATGTTTAAAGCTTATGATATCTGCTGGGAAATTACTTATCTTGTTTCCACAGCCAGGTATTAAGAAACTGTCTATGTTGCTGTGAAATATATTCGGAAATGTTGAACTCGTAGACGGGGGGGACAGTCATGAAAAAGTTTGGAACCAAATCGACCCAATTCAGACGACCACGTGAACGCCTCACAGCACCAAGAGATCATGTACGTATAAACAAGGATGAGATATTTCATCTGTAGGGAAGAAAAATATGTGTTTTGTTCAACAAATCGAACTGTCTTTGTTTTATTCCTACGTGTAGTTTTTCCACAATCATGCTACTTATTTTTTGTGTATTGATATACATACAAACAACGAACAGGATACCTATAGCATCATTGGGTAACCGAACGCAATATTGTTTTGCTGGTACGTATAATTTGTGTCATGATCGTCGCATATCACTGTACAATATCGATTCATTTCAGCGCCAGCATAGTTTCCTCTTTAACGTTCGAGCTCGGTTGGGCTGTGTATGTGTGGAAAAGAGAAGCTTTCCATCGGACTGAGGAGCCCGACAGTAAATCTCACTGTATCAGCCACGCACCCATGGTTCGTGGCCGAGTTGTGGCGTAAGTCTGAACCCCGCACCCTACCACATTTTCTGTCTCGGCTGGCGACGTCAGGAGGGCGCCCACTACCCTCTGGAGATAAGTGAGTACGATAATTAGGCTGCTCTGCGTTGGCGTTTTGAGGACCGATGAGCTGGCGCCATTAGAACGTTGGAGCGGAGCCTCTGTTTCGCCTGAAAGCATGATTCAGCCAATAATTGCACCAGTTCGCCTATCATTGGGTGCAGATGAACAGGCCAATCAAAAATACAACGGTTTCACTCTCGTATCGACTTCGGAAAGTAAATTGTATGTGGTGTACGCAGAAGGGAGGAGTCTGCTGTCTTTTTTCCGACTTTTAGAAAATTTTGTGACATTTCTCTGCTGTCATGTTGGCAATACTAGAGGAAAGTTCCCTATTATCGGATATAGTTTTTAAACTTAAAATTACCAGTAAATTATAAGTCTTAATCTAAGGAAAATGTGCTATACTACTACCACGGAATATTTAAATAATAACATTGCAAAAAATCTCATTTAAAAGCTTGCAAAGTATCATAGTCGACCCCTGCACGAAGCTCGTAACACCACCGTAAGCGAGCTATGCACTTCATGAAGGTCTCTTTAGAGGTACCAGTTGATCACAGCTGCTTGCAGTATATGCACTCCCCGTTCCCTTCCTATTCAGATGATGAGTCTTTCAACACAGTTTCATCAATGCTTGAATCGGAGTCTTCCTCGTCATGATCTTCCTTCTTCTTAACTCTCTGGTTCTTTCTTACGGAAAACTTCCTTTTGGAAGAGCCAGATGTTGAAGCTCTGATAGAAGCATCAAATGATGATCCTGAAAGAGATTTTTAGTGGTGTATTCCCTGTAGTCTTGGTACTTGCTTTCTAGCTCTCTTTAGCCGGTGACTCGTTTTTAAAAGGCGATAAAATCAACACTACTGTTTTACCGGCTGTTGGCGTTGGGTTTGATGGTGCAAGTACAGAATATGGTCTACGTTGAAAAGTAGAAACCACTGTTTCCTGCATTCCATGAACTGCAGTCGACAATGGCACTGCTGTGGCTTCTGAGGCCTTAACCCCATTTATAGCTGATGGGCAAGGAGGAAAATCCATAAGTGAAGAAACCAGGAGGTCACGAGGATAAGTCCTACATTTTTTGAAACCGTTTGCAGCCGATTCCATTGTTCTCGCTCTATAGTACGTCCAACCCATTAATGGCCCAACGCCATTTGTCTCTCAAACACTAGAAATGTGGCATCTGAAAAAAAATTCGGAACATCTGTTTGTGTAAAGTGAAGCCAAATTTCGGGTACCAAAAATAGTGCAAACTGTTACTACCCGCTATTAGGGACGATTCCTTACTTCTATTTTTGACACAACTTAACCGTTAACTGAACTGTGGACGACACGTTTTATCTATTAGATAAAAAAGAGCATGCTTCAAACCACTGTCTCTTTCGAAATACTTTGAAAGTACATCGTACCTGGCAAGGGAGAAGGACTTCCAACTGAAATCGTACAAAATGTTTATCTTGAACACAATGCAAAGACAGCAGTGGGGAACGAAACGTTAACAGCACCGGCGCCAGATTCACAACGCATCGGAAGCAATAGCCTGATTTTTCCCAGCTGTTTGCTAGAGGCAAGCAATCGCACAACAAATTCAACTGTTCTTTAGGACAATTGTATGTTAAGTACATTAACGAAAGATCGTAATTTTTTTCTCCAAGACTGTGAGGGTGGAATAAATCGATGTCTTCTAAATAATTTCTGGTTGTAGAACGTATCATAGACAAGATTAAGAAGAGGAAAATTTTAGTGATTGTACCCAAAGTGCTTTTGTGTGACAGAATGATTGTCCTTTTAATTGTATTTGCTGGAAGATAGTTAGGGCTGCATGGTCCTCAGGACTGGCATGCACAGTTGCCTAATTTGACACTTGTAGATTTATTAGTAGGGATATATATGACCTTATACAGTGCAGCAAGGGAGCTTGTCGCTCCGTGAGACCAGCAACTATACATCTCGTCCTTACGTCTTTTGAAAGGCGCATTGAGTTGCGTATTCTGAAAACTCGTTTGACAACCTCATTTAAATCAACAGTGCGCTACCAGAATCTCCATCTTAGCTCAGCCAGTTATGTACACGCGTTGCATAGACCCCTAAAACTTCGAACGCTTCCAGCTCACTAACTAAAATTATTAGCAATTTGATTTAAAGTAATTTGTACTTTGTTGGTTTTAAGTACACCAACTATTTGATAGAAAAAATAATATTCTGCTAAGAAATTATAATTCATTGGTGTAAATCTCTGGAAAATAACTAAATAAAGTGTGCTCATAACCCCACAACGGACAACAGCCTTGCCGCAGTGGATATACCGGTTCCCGTGAGTTCACCGAAGTGAAGCGCTGTCGGGCGTGGTCGGCACTTGGATGGGTAACCACCCAGGCCGCCATGCGCTGTTGCCATTTTTCGGGGCGCACTCAGCCTCTTGATGTCAACTGAGGAGCTACTGGACCGATTAGTGGCGGGTTCGGTCAAGAATACCATCATAACGACCGGGAGAGCGGTGTGCTGACCCTACGTCCCTCCTATCCGCATTCTCCATTGAGGATGACACGGCGGTCGGATGGTCCCGGTAGGCCACTCGTGGCCTGAAGACTGAGTGAGTGCATAACCCCACAGCAAGGAATGTTCCTTCATTTACCTATATAGGTATATATTCCATTCACTTATTATTTTGTCCCTCCGGGAGCAATGCATGACATTTGTAGTACATTCTTGGAGTCATAATTTAAAGCCGGTTCGTGAAACTTTCAAGTATTTCACAGTTCAGTTTCATCACCATTTGTGCGACACTCCCCCACTGGTCAAATAAACCTGTGACCATTCGTGCTGCCCTTCTCTGTATACAATGAGTATCCCATCAAGAAAAAATTAACAGATCACAGTTACATTCTGCAGCTGGTGAAGAGATTTTAGCGGTAATTCACTGAGTAATGTTTTACAGTGAATGGCTGAAGTACATCACGCAGTTCGCAGTACAGAGCCCTGACAGTGTAGTGCCAGTTGTATAGATCTCGTGTTTATAGGAAACAGAGAGGTTACTCTAATATAATCCACACATATTATAAAAACGTGTGTGTGTATGTGTATTTGGTGCACATATCCCCTACTGTCAATCGCTGTCGAGTAACAACCACCTGCCTATCATATGCTAAGAGATATGGCGTCATAAACAATTAGATGCGTGAAAAACTGCCGCCATATGCATATGCATGACATTTAAGTGTACAACTTCTGTGCTACTTACTTATTCTCAATACATTTCACATAAAGTATCCATATATGCTGCTAAATGCATCTATAAAGCCGGCCGCTGTGGCCGAGCGGTTCTAGGCGCTTCAGTCCGGAACGGCGCAACTGCTACGGTCGCAGGTTCGAATCCTGCCTCGGACATGGTTGTGTGTGATGCCTTAGTTTAGATAGGTTTAAGTAGCTCTAAGTTCTAGGGGACTGATGATGTCAGATGTTAAGTCCCATAGTGCTCAGAGCCATTTGAACCATTTGAGCATCTATAAAACATATCGTGGTATCCCACATTGTTCAGAAGATGTGACGTCATAAACACTGAGATGCGTGAGAAAGTGCTCATCATGTATGATGTCTTAACGCGTTTATTCTTTACTACCAAGACACTCCTACAGTTGAGTCAGCCTAAGGAAATTCCTGACAGCTGACAGCGCTTTTGACAGCCTTCAACTCCGAAGTGCAAACGACTGTAGCCGAAATGATAGCCGTCTAAAGTCCTGTGGAGAGGCGTTGTCACAGAGACATTTACAAAGTCACGTTGTAGACACGCGAAGCAGCTGCGCTGAGGGTGTAGAAACAGTCTGGGACCATGTTTCTTAATTTCGATATTGCACTTACACATCTGTACATTACGCATATTTCTTTGTACGACCGTTTCATAATTTCAAAGATGTTCTCACGAGTACATTGAAATGAAATTTTTTCGACACTTCAGTACAAACAGCCTTCATTTTTTGTTTTCATTTCTAATAGAATATTGGCAAAAAAATACCCAGGCAATGCGGAATTATCCAGCTAGTAATAATCTATATATATATAAAAGAAAGTCGTGTTAGTTGCACTATTTGTAACTCAAGAACGGCTGGAGCGATTTGGCTGAAAATTGGTGGAGAGATAGCTTAGAACCAGGAGACGGACTAGAATACTTTTTATCCTGTTCGACCGCTATAAAACGTGGTATAATAAAAACGCATCTGGCATGGAATAACAAAACGCAAATGTCAGCTAAACGACGGCTGCACCGATTTGGCTGGAAATTGGTGGAGAAGTAGCTTAGAACCAGGAGACGGACATAGGATACTTTTTATCCCGTTCGAGCGCTATAAAACGTGGTGTAACAAAAACGCAACTGGCATGGAATAACAAAACGCAAATGTCAGGTAAACGTCACTATAAAACGTGATATAACAAAAACGCATCTGACATGGAAGAACAAAACGCAAATGACAGCTAAATGTCTATGGTTAAGTATCAGTATATATCATTAATTAAAAATTTCGTTTCGTCATAATTTCTATAACATTGTCTCATCGAAAGACGAACTTATCAACAAAGTATTCCCAAACATCATTGCTAACTACAAAAGTAATGAATGGTTGAGTGAGCGAGCAATTTTAGCGGCTAAGAATAAACATGTAGATGACCTAAACTACATGATTCAGAATGAGATCATTGGTAAAATGCATTCATTCAAATCTGTTGACTGTGTAACAAATGAAGATAAAGCCACCAACTATCCAATTGAATTTTTAAACTCCTTGAATGTGCCTGGCTTACCACCGCACAATTTACGCCTAAAAGTTGGCTCCGTAGTAATAATGCTTGGAAACATAAACCAACCAAAACTGTGCAACGGTACGAGTTTGGTGGTAAGTAAATTGATGAACAATGTTATTTACGCGACGATACTCAAAGGAAAATTTGAAGGTGAGGAAGCTCTCATTCCGACGATCCCGATGATCCCAGCCGATATGCCGTTTGAGTTTAAAAGACTTCAATTTCCGATCCGTCTTGCATTCGCCATGACCGTTAACAAATCACAAGGCCAGTCCTTGAAAGTTTGTGGTCTAAATCTGGAATATCCATGTTTTTCACATGGTCAATTATATGTGGCATGTTCACGGGTCGGAAGACCATCTGCGTTGTATATATGGTTCTCGGGCGAGACGTCGGATGTCATAGTGAAAACTCTACAATATTTCATCAGCGCAACTGGCCGACATCAGGTGCGACGAACACACTGATAAGGCATGACTATGGTTCTCGGGCGAGACGTCGAATGTCATAGTGAAAACTCCACAATATTTCATCAGCGCAATTGGCCGACATCTTTAGGTGCGACGAACACACTGCTAAGGCAGGACCAGAGCCCCCTATTTATGTCTTAGGCAGAAAGTGTGCTTGCGAGGAGGCGCCAAATTCGATGGCCAATAGCGACGATATCAACCGATAGTTGGAAGGACAGCAACGCCACCTACAGGATGAAGAACCAAAGACTTCGGCGCACGCGCGGAGGCTGCCGCTGCTGCTCTGCGCTGCCATCGGCCGCCCCAGCTACTTCTGTCGGAAGCCGCAATCAAACATGCGCGTCCGCGTAGGTGCGTGACTATCCTCCCGTTGTCAACAGAATATTTATGTTGCTGGCGAATCGGCATCCGTCGTATGAGCAATAATACTCCTCCCTGCTCGATGCGCTGATGAAATATTGGGGCGTTTCACTATGACATACGACGTCTCGCCCGAGAACCATATATACAACATGTCCGTCGGGACCGGCCAGAGTGGCCGAGCGGTTCTAGGCGCTACAGTCTGGAATCGCGCGACCGCTACGGTCGCAGGTTCGAATCCTGCCTCGGGAATGTGATGTCCTTAGGTTAGTTAGGTTTAAGTAGTTCTAAGTTCTAGGGGACTGATGACCTGAGAAGTTAAGTCCCGTAGTGCTCAGAGCCATTTGGACCATTTTTGTCCGTCGGGAAAGCCTCAAGCACCATCTGCGTTGTTTGTTCTTGCGCCTGATAATAAAACAAAAAATGTCGTGTATCACAAGGTACTTAACTGAAGAGTGGAAGGAACGCACCAAAAAACATAAAGAATGAAGAATCACTAAAATACTTAAGTTTTTTATTTGTATTTCCTAAAAAAAATTGTACTTAACATCCAAAATCCGATTATTCATTGGCTTTAAGGCGGAACAGAGTTCGCCGGGTTAGCTAGTAATAATAATAATAATAATAATAATAATAATAATAATAGCATCGCAAGCGTCAACAGCCCGGTGCAAATCTTTCAGTTGGACGC
Organism: Schistocerca piceifrons; assembly: GCF_021461385.2. NCBI lineage: Eukaryota > Metazoa > Arthropoda > Insecta > Orthoptera > Acrididae > Schistocerca > Schistocerca piceifrons. The sequence goes on along the minus strand of NC_060138.1, from coordinate 356,274,412 downwards.
CCCTTCGACGACTTCGCGTGTCCCTGAAAAAATTACACCCGATGTTATCAGGATACCACCCGTAACAGGAACAGAGAAAGTGCAAGTAATAATCGAAATTCTCTGTAGCTTCTGTTTTGTTTTCAGTCGTTACAAGAGCCGCAACTGACTGTGCAGACGCCAGCGGGTGACCGGTTACTCGGCAGGCTGTCTGTCCTTCTACGGTGGCTGCCTGCTGCGCGGACCGGCCACCTGTCTGTGACAGGGCAGCGACCGGGGCAGTCGGCTCGAGCGAGAACGCCGGCTTCTTGCGGCCTCTTCTGTTCTGCCCCGCTCACTTCTCCGGCCCATAGCGTCCCGCAACTGCGTGGTTTTGCCGAGCGGCAGCAACTTTCTAAAGAGACTCCCGCAGTTTCCCTGTCCCCCCTCTGATCTACGTTTCGTACTGTCTTCCAAATTAGTACTTAAAACAGCCCGCCCAGTTGGCCGTGAAGTCTAACGCACGGCTTTCCGGGCGGGAAGGAGCGCCTGGTCCCCGGCACGAATCCGCCCGGCGGACTTGTGTCGAGGTCTGGTGAGTTGGCCAGTCTGTGGATGGTTTTTAGGCGGTTTTCCATCTGCCACGGCGAATGCGTGCTGGTTTCCTTTATTCCGCCTCAGTTACAAAATGTCGGCGATTGCTGCACAAACAAGTTCTCCACGTACACTTACACCACAATTACTCTACCACACAAACATAGGGGTTACACTCGTCTGGTGTGAGACGTTCCCTGGGGGGGGGGGGGGGGGGGGGGGGGGCACGGGGGGCCGAACCGCACAATAACCCTGGGTTCGGTGTGGGGCGGCGGAGAAGTGAAGTGGACTGCAGTAGTCGTCGTGGGGTTGCGGACCACTGCGGCTGCGGCGGGGACGATTTCCTATTCAATCAACACTGAACTGGAAACAATCATCTTTTGTGGATAAATGAAAAGCGGATAGGTGGTGTAAACATTTCTGTAATGTCCTCATTTTTCCGTTTTCCGTGGTTGCTTAGTTTCTTCAAAATTATTGGAGATGTGTTCTGTTCTTGCAATTCAATCAAAAAGGCAGTTTGTTTTTTGCCGTACGCCTTTCGCTTCTTTTATATAAATATCATCTTCAATGGCCTTTAATAGATGTTTGTTTCTATGTACACACATGAAGAATAGTGTTGCATCACCCCGGTTCCCAGAACTCCTAAGATAGACGTTGACTGTGGATATTCTATTGCAGACACAGTCCCTTTGACTGTATAGAGATGTCACTAAACCCGCCCAAAGACGTAAACAACCATGCATGAACAGCGCCTATTAGACGGAGGGGGTCCGACAGCCCATCAGTTCCAGTCATTCCACCAGGAAGGAGGTACACGGCTCGTTTTGTCTCTAGTTCAACCATGCCTGGACGGTCAATACCGCGGTTCGACCTCGTCCGCATTGCTTCTTTGTGCCAGGAAGGGCTCTCGACAAGGGAAGTGTCCAGGCGTCTGGGAGTGAACCAAAGCGATGTTGTTCGGACATGGAAGAGATACAGAGAGACAGGAACTGTTGTCGATGACATGCCTCGCTCAGGCCTCTCAAAGGCTACTACTGCAGTGGATGACCGCTACCTACGGCTTATGGCTCGGAGGAACACTGACAGCAACGCCACCATGTTGAATAATGTTTTTCGTGCAGCTATAGGACGTCGTGTTACTACTCAAACCGTGTGCAATAGGCTGCATGATGCGCAACTTCTCTCCCGACATCCATGGCGAGGTCCATCTTTGCAACCACTGCACCATGCAGCGCGGTAGAAATAGGCCCAAAAACATGCCGAATGGAAAGCTCAGGATTGGCACGTTCTCTTCATCGATGAGTGTCGCCTATGCCTTAACTAGACAATCGTCGGAGACGTGTATGGAGGCAACCCGGTCAGGCTCAACGCCTTAGACACACTGGCCAGCGAGTGCAGCAAGGTGGAGGATCCCTGCTGTTTTTGGGTGGTATTTGTGGGGCCGGCGTACGCCGCTGGTGGTCATGGAACGCGCCGTAGCGGCTGTACGATACATGTCATCCTCCGACCGATAGTGCAGCCATATCGGCAGCATGTTGCCGAGGCATTCGTCTTCATGGATGACAGTTCGCGCCCTCATCTTGCACCTCTTGTGGATGACTTCCTTCAGGATAACGACATCGCTCGACTAGAATGGCCAGCATGTTCTCCAGACATGAACGCGGTCCAACAAGCCTCGGATAGATTGAAAACGGCTGTTTTGGACGACGTGACCCAACAACTACTCGGAGGGATCTACGCCGAATCGCCGTTGAGGAGTGGGACAATCTGGATCCACACAGTGCCTTGATGAACTTGTGGATAGTATGCCACGACGAATACAGGCATGCATCAATGCAAGAGGACGTGCTACTGGGTATTAGAGGTACCAGTGTGTACAGCAATCTGGTCTCGCTATATGGTGGTACAATATGCAATGTGTGGTTTCCACGAGCAATAAAAAGGGAGGAAATGTTATGTTGATCTCTATTCCAATTTTCTGTGCAGGTTCCGAAACTCTCGGAACCGAGGTGATGCAAAATTTTTTTTGATGTGTGTATAATGAATACATTACATAGGAGTTATAAGTATATTACTATGTTACGTTATCCAGTATTATTCTCTTGTTTTTCTGATTAGAAACGACTTTTGCAGCATATGTTTCATGAAGTTACATTATCGTTTGGTGTTACGTATGATTTCCCCTGTTCGCAGTCCATGTGTGTAGTCCTGCAGAAATGTTTACTCGGTCTCCATACTCCAGATGGTCGATTTCCGGTGGTTTCTCGGTCACATTTACTACAATGCTTCAAGATGCACTTTCCAGTGTGTGCCGAGCGTGTATGTGTTTATGGTGCGTAGTGTCGCCAACTATGACGGTATTTTTGTGTTTCATCCTTCTTTGTGTGTGGTGTGTTTAGTTTGAAATTTTTTTCATTTGTTTTGTGTGTGTGTGTGTTCCTGTGTGTGTGTGTGTGTGAGTGTGTGTTATGTGTGAAGCTGATATTCTTCGTGTACATATGTGTGTGTGTGTGTGGGGGGTGGGGGGGGGGAGCCCTCTTCCTCCCTCCCTCTCTCCCTCTCTCTCTCTCACTCACTCTCTCTCTCACCCACCCCCACACATACACACACACACACACACACACACACACACACACACACACACACACACAAAATCTCCACTCACATAAAGAACAACACCTTCACATAGAACAAACACAGACACACATAAAAGAAATGAACAAATATCAAACTACACAGACCAAGCAAATAAAGGACGAAAGATAAACACACAGCGACGGTTGGCAACAATACACACTGTAAACACACACATGCTCAACACACACTGGAAAATGCAACTTGAAGTGTTGTTATAAATATGGGCGATAAAACGACGGAAATCGGTCATCTGGAACATGGGAACCAAGTAAACATATCTCCAGGACTATACACATCGACTACCAATATGGGAAATCGCAAATAACACCAAACGATGACGTTAGCTCACAAAACTTACGCTGCAAAAGTCGTTTCTAACCGGAAAAACAAGAGAATACCATGAGACAACGTAACATAGTAACACACTTGTAATTAATGCATAATGTACAGGGTGACAGTTACTGAAATATAAGAAATAAAATCTTCATAACTTCTGAACGGTTTGCGTTAGGACGTTGAAACTGTACAGTTGGCCGCAGAGCATGATGCGGGTTAGTATGCGCATGCATGGTTTGGTTTAGCGACGAAGCCGACTTTCATTTGGATGTGTTCGTCAATAATCAAAATTGCCGCATTTGTGAGACTGAGAATCAGCATTTCGCGATCGAGAAGTCTCTTTGCCCTCAAGGGCTGACTGTGGGATGTGCAATGTCCAGTCACGGAATAATCGGTGCGATATTCGTTGATAGCACGGTGACTACCGAACGGTAGGTGAAGGTTTTGGAAGATGGTTTCATACTCATTATCCAAAGTGACCCTCATTTCAGCAAGATGTGGTTCATGCAAAACTGAGCTCGACCCCATTGAAGCAGGAGAGTGTTTCACGTCCAGGAGGAGCACTTTGAGGACCGCGTTCTGACTCTTGGGGTACGCAGAGACCACTGCCATGGGTCTCGATTGGCCACCATATTCTCCGCATCTGAACTTCATGCAAGTCCTTTTTGTTGGGCTGTATTAAAGACACGGTATACAGCAACAATCCCAAAACCGTTGCTGAGCTGAAAACAGCCATTCAGGAGGTCATCGATAACATCGATGTTCCGACACTTCAGCGGGTCATGCAGAATTTCGCTATTCGTCTGTGCCACATCATAACCAGTGATGGCGACGATATCGAACATGTCGGAACCTAAATTCGAATATCTGTAGTGACGGTTACATGTTGAATAAAGGGTGTGCACGCCGCAGTTTATAACTAATTTACGTTTCTTTCCATACAGTTCAATTGTCACTCTGTATTATGTATAAAAAAACCTGTATTAAGGGCCGCTGAAGATTCATCATTTAAAGAAGCGAAACACGTATGAAAAATAACAAATTACGTTTCATTTAGTCGCAAAGACAGGACATACCTCCACGGATTCGTGTAGTGTTTGAATACGGTAATAACGGCATACCGCTTGCCTCGGGCACGTCGATTAAATTTTTAGGCATAGTGCTGAGAAACGACTCGAAATGGTAGAAGTACATAAGATCAGTTGAGGGCAAAGCGAAGGAGCGGCTAAGGATTATTTGACGAGCCCTGATAAAGTGCACTGCACCTGTAAAAGAGAATGCGTACGTAACACCGTCTGACCCATTCTTGAATACTGCTTGAGTCTTTGGGACACCAGCAAGTCGCATTAAAAAAAAATCGAAGCAGTTCAGGGGCCTGCTACTAGATTTGTTAACATGCAGATCGTTCATTAAGAGTGAGCTACGAAAATGCTCCATGAGCCTAGATGAAAATCCTTGGGTTAAGAAGAAGTGGTTTTTGAAAGAAAAGACACATTCTGCATACAAGAATGTAGTGTAGAAGGGACATTTTATGTAAGTCATTGTGCTGTGTAGATCTGTATGCATAGAGCATGTTGCTTACATGGTTCTGAAGATGATCAAATACTCACAATAAAAATAAATGTGCAACAGAGACGGCGGAGTAAAGGCTATATTTTAATTTTCTTGGAACGCTATTAAGACGTTTAGTATTGAGGGCATTGTAAGAGGGGCGTAGGCTTGTATACAGGCGTTCATGCAGTTATTGTCGCCTCCATTCATTTTCGTGTAGAACAGGAAAAGGAATGACCACCAATGGTGCAAAGTACGTTCCGCAGTCCTCAATGCAGTGGTTTGCGGAGTAATAGTCTAGAGAACAGTAGATGCCTGGTATAAATTTAAAAATTGAGATCACACAACTGAAGGGAATTGACTCGTCGCTCGAAAGCTCTGCTGCAATTCTAATACACAGGAGAATCAAAACTCGCGCACTCAGATGCAATAGCGTGATTCCTTGCATGCTAACGGTACAAATATGACTGTACCAAACTTCTGTTCCTGCATATTTTCGCCTAGAAAGAAAGCCAGTTTGGCAGCGGTGGGTAGTATTTTGCCTTGCAACACTCGAGTTGGAGGGTTCGATTATGGATCTAGGTGCAGCTTTTATTGTTTTCTAATTTTACAATGCGTGATATGGTAATTGCTGTCGCATTTATTATACGGCAATTAAAGTTTTATGCCAAACACGTGAACTATTATTTAATACTAACACAGAACTGAGGTGCAATGAAAGACATGCTGTCACTGATAGTCTGTTTAAAATATTACAACAGGCCGCTCTCACTCAATGTGATACATATGTCTAACTTTTTCATACTGATGAATTTAATCCTATTTATTTTCAACTGATTATTACTCTGTATGAGTTTTTCTGAATATCTGACGCATAATTGTTAAATTTGGAAATTTACGATAAGGTCTTATGGGACCAAACTGCTGAGGGCATCGGTCCCTAAGCTTACACACTACTTAACCTAACTTAAACTAACTTACTCTAAGGACAACACACACAGCCATGCCCGAGGAAGGACTCGGACCTCCGACCAGGGAGCCGCGCAGACCGTGACAAGGCGCCCAGGCCGCGCGGCTATCCCGGGCGACATAATTGTTATTTCCAACGTTTAAAAAATAGTTGTTGTAAGGTATGTATCATTTAAGAAACAGTGTTTGCTATAGCATTATTGGAGAGATCAAAACAAGGAAACAAAAGGAGTTACAGCTAGCCTCGAAATTCTCCAACTCGACTATTCTAATGCCAAACTGCCTACTGTACTAACTATACTACGCTAGCACACAGCACTAAATGAAGACACTTGTGAGACATGGGTTTACAGTGCTGCCAAGTTACATTTCTATCTGCCGAAAATATGTATAGGACGAAAGTTTGTTGGAGTCATTTTTGCACTGTTAGCATGCTACCAATCGCTCTATACAGTATGTGAGAATTTCGGTTCACCCTGTATATTCATGTGTTACATGTCTGATTACTACAACGAAGTGGGACATTTTATGGTTCTGTTATCCATAGACGAGAGGCAAGTATACACAAGAGCCATTCAGTAACAGACTTAACGACGATCATTAAGGAAGGAGTGAGCTTAAATGTGCGTAATAATGTAAAAAGTTCTGTGCGAAGTGTTTGTTGTATAGTAGGATATGTAACTGAAATTTATTTTAATATAAATGCGTTAGTAGCTAGTACTGGGACTTCATGTTAATCTACGAAGACGTTTTTCCATGTTAAATAGCTGGACAATTACCTACAATTACAAAATTGAATGTTTAATATTAGATAAGTGCCTAATGTATCTTGTCTTGACACATACCAAGTTACATAATAACGGGAAGTTTACTCACGCTGTAGAATAGTAGAGAACCTCTATAGGGATAATGTTTACAACAAACACACAGTGCTTCCCCTGGCGCTTACTGGTTGCCATTAGCGCTGATTTGAGGACGGTATTGCTCAGTAAGGCGATCTCGAACAGAAGATCTGCTTTAATTTACCTTGCTATAATGATAATACAGCAAAACTCATAACCCTATTTATTGAGGATCCTAAATCGTTTCAATATCAAAATACACTAGGCAGGGAACAGACTTAATGGGATTGACCTTAGCTTCCTAATGGGCCTAAACTGACAAATTAGGCTACTGTATGCATTCACGCAGTAGAGTATTTGAACTTCTGACAGAGGGTTACCTGTTCCGCAGAGCTACTCTAAGGGAGGGAATCTCACCGGCAAAGCCTTGAAAACTGCGACTGAAGCAGATTGTCGGCCGTAGTCGCTAAGTAGGTCCCAGGGACGCGCAGACTGAGGACGATGGCTCTGGGTCAGTGAGTGAAACCGCTGCTCCTTGGTGTAACCACACATTCGTAACAACGCAGCACAAGTGAAAGGAGAGGATCTGAAGGAAAGTCGGTGAGAAAGCGAGCTATGGCAGGTTATACTTTACAGAGCTACTCCCGTGCCAATCTATCAAGTACCGTTTCTGCTCTACATTTATTTTGGACCTTTTATTGATTTAATTGGGATCGTAGTATTGAGCGAGATGACACCACGCAGACGGTCTTGAGCCAGTTCCAGTTGCCCATGTTCAAATCTTATTTAGGGAGACTATGTCCGTTCAATGTTTTAACAGTAATTAATACATTTACACATAAAATCCATGGTCTGTTCACCTTCGTCCTTCGGTTAAAATAATTACCCTAGCAACGTTGCGTCAGAGAAATGAATTGTATGTAGTCAGCTGACGTTCAGCAAAGGTACTGACGCAAACCTACAGGAGATAATTGCCTCCTACTTGTGCCTCATACACGGCTTCACCTTCCATACATTTCGATTTTGAGAAAAACACTAGACTGGAAGAAGCGGTTTGGATAAGATTTCTTTGTGAACTTCAAACAGTAGAATATAAATTGAAATATTTGATCTTCAGTGTTGCGTCCCTTCGTGTGACGTGCGTTTGTATCTTTTCAGAATAAGTTGACACAGAGGCGAGCTTCAGTGATCATGTGGGCAGCTTGACACTTAATCGCTGCTGGAAGACAGTATGGCAGCACTTTCAAGAACGAAATTATTTTTCCAAAATACGCAGGGATGCCCACGGTGGTACTCAAACCCACACATTATTTCGCGAACTCGACTTACCGACTGCACCTAAGGGAGCCAGCTAAAACATGTATTGTGAACGAATAGTGGGATAAGATCACACGCTACTGATACTTGAATCTGAAAACGCTATTCCTCTCAATAACAGAATATTTGCGTAGAGGCAGCCAACATGCGTCATATGCATTAACAACCGCCAAGACAGTCCTCTGGAAACAGTACTAAGGAGACGAAATCTTCCTAAATATTCTCCACTGCTTTCGGAAAATAACAGAAAGGGAATACAGGATTCACTTGCACGGATGCGACCAGCGACGATGAAATCATAACAGCCGAAGGTCTTCTCACCGTAGCCTTGACAAACACATTACCCCTTCTGCGTCGGAGGTCTACTTACGTACGCCCGATCTCGGTAGTGCTGTAAGGGTTCAGTAGTTTTCGATTTCAGACAAGCGTTTGATTCACGATCACAGCTACGCTTATTATCAAACGTACAATAGTATAGGCTATTAAGTGAAGTTTGTGACTGGACTGAAGATTTTTTGGGAGCGGAGAACGCAGAAAGTTACGTCGGATGAAGAATTAGCGACAGATATAGAAATAACTTCGGATGTGCTCTGCTCGTGTTGTATGTAAATGACCTGACAAACAGTATTAATAGTAACCTCAGAGTTTGTGTAGATGACGTGGTTATCTGTAGTGAAATACTGCCCGAAAAAAGCTGTACGCATTGATAAGGTTTGAAAGTGGTGCAAAGTTTGGCAGCTTGCTTTAAACGTTCAGAAATGTAAAATCGCTCACTGCACAAAACAAAAAAATGTAGTAGCCTCTGACTATCGTACCAATAAGTCACAGCTGAAATCGGTCAGCTCATACAAATACCTGGGTGTAATACCTTGTAGGATCATGAAATGAAGCGATCTGATAGGCTCAGTCGTGGGTAAAGCGGGCACGATACGATGGTTTATTCGTAGGATACATGGAAAATGCACTCTATAAAAGAGATCGCTTGCAAATAAGTGTGCGACCCACCGTACAATATTGCTGAAGTCTGTGGGACTAACAGGGGACTCAGAACGTATACAGAGAAGGGCAGCACGAATAGTCATAGGTAATAGGCGTAAACTAGACCGAGAAGGCCTACTTACAAAGTTTCAAGACTGACGACTCCAAGAATATACTACAGCCGCCTCCTAGGAGGAGTTTGAGGTCAAGACAAAGATTAATTACAGCGCGCACATAGACTTTCAGTCATTATTCCGTTTCTCCATATGTGAATGGAACGAGAAGAAGCCCCAGCAACTTGTACAATGGGACGCAGTCTCCGCTACGCACTTCGTAGTGCTATGCAGAATGTAGATGTATTACGCCACGCTGTACCGCAGACAGCTGAACATTCCCAGAACTTACCGAGCAGTGAACGCCTATAAGCGGTACGTGCATTCCGAAGGAGCAAGCCTCAAATTGCATAAAGTATATGCCACAGTCACGCACAGCGGCGTTAGTTTATTTCCTGAGCTAGAAAAATAAAAATGAAAGTCAGATGTAGCATATAAGGAGTGAGGAGGCTTGGTCGTGCGGTAGCGTTCTCGCTTCCCACGCCCGGGTTCCCGGGTTCGATTCCCGGCGGGGTGAGGGATTTTCTCTGCTTCGTGATGGCTGGGTGTTGTGTGATGTCCTTAGGTTAGTTAGGTTTAAGTAGTTCTAAGTTCTAGGGGACTGATGTCCATAGATGTTAAGTCCCATAGTGCTGAGAGCCATTTGAACCATTTTGAAGTGAGGAGGCTAATTAGATTGCGCGCTTATGGAGTGACATCTCAGTTATGCCTCTGCATTCGTGATTACCTGTCGGAAAAATCAGTTCGTAGTAAGTGACGGAAAGTCATCTAATGGTATGTGGGGCTCCCCAACGAAGAGTTACAGAGTTTCTACTGTTGTTACTCAATGTAAACGTTTTAACAGACAATCTGAGGAGCCCTATTAGACTGTTTACAAATGACGTTATCGTTCACTGTTTAGTACAGTCAACAGGAAACCAAAATTAATTGTAAAATGATGTACAAAAGATATGTGCAGGGTGATAACAGTGGCAGTTGACCCAAGAATTACAATTACAAAAAAACTTAAATTGGAATCATGACAAAATGTTGTGGAGAAGCGAACGACAGACTGCGTTTTAATGGCAGAACACTTTGAGGCTGTAACAAAACTACCAAACAGACTGTCTGCACTACGCTTGGTACATGGCCTTCTGATGTATTGTTGGGAGGCGTGGGGCCCTTATCGGATATGACTGAAGTAGGATATTGAAAAAGTTTCAAGAAGAGAACCTCGTTTGATATTACCGCAAAGTGGGGAAGAGAGTGTCACGAACATGTTAAGTGCGTTGGTGTGATATTCTTTAAAACAAAGGCGGTTTTCCTTGCGGTGACATTTTCTCGAAATTGGTTCAAATGGATCTGAGCACTATGGGACTTAACTTCTGACGCCATCAGTCCCCTAGAACTACTTAAACTAACCTAAGGACATCACACACGTCCATGCCCGAGGCAGGATTCGAACCAGCGAACGTAGCGGTCACGCGGTTCCAGACTGTAGCGCCTCTAGAACCGTTCGGTCACCCAGGCCGGCTTCTCGAAATTTCAACCATCAACTTTCTCTTCCGAGTGCCAAAATATTTTATGACTCAGGTCTACGCAGGGAGAAATGACTGGAGTAATAAAACAAATCATAGGTCATACCGTAAGACTGAAGGGTTAATTTTTGCCAGGTGCTATGCGTCAGCCGGCCGCGGTTCTAGGTGCTTCAGTCTGGAACCGCGCGACCGCTACGGTTGCAGGTTCGAATCCTGCCTCGGGCATGGATGTGTGTGCTGTCCTTAGGTTAGTTAGGTTTAAGTAGTTCTAAGTTCTTGGGGAGTGATGACCTGAGATGTTGAGTCCCATAGTGCTCAGAGCCCTTTTTTTGCTATGCGTCAGTGGAACAGTGAAGAAATAGTGTGGAAGCGATTCTGTGAACGCTCTGCCAAATATGTGTGAATTTCAGAGCAGCAGAAGTTGTAAGCCGGAAAGCGTCGCGGAGATGGACATTCAACGCCCGTGCGAGACGTTACAAGAGAGGTATTGTGTATCGCGATGTTCTTCTCTGTTAAAATTTGGAGAGGGTATGTACTAATGTATTCTTTCCTGATACGTATATATCATGGAGAGACATAAAGTTCAAGTTAGAAAAGTTAGAACCCACACGGAGGCTTGCCAACAATTGTCATTCCCGCGCACTATTCGCGACTGGGAGACGAAAGGCGGGAAGTGACAAAGTACCCTCCTTCACGTGCGGTAGGGCGGTTTGGAAAGTATAAACGACGGTAGCTAGAGATCGGTTTCTACTCTCCCCTTGCTGTAGCTCCGCGGCGAGTGCGCAGCTGCGCGGCTCGGCTCACCTGAGAGCAGGAGGAGCAGCAGAGCGGCCGCTCGCGAAGACATGGTGGCGGCGACTGGCGCGCAACACCACGCCTCGCGCTCTGGCAGCCGCGGGCCGGCCTTGGCGGCCGCGATAAAAGTCAAGGGTGCGCCGCGCCGGGCCGGGCCGGGCCGGGCCAGCGGCCTCACCCCGCCACGCAGCTCGGCTCCCGCGCCCTCCCTGCGCTACAGAACCCCGCGTCGCAACCTGGCGTTCAGCACCGAATGTCTACTGTTACGTGCACAGTCGTTTTGCCCCTCATTGAGCACGGGTTCCGCAGTGGAGTGTCCTGCGGATGGGCGATGCTGGCAAATCATCTGGTGTGGGTTACCAACACAAGGATAGCGTACCAATAGGGACAAGAAAGGAGGCATGAAGGGCGCCAAAACAGAAATAACAATCATCCATTACACACGCACATCGTGATATGAGATTATAATTGCCATACTCAACTTATTATGACAAACAATATGTATCACGAAGGGCACACACAATGGAGTTTAAGAAATTACAATGGCACATCAACTCCGCTATGACAAACAGTGTGCATAATGAAGGCCGCACAATTTTACCAATGTAAGAAATTAAAAAGAATACTAGCATAAAATTAACTAAAATGCCTTGAAGGAAATGTTTATGAGAAGACTACGACTGGGCCGCAAGGGTGGTGGCAACACAATACTTAGGTGCACCAAAACGAACAACGGACACCAGGCCGCGTCAACAACGGACACGTAATGCACGCAACTACTCTCTCCGTTGTGGTTCCGCGCGTTCCACCCAAGTAATAGCTACCTGAAACATTTTAATGGTTCAAATGGCTCTGAGCGCTATGGGACTTAACATCTTAGGTCATCAGTCCCCTAGAACTTAGAACTACTTAAATCTAACTAACCTAAGGACATCACACACATCCATGCCCGAGGCAGGATTCGAACCTGCGACCGTAGAGGTCGCGCGGTTCCAAACTGAAGCGCCTAGAACCGCTCAGCCACACCGGTGGGCGAAAACATTTTAATACTTGGAACAGTACACCAGTGATCAGCAAATAAAAGCAACAATAACATGACATAAAAATACAATAAATTAAGAAAATCACATCATATGACTATAAGCTTAAGGTCTTTCGGTAATTAACAGATTACGAAACAGGTAAAGGGGCATGTGCCACTATAAAATCTTCCGTAATTACACTACTAAATTTCTCAGTACCCAAGTTGCAATTAACGCAACAAGAATTAAATCATTTAGTGATAATGTTACTTTAAAATAATAATAAAATCATTTCCTATAGCAGAGGACCAAGAATGGCCCGATCTTTTAACATAACGAGACCTAGCCCGGGCCGGACAACAGACCAAATGCCGGGAAATCCATAAGAAACCTCAGCCAACTTAATACCAAAACAACAATTTATGTTCAATATGCAAAACATAAGACCTCTCAGTCCAAAGGCTCCCGTTTAGTCGCGAAGGTGCCTCCGACACGTCTGCTGAGGTGGCAAGCGTCGTACGGACTGCCGAATCAAGCTTAACCTTCGTTAACGGAAAGCGGAGGCACCACAAGACAAAATAAACTCCAATCCAACTGCGCAAGGCAAACTAAGGAGTGCCACTCGAAGGCTATGCACTTGAAGATCAAACAAAGCACCCAGACTAACATGCCGCTGAACGACGCACTTCCATCACCAGCGTCTAGTAGAGTACGGAGAGCAGCGTACCCCATCGATATACATCCTTGGGAAGGTAAACGAGGATAGCAATCCCAGCGACGGAGAGACAGGACGACGAAATGACATCCTGCCGCACGTAGAAGGTATTTCAAACTCAGGCTCGACAAACTAAACAGGTGATATTTTGCTCCCCTTGCGAATCAAGTTAAACGGCACACCACGCCGCTGTCCACACTATTAACCGTAAAATCACGGTCTGGTCTTCCCATCGGGCCCCACTCGGCGTCCAGACGCAAACAACCCCAGCCGAGCCGAACTGTCTTCACGCCAGCGATCACACACGGAAACAACCGCCAAACGCCAAAGCGCCGTATGAGTGAAAACTCAGCACTAAGATCGATACGGACTTGGAAATAAGCGGGCACCGTAACATCGTCGATGCTACATCTACATCTACGTGATCACGCTGCTATTCACAATAAAGTGCCAGGCAGAGGGTTCAATGAACCACCTTCATGTTGTCTCTCAACCGTTCCACTCTCGATCGGCACACGGGAAAAACGAGCACTTAAATTTTTCTCTGCGAGCCCTGATTTCTCTTATTCTATCGTGATGATCATTTCTCCCTCTGTAGGTGGGTGCCAACAGAACGTTTTCGCAATCGGAGGAGAAAACTGGTGATTGAAATTTCATGAGAAGATCCCGTCGCAACGAAAAACGCCTTTGTTTTAATGATTGCCACTCCAAATCACGTATCATGTCTGTGACACTATCTGCCCTATTTCGCGATGATACAAAACGAGCTGCCCTTCTTTGTACTTTTTCGATGTCATACGTCAGTCCCACCTGATGCGGATCCCACACCGCACAGCAATACTCCAAAATAGGGCGGACAAGCGTGGTGTAAGCAGTCTCCTTAGTAAACCTGTTGCACTTCTAAGTGTTCTCCCAATGAATCGCAGTCTTTGGTTTGCTCTACCCGAAATATTATCTATGTGATCGTTCCAATTTAGGTTATTTGTAATTGTAATCCCTAAGTATTTAGTTGAATTTACAGCCTTCAGATTTGTGTGACTTCGCGTAATCGAAATTCAGCTGATTCCTTTTAGTACTCGTGTGAATAACTTCACACTTTTCCTTATTCGGGGTCAATTGCCACTTTTCGCACCATACAGATATCTTATCTAAATCGTTTTGCAAGTCGTTTTGATCATCTGATGACTTTACAAGACGGTAAATGACAGCATCGTCTGCAAACAATCTAAGACGGCTACTCATGTTGATTTTGATTTAACCATCGACCTCTAAATATCGATGATCGATGATAATTGGTCCCAAAACATCAATAGTTTTACCATCGATAAATGAAAAACATAGAATAGTGAAGAAAGCAACCTACAGATATGAGGGGCGTTCAATGACTAATGAAACATATTTTCGTTCCCAGCTGATTTAGAGTGAAAAAATGCGGAATTTGTTTAGGGACATAGTGGAATATTCCCACTTCAACCATGTAAAATTTTTAGTTTTATACATGCAGCTACATTTAGAGGTACAATTTTTTTACCAATTCTGAGAGAGAAACTCGTTCTTGTAATAGAAGGAGTTGTCCAAAAGAAATGATTTTTAAATCTTGATCTGCTACCTGCTAGACACTATGTTGTTGGACACGTGATCAAAGACTTTTGTTGCTGAATAATTTACTCCTTTTTGAGCAACTGACAGCTTCAATAGGATAGGAAAGGTCATTTTTCCCTCTGCTCTTGTAGTATGAACATCACTGTTCTTCGCAAATTGAGCTGGATTATTTACAACGCATTTCATTATCGAATATATGTACTCTGGTGGTGCAGTTAAAATACCTAACTCCTTCAATAGGTGCCTACATGACGTCCTTGGGTGAACACCACTAATTATTCTCACTGCTTTCTGTTGTGCAACCAGTACTTTATGTCTAAGTGACATAAAGTACCCCAAAAACTATTGAGTGGAAATATGCAAAGTACGTTAGGAGGCTGATCTGTTTATTAGCAAGACTAGCGATTATACGAAGAGCGAAATAAGCTGAACTTAATTGTTTGAGAAGCTCAGTTAATATGCTTCTTCCAGTTTACGTTGTCATCAATGTGAACACCCAAAAATTTGGAGAAATCTACCCTGTCAACTGAGCCCTGTTCATATGCTACATCAGTTGTCGTTATGGCTCTGTTCGGTGTACAGAACTGGATATAGAGAGTTTTATCAAACTAAAGGGAGAGTCCGTTTTCTGAGAACCACTTAATTCTTTGAAGGACATCCTTAACAATACCTTCAGCTGCCTTTTCTGGAATGAGATTTATTATAACAATCGTGCGCGAAGTCGAGCCCCACAATGAGGCCTCTTTCTAATCTCTGTCAGGTGCTGATAATGCCGTCTCATACGAGACTTGCACGGAGCATTTCATTTACATGCCCGCCGCTGATTTGTATATGAATGTAATTACTTTGATCTGTGACCATGTCTTCTGGTTGCTTCACTTTTTTAGCCAATTTGTGTGTAAGTACGTATATCTACATGACTCAAATTTAATGTTTCGTGTTACAAACGGAGAATGTATTCATAAATTCGAAGAATTATTTTTAGTAATTAAGCAAAAAACATTCCAAACAATACAGGCATACGCTACTTGGCACCACGTAAGTATGAACAGAACTGAAAATGAATTGCAGTAGTGCACGCTTAGCCACAATAGCTAATTTGCCTAGCTTAATTCGTTCATAAATATTACTTCCATTCCCCCTCCCCTCTCGTCCCCTCCGCCACCACCGTCCCACGGCATCGCTTGACAAGTCGCAAAAGTGTTGCAAAGGTGTCATTATGAGTCATGTTAAAAAAGAGATTTGTTTAAATGACGTAAAACTTATTCACAGTGGTAACTCAGGAACGTCGAAGGTAGATATTTTGTCTTTAACTTGGATGTTACGATTACTTCATTGTCAATTTTGAAACAATGATTTACAACCCCAACATCGAAAATTTGTAAATGTCGATGGTCAGAGAACAACGCTGCTTTCACTTTACTTCTTTCGCTGCAGAGAACACAGAGCCCGTACTTTCTAAATACTTTCTATAGAATATACTTCGCAGTCGCTGCAAACAGCATTTCTACTTATTTCAATTGAATTTAAGCTAATGTTAACACTAAACTTTCCAATATAAAACATCACACGAATATACACAGTGACATGAAACTTAGACATACAATAATTTGAGTAAAATTACATGGTTTTTGTATTCAAGGGTGCAAGACGCACATATCTCAATGCAGAAAAGGAAGAGAAAGCAACCGTCAGCCCGGAGGTTGGTTCGAACACCACAGAGCTTCACCAGGCATGGTTCTGTTGTGGTAAGTCGTTGCGTTACTCCGATTTCTGAACTGATTTATCTAGTCAGTTATGGGGGAGGAGGCCTACAATTTAATGTGCGCTCTGAAACGCTGCGGAACGCAGCACTTTCCACATTGACAAACATTGACAGAGGAGAAAGTAGTGACTAGTGACCGCTAAAAATCATAAGACTGGCTGGGGATCGAACCGAAAATCTTGAAAGTATACAATAATAAAAGCACAAGCGTTCCAGTAAAAAGGGACCTGCGCGCGCAACGGCGTGATTGGATAACTTCAATGCTAATTAATTCGGAAACTGTGTAACATAGCGAATTTTTTCTTAAAAATTATTTCTCAATACAACTTACTCTGCAATACCCTTGCAAGATTTTCAGTCTATTCCTGACCAGCGTAAATATAGTGTGCAAAACTTAAGGAAGAAAGTAACATTCGCAAGATGTGTCACTGCCAAGTAACATGGCTCGGTGTAACTGTTGTGTCTAGACAAGACAGCCTAGACACAACGAGAGGAAGCCGAAAGGCACGCGCTACGCTCACGCAGATGGGCGTGAGGTCTGATACGTGATGAATGCTATAAAGAAAAGTACGTAGCTTCTGTAATACTTAACTTTAATCCATCCTTTTGGTACATCTGGAGATTGTGGCGATACAAGTGAGACTCTTTAGATACATGCAATGTTACTAATAGCGCCTTGCTAGGTCGTAGCCATTGACTTAGCTGAAGGCTATTCTAACTACCGGCTCGGCTAATGAGCAATGCTTCGTCCATGTAGTCGCTAGCAAAGTCGTCCGTACAACTGGGGCGAGTGCTAGTCCGTATGTCGAGACCTGCCTTGTGGTGGCGCTCGGTCTGCGATCACACAGTGGCGACACGCGGGTCCGACATGTATTAATGGACCGCGGCCGATTTAAAACTACCACCTAGCAAGTGTGGTGTCTGGCGGTGATACCACAGTAACCATTCCCGGAAAGCAGTGCTGCGTTACAGTACAAGAGGTAACTCCAGGAACGCACAATGAGACGAACAGAAGTCACGCTTTTACACAAAGACAATAATTACACTGAAGTCACCAGTTTTCGTGATGGTCCTCTGAACATTACGAAGGGCAAGACGTTCTTAATAAGGTGTGGGATCACCACGGACGCCAGTGCATGCTCTGCAACTTTCTTCTATGCTGGCCAGAAGGATGGTGAGGAGTCCTTGGGGTAGGGCGTTCCATTCCCCACCAGCGCGGTTGACGACTGCTGGATGGCCGTTGCCGCACGTGGATGTTGTGCAATACGGCTGCTCAACGTGTCCCCCACGTGCTCGATGGGATTTAAGTCGGATGAAAGGGCGGGCCCGTCGATTCGCCGAATTTCCTCTCGTTCCAAGAGGTCCTCCACCTGCGCTCTTCGATGCGGTAGGTCATCCTTAAAAATGAAGTCAGGACCAAATGGTCCCCGGAAAAGAAGCACACGGGGAAGGAATGCAGCGGCGCAGTAACGTTGACCAGTGAGTGTACCGTGTTCAAAGATCTGGAGGTCGGTAGGCCCCCCACCCACGCCATAACAGCTGGACTACCAAAGCGATCATGTTCGACAGTGTTTAAATTTTTAGACAACATAGTTGTGTGGAGATAACAGCGATTAATTTTCTTATAATCAATTATTCAAAATGACAGTCACAATCGCATTATTTATTTTGCCGCCAACCAATTTCAACCCGCGATGGGATCATCTTCAGGGCAATTTACACTGTAAAGTTATAATATTAGTATGTAATCATGTACGTCATCTACAAGCAATTAGTCAAAGTTACATAAATAAAAAGATTTTTATACCCATATTTTTTCCTTTATTGAATTTCAATTCCCCCTGAAGGGGGTGGGCTGGCAGCAGTACGCTGCTCTACAGCCTACAGACTTTTTAAAAGAACGTAAGAAGAAAAGAAACAAGAAAAACAGGCGATAAAACGGTGACTTAAATTGTAAAACGGCGGAAAATTGGGGATAGTTAAAACATAAAGCAAAGGGATTGGCAATGTTAATAAAATACACAGGAATCAGACAAGTAAGATAGTAGACACACAATTAAAAAACATGGCGACAGTCTGGTTTCTGTTCGCAAGAGATAAAAAATGTGGCGAAATTTGGCGTTAATAGCTTGTGGCAGCAAACGACCGACGCGAGTGCCTTTGCTAACAGCGTGACGCCGACTGTAGCGCCTCTCCTGGGCTCCTGATCACATATGAGTTGGACCTTTGGCGACTGGAAAATCGTGGTCTGGTTAGATGAGTCCACATTTAAGTTGGTAAGATCTGATGATAAGGTTTCAGTGTGACGCAGAACCCACGAAGTTGTCGACAAGGCATTGTGCAAGGTGGTGGTGACTCCGTAAAGGTGTGGAATGTGTTTACGTGGAACCGACTGGTTTTCACTCTGCAGAGGAGTGTGCGGTGCTATGAAACTTCTTGGAAGATTAAAACTGTGTGCTGGACCCAGACTCGAACTCGAGACCTTTGCCTTTCGCCGGCAAGTGCTCTACCAACTGAGCTATCCAAGCACGACTAGCGACCCGTCCTCATAGCTTTAATTCTGCCAGTACCTCGTCTCCTACCTTCCAAACTTCACAGAAGCTCTACTGTGAAATTTGCAAGACTAGCAAGTTTGGAAGGTAATCGATGAGGTGCTCTTCGAAGTTAATCTGTGAGGACAGGTTGTGATTCGTGTATGGGTAGCTCAGTTGGAAAACATTTGATGTACCGTGCCACCAGCTTCTTTACCTCTCTGCAAAGAATGGTCACCTGCTGCTTCAGCCCGTTGTTGACAGAATACCGTCCATCGTGAAGTGCTGAGTAGCCTCTATCGCCGTCATCCTGCGAAAGAGATGGAAGTCGATTGGTGCCAAGTTCTGAACATGGGGAGGACATTGAAAAATCTCCCAGCGAGAAACTCTGAGTGTTTTTTTCGTTCGATTTGCAGCGTGGGGTGACACATTGTCGTGATTGCTTCGGTAACCATCCTGTGGCATTCCTGCTTCATCCACTTCGCAGTTTCATTGGCTTCTCACAACAAACATGTGATGCCACTGCACCTCATGCGTTACTCTCATGAAATCTGTTGTCAAAATACGCCTGCGGCCCGAAATAACTGTGGCCATCATTTTGCAGTTTGCCAGTGTCAGTTGAATTTTTTGGGCTTATTGTGAGAATAAGTGTGCATCCACTGTTTGGACTTTTCTTAGACTCAGATTTCACTTATTGTACCAGTGTCTCGTCCCCAGTCACAATTCCGTTCAGAAATTCCTCCCTTCTCTTCATGGTAGCGCTGAAGGAATGCCAAGACCGTATCAATTCTTCCAGTTTTGTGAGCACTGATTGGCCATATCTGTCCTAAACGTACAGAAATCTGATGGCAACCTAACCTTTGTTTGACAGTGTCAAATAAGCTTGTCCTTGAAATCTGAGACACTTGTTCTAAAAGTTCCGAAATTTTGAAGCGATGTCTCGGACTCACAATTTCGTCAACATGTTGTACAAGTTCATCAGCCACGTCTGAAAATGTTCCTCGACGATTTTCAGCATGTACATCTGTGCGACCAGCCTCAAATTTTCTGCCCCCCTGCTTCACAACACCATTCTCTCACCCATCAAGTTTTTAGGCTCATTGGAAAAATGAGTGACACTGTTAGGACTACTCTTCAGATTCATATTTCGTATACTGCACCCATGTCTCGTTGCCAGTCACGATTCTCTTCGAAAATTGCTTCCCCTCTTCACGGCAGCGCTGAAGGAAAGTCAAGTCTGAACCCATCCATTAAATATCATGAATACTGATTAGAAACCTCGGTACGGAACGTGCCCAAAACGTAACCTCTCCGTGACAATGTTAAACAACGTTGTCTTTAAAATCTGAGGCATATCTCCTGAAAGTTCGGAAATTGTGAAGCGACATCTCGCATGCACAATTTCGTCACCATGTTGCACGAGTTCATCATTCACATCTGGATGTCTTCCTCGACCATTTTCAGCGTGCTCATTTGTGCTACCAGCCTAGAGTTTCGTGCATCACTTCCCCACAGCACTATCACTCACAACCTCTTCCCCATATACGTCTCGCATTGATTTACGCGGATATTTCACGCAAAGTTGCTTGTCTGTTAGCACTGACCACTCTCTGCAAACGCCGCTTCTCTCAGTCTTCAAGCGAAGGCCGCCGGCTATTGCGCTGGTAAGAGATAGTGCCTGAAATGTAGTATTCTGGATACACTCTTGACACTGTGAACCTTGGAATATGGAAATCCCTAACGATTTCCGAAATGGACTGTCCCATGCATCTAGCTACAACTACCATTCCGCGTTCAAAGTCTGTTAACTTCCGTCGTGCTGCCAAAATCACCGCGGTAAGATTTCCACATGAATCACCTGAGTACAATTACAGATCCGCCAATGCACTGCCCTATTATACATCGATACTAAGGCCATCTTTATATGTGCATATCGCCATCCAATGACTTTAGTTACTTGAGTGTATTTAGATCATTAGGTATGCGATACAGTAGTGCACACTGAAACAAAAAGTTCTGAGGATTCCATTATCTTACGCTCACAACAGTATATTTACTGAGAAGTGTCATTGCGGACGATCCACGAGTGGTCACCAGCAAACCAAGCCACACAGGCCTTAGTTGTTTGTATATTTGCAAAGAGTGTCATTTCATTTATTTGCTACAGCCTGTGACAAAGCAACTGAATACACCAATCAGTTTGATTATAATGAAATTTACGGATACTGAAAAGCCTTCTGAACACGCCAAAGACTATAAACAGATATCACGTGAGCATGCGTACGCTGCCTCTCGGATTGATTGTCGCGTGCAGAAGGGTTTTGCGTGGTCAGACTCACAATGCATCATCTTCAACTAGTTTTTAACTATAAACCACCAAGGTGAGGGAAAGGAGAGGACATTGAAGGTCCTTTGGCGATATAAATGGCCTTCATACGAGCAAACTACTAAGTTGAAAAATGGACATGTGATCGATCCACGAATGGGAGGAAGTTCTTTCACCGCTAAATTACTTTTTGTGTTTGGGAAATATGCCTAGGCGTTGAGAGTCTTGAAAAAGAAATACTCGTATTTAATAAGTAGAAGAGGATGAGCCGGTAATTCTGTGGTAGTTCATGGATTCACTGATTTCACGTGATATTGTATCTGCCTATCTCATCAGGCAACTTCTTCAGTGAAACTCCTACGTGACTTGGTATACCTAAACGCGTAGTTACTTAACAACGTCAAATGGTTCAAATAGCTCTAAGCACTATGGGACTTAACATCTGAGATCATCAGTCCCCTAAACTTAGAACTACGTAAATCAAACTACCCTAAGGACATCACACACATCCACGCCTGAGGCAGGATTCGAACCTGCGACCGTAGCGGCCACGCGGTTCCGGACTGAAGCGCCTTGAACCGCTCGGCCACAGTGGCCGGCCTTAACAACGTCTTGAGCGCCGTTTCTCAGCAAGCTTTAGAGTTCGTCATTCTTGGCAGTTGGTTCAAAACACATATCACCCTCTCCCCCCTTGGATCCGCGCCAGTGATGTGACATGTATGGTATGTCGTCATCTTGCAACTGGCCATCCAGAAACTTCCATTAACCAGCGAATCGTGGGCTTAGACAGTAAACAATTTTGCAGGAAACTCTCGAGAAAAGTAAGTTGTACGCGTAAAAGACTTTGTTGCAGACTACCGCAGATACACAGAATTATTTTCTGTCTTTCTTTCCTTGGGCCATGTCCCGCGCCAACGCGGGGTCGACCGTGTTATTACGGATTTGGGAGTGTTAGTTGCAGAGGGTGGTCAGAAGCCCTTCCTGCCGCCATCCCAAACCCCCCGGGACGTAAGTAGTGTACCTCTGCTGTCTGCATCTAGTGTAGGCCATGAAATAGCGCGAACGTGTTCAAATGTCTGTGAGGCGTTTAACTGAGGCGGAACGTGGGGACCAGCCCGGTATTCACCTAGCCGGATGTGGAAAACCGTCTAAAAACGACATCCAGGCTGGCCAGCGTACTGGCCCCCGTTGGTAATCCGGCCGGCGGATTCAAATGGCTCTGAGCACTATGGGACTTAACATCTATAGTCATCAGTCCCCTAGAACTTAGAACTACTTAAACCTAACTAACCTAAGGACATCACACAACACCCAGTCATCACGAGGCAGAGAAAATCCCTCACCCCGCCGGGAATCGAACCCGGGAACCCGGACGTGGGAAGCGACAACGCTACCGCACGACCACGAGCTGCGGACCCGGCGGATTCGATCCAGCTCCTGGACACCTGCGTGAGTCCAGGAAGTAGCGCATTAGCGCTCTCGGCTACCCTGCTGGGTGTTCCTAGGGTTAGTACTTATGAGTAAAATGGTCTGAAACTTTAACTGCTATTTTGTGTCGTAGTAACTGTGTTGGTCGACAGCCCCGTTACCAATCCAGTGTCGCCCTTACTGTGGCCCTGTTAACGGCGGTATCGCCTCGTGGCAGGAGCTCTCCCCTACATACAGAAAGCCTTCAATTAAAGCCCATGACCGCACCAACTCACGGAAATTGTTCGCAACTTGGTCAAAGTTGTGCAAATTTCGTTCATTAACATCATGGCAAGGCTCATTAGGGCCAAAATCATGGAATATTGGGGGCCACACAAGGGCCCCATGTCCATGCAGTGTTCCTCACTATACAGTTTGAGAACGAACGTCTTGCTGAAGACACTTGTGGCCTGCCGGGTGTGGTAAGCGAATATACAGATAGATGCACATAACCATACAACAACTTCATGTATCGCCTGCGGATGGGAGACGATGACAAATTTGTCAGCTGTCCCACATCATCCCACATAAACATTTCCCAGATGAGAATACCTCCACCATTATCCAGAATTCTACCACATTTACAAGCGTAACGTTCTCAAAACAAGCGTGACTAAGATGGCAGAGATATAAAGTTTCGCATAATAGTTCAGAGGCCCACCTCCGTAACGCTTTACGTAAGTTCCACCATGCCGCGTGAGTTTACTCCAGCCCAGTCAACGCAACGAAATAAATTCGGGCAGCGACTGCTTGGGCAACTTCGTCGTCTAATATCTTCAAGTTACCGTTTCTGACGACAGCCAATCCAATTTCCGAACGAAGTTCGTGTTTGCGCAATCTAGTGAGTGTCAACATTAATTGCGTCAGATCCATTTTCTTATCAGCTGCCAGAAATACTGTGACTAAAGCCTTGTTTAGCGCCTCTAGGCCAGTTGACCAGAAACCCCGTCGCATTACGTGCAGTCGAGTTTCGTTATGGCACGATACACGGGGGAGGACTCTCTGTATCATTCCATAGCTTTTTTATGCTACCAAGCATTTCAGAACTCAGCTGTACAGCCACTTTACAGGAATCCATCGAGAGAATCTTAAGCAAAAATTCCTGCCGTCAGATGTCATATCCACTGGCTTGGTTGTAATCGATGGGAAGGGTACAACTAGAGACATGTTACAGAACATCACTATAATGCCGGCCTGTCTTTGTAGAAAGTGTCAGTTACAGGAAATCCACTGATATATATTCAATTTTTCTGACCAAAACGCAGTTGGCTTTAATTATCGGAACCTGCTCCACCACCAGAAATTTGAATGTAGTTTTACAGCCGAACTGCCACATGTTCCAAGGAACCACACATCGTCATATTATTGATATGCGGCACATTTCAGCCACTACTCAATAATCACAGCTACTGCGGATATATTGCACATTCGGTCTTATCTGCAACAGCAACATCGAATCGTCCGAGAAGGGAGCGACGGAAAATATGCTAAGTGGTTCCAGAACATCTTAATAATCTCTCCTGGTTTGCAATGACGAGAAAGGCAAGTTGGAATTCAGCGAAGACCGACGACGGTCTTGGAGTGCTAATTGTCTTTTACTAGATCAGAAAGTATTTGATCGGTGAACATCCGCAATTGAGGAACGTGTTTATAGAATATGCTAATCCCAAGAAAGAGACTTCTTTTTCTTTTTTTCCATTTTGAGGGTGAAGAAGTTTAATTTCAAGAATTCAAAATAAAAAAGAAAAAGAAGACTAAGGGGAAAAATATTGATTAGGGAAGCTAGGTGTAGAAGCGATTTTTGGACAGAGCGAGTATCGGCTATAATGGGAGGCGGGAGACCCGAGGAAAAAAAAAAAAAGACAGTAGCTGAGTGGGCAGCGTATTTGGCTGCAATGAGGTGGACTCGGGTTCGATTCCGGGTAGTGCTGGGGATTTTTTCCTTGCCGGGAGTACTGAAACAGCACCCAGTTATCCTCGTGATGCCAGTTAAGGGTCTGCTTGAGTTAGACGTAGCGGCTCCAATGTCAAAAGTCGACAATGCCTGGGAGAGCGGCGTTCTGGCCACACCTCCCTCCACGCTGCATCTAAATGACACCACACGGTAGAGGATGACACGGTGGTTGGTCGACGTGGCGCGGTAGTCTGGGCCTGATCGTTGAGTTCAGTTTAATCAAGTTACGCTAAAAACAGAATTAGGTACGGTAATAATGAATCAAAACGAATGAAAAACTGATTGTCATTGACATAATTCAGAGTAAAATGGTTGGTATTCTAGAAAGACATGAAAAATATCAATTACTTATCTTTAAAAGGTGAGCAGTCGTCGGAATAATTAACTGGAAATCGACGTGTAAGCGGTCCAGGTTCTTGTGCGGCCTTTTCGCTTGTCATTTGAGTCAAACATCATGAAAAGAATGTGGCCCACTTTCTGCTCAATCAGTGCAAACTAAACATTTTACTCCGTCACAAATGATTTCGACTTCAACGATACGTTGAAAAGTACAGTTCCTACCTTACCATTTTGAATGAATATGTGCGACCTGTAAGGTAAAAAAAATACACAGGAGTAGTGATAGCGCCTAACCAGACGTGTATAAAGGCATCCACTGCCACAAGCATGCTTCGTACACTGATGCGAACAGAGGAACTCGGTGGAACAAAGGCGACGGGAACTTTTTTAAGAGCGTGGATCAGAAATAGCTGCTGTTACGGAATGAAGTTTCATAAAATACAGTTAGATGATGCCGCAATATTTTTGAAACCTACGTAAGACAGTGTGGTGAGGCCATCTCCTTTTAAAAAGTGCTGATGTTCAACGATGTAACGAATCACTCGCAAGCATGACTCAAGTGTCTTGATTAGTGTTCTCGGCAGAAAAGAAGACGTTAAGAACCATTTGTTACAGCAGCATCGACAGAAATTGCCGTCTACTGGCGGGCTGCCTGAAGGACACGTTGCGTAAAACGCTGCTGATGAACTACGCCAGACAGTAAGAGCATCAAAGGCAGTCGCTTCTTCTTGCATTAAAAAAAAAAAAAAAAAAAAAAAAAGGAAGTAGTTAGCTAGTGTGGCGATTCTTAAGAAGATTTTTCTTCAGCGAGTCTGCTGCAGTTCTGAAATCTTAATCGAGATCACAAACGACCTCGAGATCCTGTTGTGATGTTCCCAACAGTACAATCCGTGGCACTCACAAAGAAGGGAGAACCGATAAAGGTACTCAAGGTACTCTCCGCCACACACCGTCAGGTGGCTTGCGGAGTATGGATGGAGATGTAGATGTATGTCAAAAGTAGAAACAGAGTATAAACAGAAAAGAATAACGCTCTTTGTTTATTTTTGAAACAATCGTTTTTAATGAAACAATCATAACCGGTTTCGGCCTACAATGGAAACCTTCAAATGCCTCCTACCCACCAATTTACAAAGCGCATTTATAATCATTATACCTCCAACATATTTTCGAAAACTAGTACTTCAACCTAATACACCACAGTTAGCCAGTAAACCAATGAATCTCTGCTGACAGCAGAACGTGATATAAATACAGTAGTACTACAATACACCATTAGAAAAAATGAAAAATATCGAAATTCTTCCAATCCATATGTGGCATACAGCAAACTAGTGCTTAACAGTATTGGTTAAAAACAGTATTGGTTGCAATTTTATTTTTTTTATTTTTCAGCTACGCGTACGCCTTATTTAGGCATCTTCAGGTTGATCTTAATTTGGTATTTCTTAGACCGATCCTTTAGACAGTGTTGCCAAAGGACACTGCGAAGGCGATGTTTGGCCTGATGTATTCGACGATGCCCTTTGGCTGCACTGTCTAAAGGATCGCTCTAAGAAATACCAAATTAAGCTCAACCCGAAGATGACTAAATAAGACGAAACGCGTAGTTGAAAAATAAAAAAACTAAAATTGCAACCAAAACTGTTTTTAACCAATAATGAAAAATATCGATAATTTCACTTTTCAGCTTATCATTTTGGCTAATTACGTAGGATAACATTAAAAAATTCTGATTGACAAACTGGAGAAAAATAATAGCTGTACAGCTAACGTCAGACAGCCAGCTGAACATCAGTTTGTAATACTAAGGTATACATTTTTTGTTAAATTTTTTAAAAATGTATTATCAATGTAAATGTTATAATCTCAAAATCATTTATGTATTATAATGAAAAATTTCTTTGTATGTCATTTGACAGATAATAAATAACCCCAACGTAGATGGAGAAACTTCTCAGGAACTTGCTTGGGTATTAAGAAACGAGAACAGATTCGCCTGTCGGTTCTTGGTAGAACAACATTATAATAAATGGAAAGTACTATATTGCTTATTTTATAGAGTATTAACCTAATGAGTTGAATTGTTGGTTTCGGTATCACTTTCCTTGTCTAACACCTCTTGAACTCGTCTCGTCAAGTACTAATTTTATTTTATTTGGTTTGTTTATTTAATGCAAGCTGTTATATAGGCACAGATTTCGAATATAGTGTTAATGTTTCTCCTGTTTGCAACCTTTATACTCATTTATCATTCAGCTTTTTACCTTTTAAATTGCTTTACCATTACACTGTCAAAGATTTTATTTACTGTGTGTTTGTGCCTCACGCTAGGTGTGTAACACATTTTTACATTAAGGTTTATAACCATTGTACCTCCTTTGGCAACGATAGTTAAATTATGATGCTGGCCTTTAACCGGTTAACTCAATAAATTAATCCTGTAATAAGCTATATAATTCTTATCATTTACTAAGACGAATTGTGTTTGCTGAAGGCAGAACTAGTTTTCCATATTATATATTAGGAAACAAACGTGGACAAAAAGAGAGTATTAATATAGTTCTCTTCCATAGCTCTTCGCACTAGATGTGAAAATCTTCACTTGTGAAAACCGTATGACAAACTAGAGATCCGAGCTGGTTCCGCAGAGTAAATTAAACGACTTGGCTGGCGTCACGTATTTTGTTTTGGTCCACGAATAAATTCCGGAGAACAGCGTTAAGTAATTGAATATCATTATTTTCATATTTTGTTGTCGTGGTCTTCAGTCGGAAGACTGGCTTGATGCAGCTCTCCGTTCTACCCTACGTTGTGCGAGCCTATTCTTGCCCGAATAACTACTGCAAATTACATCCTTCTGAATCTGCTTACTGTATTCATCTGTTGTTCTCCCTCTACGGTTTTTACGCCACACACTTCCCTCCAACTGGTGCTCCCTAGATGTCTCAGAACGTGTCCTATCAACCTATCCCTTCTTTTGGTCAAGTTGGGCCACAAATTACTTGCCTCCCCAATTCTATCCAATACTTCAAATGGTTCAAATGGCTCTGAGCACTATGGGACTTAACATCTGAGGTCATCAGTCCCCTAGAACTTAGAACTACTTAAACCTAACTAACCTAAGGACATCACACACATCCATCCCCGAGGCAGGATTCGAACCTGCGACCGTAGCGGTCGCGCGGTTCCGGAATGAAGCGCCCAGAACCGCTCGGGCACACCGGCCTGCTCCAATACTTCCTAATTAGTTACATGATCGACCCATCCAATCTCCAGCACTCTTCTGTAGCACCAAATTTCTAAAGCTTCTATTGTCTTTTTATCTAAACTGTTTATTGTCCATGTTTCACTTCCATGGCTACATGCCAGACAAATACCTTCAGAGAGACTTCATGACACTTAAATCTATATTCGATGTTAACAAATTTCTGTTCTTCAGAAATGCCTTTCTTGCTATTTGCAGTCTACATTTTCATATATATTTCACATGTATATGTTTTTCATTTATTTTAACATGACTTACGTGATATAAGCACCGCACGCTAGGAAAGTTTTCTGGAGGCATGAATGTTACGTATTCTATATTTAATTGGTGTTTGGAGTGACACCCTAGGCAACAATGGGAGCACATCGTGACGTAAGTAATATGTCCACAACCAGTGTTAATATAGTATGCGAATCATGGGTGTACACGTGTGTGAGAGATTAAATATGTGTCGGAGGCTGGCTGATGTGCCACAAACAAAAGGAAAACATAAGAAAAACCACGCATGATGTGCATGTTTAGCTCTTGTTAGAGCACTCCGCTTTTGAATCTTAGTATACACTGTTACGCGCTGTTGGGACTCATTGCCGCAATTCTTTGTCGTGGACTCTTTGTGGCAGACTTCCTCGCCGTGTCATGAACAAAATCGCGTCCACATCTAGATTTGATTCAGGGAAGATAGAAAGCTAAGTGGAGTCAGCTGCAGCGCTGCTGAAAGAAAGTACTGTGTGTAAATGAAGCGAAGTAGTTGAAGTAGTCCTTCGGATAACGTTTTACTTGCAGCATAAACGAGTTTGGATTCGCATTTTTTTTGCTATGGAGCTGTTCTCAAACAATTGCAGTGAAGCTACTGTTGATTATTTCAAATTCAAGTCACACGTCACACCCTGATGAGTAAATGGCTACCTTTTCGCTATGGTCATATTTATTACGATACTTCAAAGCTAATTGACTCACTGACCATTGTCTGAAGAATTTGCAGTGAATTAAGAGTACGCATCTTTTAGAAGAATGGTATTCTTATTACGCCTTCACAAATAGAATTTTAATGCTAATAACTAAAATACTATAAGAAAAATGACTTCCATTTTACTAAAGTAGTCAGTGGATCAGAAAGGTGTGCAGGTGTGCAGCCACAAAAATCTTTGTTGCATTGTCTAATAACATAAAATAACTGACAGGTACAAATAAATTTTGATTCTAACTTCGGATCGTTCCTTCTGTAATACACCCGCTACACTATAAACGAACTTTAATCAAAACGTAGCAGCACAGAAGACAAAGATGTTTACTATGGCTCTTAATTTATGTTTGTTTCATTAATAATAAGAGCAACGACCAACATTAGTATGTTCATTTTTACTATCTGTAGGCAGTAAGCAAGTAGCCGTACATTGCCTGTACATTGCCTTTAAATTTATTCGTCCCACCTCTTTTCGATAGCAATCTTCCATGTTGTCCATGGAAGGAAGAACTAAGACATCATGAGGAGATTACCGTTTAACGTCCCGCTGGCGACTTCATCATTTATAGAGCAGAAGCTTGGATAGGAGAAAGGAATGGCAAAGGTTCGTGTTCTGTTTCCAGTCGGATGGGATCTGAATCGCCGTCCTCGTGAATGCAAGCCTTGTAGTTTAATCACCGCGTCACCTCACAGAGTAACCTGGAATCAGTTAATTTCACTAGGCCAATGCCGGTTTCCTCTGTTGCCACTGTTCAATTGAGCTAGTGCACCGTGCATAGTTACTTCGACGTCGCTTGGACATTAGACACTAACCTTATAACCTTATAGCTTTATTTCACACGTGATTTCGTGCAATGTGGGACACTAAGGCTTTTTATATCAGTATAGTAAATTGTTGGAGCAGTGTTTACGTAGCTACGATGGTAAAATGAAGGAAGTTTAAGATAAAACTTCCTGTCGCCGACGAGGTCATTACAAATTGAGTTCCAGCTCGGAATAGGAAAAAGATGGAGAAGATATTCGGATGGGAACAATTTCATCATTCTCCTTACGTGATTTACGGAATTCACGGAAAACCTAAATCGAGATGGGCTGACCTTCTTAATACGAGTTTGCTTTGAATCGCCCAATAGCTGCACTTCACATATCTGGCAAGTCATTGACTTCATTAAGCTACATTATTCTCATAAATGCCTCATCCTCGTCGACATAATCAGTAAATTTCTTGTCTCTGTAATACTTACTTTAATGAGGCAACAACTTCAAAATTCTGTATTACACAAGGAGTGTAAGGAAAAAACACCAAACAAAAAATACTGTATACACAAATTTTGTTATAAAAATTCTTTACGTTTTAATATAAGTAATCAAAGCTAATTTCAAATTTGAGCACACATCGTTTGTCATGTTATGGCGTCACAATATGGAATCGTACGAAATTAATCATCATCTTAAACAGTTCTTCGAATATCATATAGTTCAAATAATAGATGTTACAAATTGAGTAAATGTTTCGGATATCTCCATTAGACAGCCAAGTTCTGAATGCAATGTCTGCCTTAATAAAACCGAAATGATAAGAATTCTATTTTGTGGGCAACCTGTGTACAATACGAATAGTTTTGATTTAACAATCATACAGAAATAGAAACAGTTCACTGTAATAAATACATTCATACGTATCACACCAAAGAGGTCGGAATCTGTAAAGCACTCCCACTTAAACCTGTATATTATTTTGATACTCACTTCTGGAAAAGTGTTTATATCTCAACCAAAACTACCGACTTTGTATGTGAGAATCAAACAGTCTCCTTTACAGACCAATATTAATATCTCTTATAGTTCCACTGCGTGGTACAGGGTGACAATTATGAAACTATACGAAATAAAATCAGTATAACTTATGAACGGTTTGCGTTAGGACGTTCAAACAGCACGGTTGGCCATGGTTCATGATCAGAATCAGTATGCGCTTGTATGTTAGGTCTAGCGACGAAGTTCACTTTCATTTGGATGTGTTCGTCAATAAGCAAAACTAGCGCATTTGAGGGATTGAGAATCCGCATTTCGCGATCGAGAAGTCTGTTCACCCTCAATGAGTGGCTCAGTGACATGCAATGTCCAGTCAAGGAATAATCGGTGCGATATTGCTTGATGGTGTGATGACTACTGAACGGTGCGTGAAGGTTTTGGAAGATGATTTCATCCCCATTATCCAAAGTGACCCTGATTTCGACAAGATGTGGTCCATTCAAGACGTAGCCTGACCCCATCGAAGCGTTCGATGTCCTGGAAAAGCACCTGGGTGACCGATTTCTGGCTCTGGAGTACTCCTAGGCCACTGGTATCGGCCTTAACTGTCCGCCACGTTCTCCGGACCCGAACACATGCAACTCCTTTCTGTGGGGTTGTATTCAAGACACGGTGTACAGCAGTAGTAGTAGGGTACTAGGAATCCTGGTTCAATTTTAATATAAAATTGATATCAAACACATATACAAAATAATTAAATTGATAAATTAATTACCCTCCTCATCCCCCACCCCACTCCCCACTACCATCCACCCCTAACCCACATGACGTCGCGTGTTTTCCTCAGCCTCCATTGGTTTCCCCACCCACTCCCCACTCTTGCCCACCCCGTTCCAAACCTACCTTTATAGCGCGAATTAAGAATTTTGGCGGGAATTCCGAATTTTTTCTGGAATGTCTTTGTCCCAGGACTGTACTGACCTCCCACCCCACCCCTTCATCGGGCGCTAAATTAAAACTGGCGGTGCCCTTTCAGGAACTCGAGCATTGGTCCTCCTGCACAGAAAGTCTAAGTGCACCCCTCCCCTCTAACACAATTATACCACCAGAGACGCTTGAAATTGACAGTAGCCAATAGCAACGCAGCATCTGATCACGTCGGGGATGTAAGGCAGGCCCAGCAGCCTCAGTTGCAATCAGTCACTCAGCATGAAGCTCCAGGGAAGATCGTCCAGCGCCACTCAGCCGCATCAGAAACAGAATAGGGAAAAGCCGCAAAAAAGTATGTACCTTGAAAGGTGGCTACACTGTGCCACTGCGCCAGAGAGTGCGCCAAAGAGTACTATTAAGCCGCCTCCACAGTGCGTGTTAAGAGCTCATAGCAGTCAGTGCTTGTTAAGAGATCGGAGAGGACAGTGTGTGTTAAGAACTCATAGAGACAGTGTGTGCGTGGGCAGAGCTCGTGGTTGTCGTGAAGTTGGAGCGAGATGTTGTAGTAAAGAGCGTTGTTTCATGTCTTATGCAGTTATTTGATGGGAGAGATAGCAGATGTTATTGTAATGAGTGCATTTCGTCAATATATATGAAGGTAAAATTTACAATGTTCTTTTATTAATTATGTGTCTGAAATAATGCGTCACTACAGGTTCAGTCAACAAAGCATCTGGCTTGTGTTCTTGTATTAGAGTGAATTCTGGTTTTCTTGCGTAATTATAGTTTTTCTAAATTTCTTTTGTCACGTCGGTATAATTGGTATTTAAGAATTCTTGTCTTGTTTGAGAAGAACCGTGCCAGATGTGGGTGTTGAGTCACACTCCCACATACAGAACAGTTACTCTTGTGCTCATTGGTTTCGTAGATTTTTATAGTTGCTGGGGTCTTAATTAATTAACTGTGTTTACGGAAATTTTCTTACATTGTTCTTTGCAGTCAGATAGCGTAAATATACTAGTCAGGGCCAACCGATTACGAGACACTGCGTAATCGGACATACAGCTACAGCTACTAAAAATATTTTCAATCTTATATTTAATTAAGCCCCCATGCACGTGGCGACCGCTGCTTCGGATCGTCCCTTGGATTCTTCTGATTGTGAAAATTGTAGACTGTAGTATTGTTGTAGTAATTTGTAGTTAGTAATTGTAGTCTATTTTGCATGTGTAGATTTGGTAATTGTCATTCTTCTAATGGTATTTTTTCTCAGAATTAAATTTGTTGTCTTGTCAACGGGTTTGACAATTTAGTGCAATTATTTCAATTGTTCGATTGATCGTGTTTGAGGGAGTCATTGCATTTGAATGGTATTGTTGAGATAAAGAGTCACCGTGTGTAATTTTCGTACAGTGACGAATTCTTTGTATGTTTTGCAAATGATTACGCGATCTATGAAAAAGGCAAAAATGATGGATAGTGAGAATGACGAAATTGTTGACATGGCGAACTCGCCAACAGAGGAAAACAGCATGATGGATAATGAAGTGGAAAACAATTTAATAAGTCGGGAAGACAGTCCGGAACCAGTTCAAGGTTTTTCTCAATCAGAAAATTTACAGAATACGAGATTAATGACAGAAGATTCTGGAATAGTATCGAACACAGATAGCCTTATGGCTATGCAGAAGGAAGTTAGTTTTGTGGGAAATGTTAGGGGCGAAAAGAATTCTGAACAATTTAATATGGAGCAGTTGATGAGTGCTATATTAAATTTAGGAGCACGTATGGAAACACGGTTAGACTCACAGGGATCACAAATGGGAACAATGGTAACACGAATGGAAACAATGGAAACACAGATGGGAACTTTGCGATCTGAAATTAAAACTGATATGGGAACAATGGAAACACGGTTAGGATCTGAAATTAGAACTGAGATGGAAGCAGTGACAACTCGGTTATGCTCAAAAATAGGAACAATTGAAACAGAAATAGGAACAAATAAAGCCGAGATGAAAGCAGTGGGATCACAGTTACGATCTGAATTAGAAACTGATAGGGGAACAATGGAAACTCAGTTAGGCTCACGAACAGGGACATTTTTCAAATACACGAATGACGAATCAAATAAAGAAATTAGAGAAGAAGTACAACCGATTTTGAAGGCTCACAATAATAGCTTAATTTCAACAGAAATCAGACAAGAGGAACAGGGCAAGGAACAGGAAGAAAAAGATCGCGCGATAGTGCAAAAATATTCAGAGTTAAATTTACAATGTGCACACGATAAGGAAGAAATAATTGAAAGAATCGAGGAATCCGTACCAAATGACATAATAAATAACTTAACGCAACAGTGTGAACAGTTAACTACTAAATGTGACAATACCGAAACCCGAGTCGCGACACTTACAGAAGACGTAAATAAACATAAAGAACAATTAAGTGACTCATCGGAAAGAGTTGAGATGATCTCAAATAAATTGACAAGTGTTAGTTTAGCAGAAGGGTGTGAAGAAAACAATTTATTTCATTTACGGGATGCGACAAGAGAGCGCCAGGCGCGCGAACTTGACAATAATCAACATTCGGACTGGGACAGACGCGGTAGGTCTTTGTCGCCACGAGGCGAAAACTTTGATTATAAACACTTTTTGACTGTCCGGAAATTTAAGATCTTCCGCAATTCTAAGAATGACATACATCCATGTTCATGGCTAGATCAATTTACGTACGCACTTCCGCCAGATGTGCCACAAAGTCACAAACTAGAAATTATGTGCGGCTATTAACGTCCTCAGGGGATTCACTACTCTAAGTGAATATGTGCCGTAGCGAGCATAGGGCCCCGAGCTGTAGTGGTGCTATTTCTCTTTTAGTTTTCTGTACCGCTGCCTACTCTTTTACTATTCTTTACATCTGTCAAACCAACTCTTCGACTATCAAGCTATCTAGTGAGTAAGAACAATAACCGGATATGACTGTTTTACCCAAAAGTGACTTTGGAAATTACCGATTGGACTTACTGTACCTTCAGCAGCATTCATTCTTAGCTTAAACGAAATGTTACCTGTTTATATTCGTGACAATATTACTTCATATGACTTACTGTATCTTCAGCAGCATTCATTCGTAGTTTAAATGAAATTTTACCTGTTTATCTTCGTGACAACATTACTTCTTATGTTGACGACATTCTTATTGCTAAACGTTCTTGGAGTGAGCACAACAAAATTTTGGACTCATTATTACGTATCTTTGCAAAAGTTGGCATTACAGTGAACTTGGAAAAATCTGAATTTGGTCGTTCTCAGGTGAAATTTGTCGGTCACATTATTGCTACAGAAGGTATTCTTCCTGATCCAGAGAAACTAGATGCTATTCAGTTCGCATTGACATTCTTTGTAAACGAAAATCGGTCGACAACTCCGTTTGGTTAGTTTGTATTCCTGATGAGTGGGTCAATAAGTTGATTTGGTATACGCATTTCAGTTATGCACACTTTGGTCCCCGAAAATGCTCACAAATTACGAGAAAATTGTTACTTCAGTAATATGGAAAAACGTATTCGATCTGTTCTTGCCAAATGTAAATTATGTCAAATGGTTAAGCCTCCAACGATTTCTCACAGAGCACCGTTGTTTCCCATTATTCCAGCGAAATTAAAGGAGATGGCTGCAGTCGATTTGTTTGGTCCAGTGGTTCGTTCTACTAATGGTTTTGCGTACATTTACGTAGCAGTGGAGTTGACGTCAAAATATGTGTGTTTTACACCTTTACGCAAAGCAACAGCTCGTTCAGTATCTAATGCTTTCATCAAACATTTTCTTAAAGAAGTTGGTCATGTTGACAAGGTTATATCAGATAATGGATCACAGTTTCGTTCTAAAATTTGGCTTCGTACTCTACGGCGTCGTAAAATCAAACCAATTTTCATTTCTCTTTTTCACCCTCAATCTAATGCTTCAGAGAGATGGATGAAGGAAATCAATAAATTGTGCCGTCTTTATTGTCATCAGAATCACAGAACTTGGGATCAGTATCTGCATATTTTTCAAAATATTCTGAATGAACTCCCTAATGATTCAACTTCTTTACCGCCTCTAATGATATTAAAAAATAAAGCACCGACAAATCGCATTTCTGAAATAGTTCCTTTTCCGCCTTCACGGAAACTGCGACATTCTGAAGTTGTCAACCTGGCTCTACAAAATATTGCATCTGCGGCTGCTAGAAGAGAGAAATCAGCGAAACGTCCTGGTCGTTCAAAAATCTTGTCAGTTGGTCAGAAGGTGTTAATTAAGTCCCACTGTTTGTCTCATAAAGGAAAAGGCTTGTGTCGCAAATTTTTTCTGCTTTATAACGGTCCATATATAATTCGTAAAATTATTCATGATAACACTGTCGAAGTAGAAACTCTTAAATCACGACGCTCTAAGGGTATACATCATATATCTAACGTAAAAATTTTTGTGGAATGACATACTTGTGAGAAACTAACAGCTACATGTAAACATGCGGAGAGTACAAGGATACCGCGCTGTGTTTTGGCGGCGGCATATACTCAAAGCAACAGTCAAGTCTGCGCGCCGCACAAGGCAGTCGTTGACCGCGAACAATTGCTTCCTACGTCACGCGGCTACAGCTGATCGAGCGCTCAGTGCGAATGCACTGACAGCCGTAAACAAATACACAGTCTAATTTCTCCGACTAAATTCTGTATAAAGCTATAAGGACTTGTTGAATTCTGTTATTAACATTCAGTATTTTGCAGGATACGGTGTATAAAGTATTTAAGACCTTCAGGTAAATTCTGTGCGTGTCCGACGTTAAGACGACTTGCTATCGAGAAATTTTCAGGAAGAATGTAATTTCGAAGAAGAAACTAATAAACTAAAAAAAGGTAACTGTTAATTGAGTTCATTTTTCAGGTAACATATTTCCACTTAGGTACGTACTTTAGACGTAATTTGCTGCTCGCGATTACGTGATTCATACTTTGTGCTAATTTCATGTTCTATGGATTTACTTGTGAAGCGACGTGCTTGCGTACGTTAACTGAATTTGACAATGATTATTAATGAACAGGATTGTTATTTGTGTATATTATGCATCGCTTGGCTGCACTGCTTTTTCACTGATGTCATATTTTTTTTTAATTATGCGCCTGCTGTGCTTATTTATTTAAATTATAATTGTCACCTGATTTATTGTGCTGATGTGTTTAGGTATGTAATTTATACTTTGTCATTTATCTGCTTGCGTCTTCATGTTTACTTATTAAGATTACACATGAACATTTATTTGCTTAGGCTGATAGGATGCTAATGACTTGTTTATTACGTAAGATATATGTTTGCTGCTTTTTGTATGGATTGCATATTTACACATTTCTGTTTTGTTGCCATAACTGCTCTTTAATTTGGTATATAGCAATGCTGTTGTACAGTGTACAAACATAGGGTTTAGGTCACACTACTGTATTGATTATAGATTGTTCGCTTGGCAGAGCCTCGTTGTAGGAATTGTGCTGCATCCACTTGTTGACTTTTTGTTCTCTACTGGTATATTTACTCGCTATTGCAAGTTTTGCTTACACATTTCTGTTTTGTTGCCATAACTGCTCTTTAATTTGGTGTATAGAAATGCTGATATACTGTGTATAAACATAGAGTTTAGGTCACACTATTGGATTAATTATAGATTGTTCGCTTGGCAGAGCCTCGTTGTAGGAATTGTGCTGCATCCACTTGTTGACATTCTGTTCTTTACTGGTATATTTACTCGCTATTGCAAGTTTTGCTTACGCTCAGTGTCTTACATTTTTAAGATAAAAAAATTAACTGCTATCATTCGACGAACGACATTAGTACAAGAAAGTCATAGAAGTCACATGAGCTGAGGTTTTATGGAAGCTGTATAGATTTATGCTAATAGGAAGGAAGCTAACGACATGACATACCAATACTAGGTTTAGACCATTGACAATTATTACACTGCATTTTTCGTGAGCAATTGAAATAGGAAGTGACACTTGACACAAAAAATACTCCACATGTTTGCTTCTGCTATGATTCT
The DNA here is from genome assembly GCF_021461385.2 of Schistocerca piceifrons. NCBI lineage: Eukaryota > Metazoa > Arthropoda > Insecta > Orthoptera > Acrididae > Schistocerca > Schistocerca piceifrons. The sequence continues at coordinate 356,236,086 of NC_060138.1, read as the reverse complement.
TGAAGTGGTGTACACACTGTGAAATATTATGATCATTCACACTCCGTAATCGTACTTAATTACTGAGAGTTATTCGAACTAAGTCTGTTAGAGGTCAGGTATGCATTTCTTTTATTTAATGATGGACAAGGAACCAAAATGTATCTTATAATTTATAATGAGTAGAAAATTTGGGTCAGATGGATTACACAGAGGTTGTGTGTTGACAATGTGTCTTCGGATTGTATGGGATGCTGACTTGAAGTTGCATTAGGATTTTATCTGTACTTGTTCGAGGAGACTGACTAGAGGAAAGAGTTGTGATGGAAGTGAGATGATATTGGTGCTGAGGTTTATATTTATCGACGTATTATTGAGGTATAGAGATTATATGAAGTTGAGTTGTTATGGAAGTGAAATGATATTGGTGCTGAGGTTTATATTTATCGACGTATTATTGAGGTATGATTATTGGAGTTTTTGTGGACAAGAGGTAAGGTAAATGATATTAATGATAAGACGTATTGAAGAGGTATTATTGAGGTATGATTATTGGAGTTTTGGTGTATAAGAGGTAAAGTAAGTGAGGAGCATATCTTTTTTGTTGGTCTTATGGAACAAGGAGGATGAAGAGAGCAGACTAGAACACTAAAATAGAAGGAAGATAGTCTATACACACACTTTGTTAAATAACTAAGCAGTATATACTTTTTTTTGGAGAGAGGAAGTAATTGCATATCTTGGCTCACTGACAGTTGTTCAACAACAGTACATTTTGATCTGGCTTGGCAAACATTGGTCTTGACATGATGACTATTGTTGTGTCGGTAGCTGGGCCGACACCGTGATGTTGATTGCTGAAAAGGAATGCTAGACTAACGCTGTGGCCGATAGGGCACGCAAGGCTAAAGCAGACGGGCGTGAAGTCTGGAACATGAGAACTTATAAATGAATAAGAAGAAAAGTATGTAGATGCTTTTTACTTATCTTTTAATAATTCCTTGGAATACATCTCTCTTGAATACTCGTAAGCTATAGGCACTGATACAAATGGCTCCTTGTTAGTTCGTAGCCATTAACTTCTGATGGCTATTCTGTCTCTCGGCTAATGAGAGAGAAAGGCTTCGTACAACTGGGCGATAGCTAGGTTCGCGTACAACTGGGCGGTAGCTTGGTTCTCGTACAACTGGGCGATAGCTAGGTTCGCGTACAACTGGGCGGTAGCTAGGTTCTCGTACAACTGGGGCGAGTCCACTCTCGTATCACGAGACCTGCCTTGGTGGTGGCGCTAGGTCTGCGATTACAGTGGCGACACGCGGGTCCGACATGTACTACATGGACCGCGGCCGATTTAAGCTACCACCTAGCAAGTGTGGTGTCTGGCGGTGACACCACAACTATGACGTTGACTTAACTATTATTGACTGTTATACATTGCTGCCAGTACTACTTGATACACATGATGAACATCAGATTTAGACAGAATTTCATTTACACAATTAACACTATTCAATTACACAGTAGTATTTAATGTGGATGAGAGATGAGTGAGTGTGTTCTGTGTGTTTTCCTTTCCTAATCCTACCCACCTATCTCCTAATTATTATTTTATTTGTTGGTAGTGGCTTGCACTGACACCCATGAATATTATAGGTTTACTGGTATTTGTGTATTGTAATAGTTAATAGGACAATTATCTGATATCATTTGTGTGTTTGTTATGATTTGTATGTTACTGTAAAAGCACTGTATGTGTATTCAAACTATTGTTCATGCCTGGACTGTCTGATTAGTGAAGATAAATATTCTGAACTGTTACCTGCACTTTTCAACATGATGTGTGACATTTGGTTGATGGAACTGCTTCTGTTGAGAGACGCTTGAAATTGACAGTAGCCAATAGCAACGCAGCATCTGATCACGTCGGGGATGTAAGGCAGGCCCAGCAGCCTCAGTTGCAATCAGTCACTCAGCATGAAGCTCCAGGGAAGATCGTCCAGCGCCACTCAGCCGCATCAGAAACAGAATAGGGAAAAGCCGCAAAAAAGTATGTACCTTGAAAGGTGGCTACACTGTGCCACTGCGCCAGAGAGTGCGCCAAAGAGTACTATTAAGCCGCCTCCACAGTGCGTGTTAAGAGCTCATAGCAGTCAGTGCTTGTTAAGAGATCGGAGAGGACAGTGTGTGTTAAGAACTCATAGAGACAGTGTGTGCGTGGGCAGAGCTCGTGGTTGTCGTGAAGTTGGAGCGAGATGTTGTAGTAAAGAGCGTTGTTTCATGTCTTATGCAGTTATTTGATGGGAGAGATAGCAGATGTTATTGTAATGAGTGCATTTCGTCAATATATATGAAGGTAAAATTTACAATGTTCTTTTATTAATTATGTGTCTGAAATAATGCGTCACTACAGGTTCAGTCAACAAAGCATCTGGCTTGTGTTCTTGTATTAGAGTGAATTCTGGTTTTCTTGCGTAATTATAGTTTTTCTAAATTTCTTTTGTCACGTCGGTATAATTGGTATTTAAGAATTCTTGTCTTGTTTGAGAAGAACCGTGCCAGATGTGGGTGTTGAGTCACACTCCCACATACAGAACAGTTACTCTTGTGCTCATTGGTTTCGTAGATTTTTATAGTTGCTGGGGTCTTAATTAATTAACTGTGTTTACGGAAATTTTCTTACATTGTTCTTTGCAGTCAGATAGCGTAAATATACTAGTCAGGGCCAACCGATTACGAGACTTACGTAATCGGACATACAGCAATCAAAAATCATTTTCAATCATCTTGCATTTAAATAAGCCCCCATGCAACCTTTAACATTTTTTTTAAATGTTAAGATAATAACTTGTCGTCTCTTCATCTAAGAATAGATTATGAATGCAGCTAGCCGCTAACTTTGGGTAATGTCTTGTCTGTATAGACGTGTATCTGTTGCCTTTAAGATCCCTTCACCTTCACACATAAATCTCTACAGTAAAGTAAGGGCCTCCCATTTCTTGGCTGATCCGTGATAAGACAGGCGAAAAGTTAGACTAATGGAAGATTGTTAGTATTATCCCTATTTTCATTCGCTCTCTCTCTTTCCTTTATCTATGTACAGTTTTTAATATAATATTTCATTACGTGAAATCAGCCAAATAGAATCTTTGGTGGAGTCCTTCGTCTTGGTAATCAGCGGCTGGCTTGCTGTAAGAGATCTTTACATTTATTATTACTGTTAAACACTGCATTCAGTCGGGAGAATCAATCGTGTGGACAATTTGTTCCTTTTACGAAAGATTGCGAATTCCAGATGTGTAAGAAGCCTTTTTGGACGATTTAACACAGACTCAGTGATTGCAGGCTCTCTTCGACACAGCTGAAACTTCCCCACTAACGACAGGGCCAACGTGATCATCAAATGATTCAGAAAAAAACTAATTCGTTCATTCACTCCAGAACAAAAAGTGACAAACCTTATTTATGAAGGAAATTGTGTATTAAATCCATCTCCATTACATGTCCAGATCTCCGGTGATTCCACGCCTTAATTATTTTCCGTTTACAGTCTCTTTCTCTTCGAACAAATCGCTAGCGGCACAAATGTTAATTGGCTCGCTTTAGCGAGAAGAAAAGCAGAATATGTATCTCTCAGAAACACTTCAATCCCTCAACAGATACTCCAGAAGCTGTCCTAGTTACCACTCTAACAATCATGGAGAATGCATATGTGCATCTCCGTTATTTCAAAGAATAAACGCACTAGAAAATACTTTGGCGTCGTCGAGCTGTCGCCGCATATGTTACGAGAAAATCAGATCAGATACTTTTCCAAAGTGAATGAATGTGGATGGCTTGATTGACAATGATTAATTGGTGCGTGGTAGAGGGTATTTTCTGTGGGGACATTACAATGCCCCTCGCAGCGAGCGAAGTTTGTGAGCCTAATTTTGATTTACCAAACACACTTCGCGAGCTATCTATTCGTGTGGGTAACCCGGAAGTGATGAGTGTCAGTCCTCCGACTGAAAAAGAATAATTATGTTTAAGACAGACGAAGAAAAGAAACATTGAAAACAGAAGAAATGAAGAGATAGGTACCGCGGCTGTATTGCTTTTACGTGCATCAAGGTGTTATGTCTGCTGTGCACAACCAAGGAAGATGATCTTTCATGAAACTGTTATCAGCGTCTACCCATTCGGGAACTTTCTTAAGCAGGGAAACCTTGGAAAACCTCTTAAGCCTAGACCCCCAGCCTACGGTACGTAGAAGATAGGAAAGCCTACAGAAGTGAAAGAATAATTTTGAAATTGATCTCTAAAGGAAAGATAGGGATCGATTTATATAACGATTTGGAGAAGAGTGATTCGTGCCTCCAGCAAACAAAAATTTTACGATAAATAACTCGAGTTTTGTTTTTACAATCTTGTTCCCAGGACAATATCTTGCGGTGCTGAAACTCCCCCGGATCTTGCATGTCCCCGACGTCCACATTTGTAGTCGGTCTTCTACGCGGCCCACAATGGGAAGAGTAGAAGGGACAGGGATACCAGATTTTACAAGCAACATTCATTCCAAAAGAATTAGCAATGACCGAAAGGGAAACTCTTCCTGTAAAAGAACTGGTTCGGTTGCACCGTCCAAGATTCTCCTTTTTGAAAACAAAATCCCTATGGCTTCATGCATCCTTTTTCTTACGATGTACTGCAAGGAATTTAGCCATTGACTTAAAGTTTCCATTTATCCATTGACTAATGCTGTTGCCGAAAACATCATAATATTTACTCTAGTTTGAATTTTCTTTTGGACTTCGCATCACCACTTGTGCTTGTAAGTCCAAAAATTCTGACACATTTTCTGTCAATGATTTATTCTTCGTAATTTAAAGGATTCATGCAACTTGCAGTAGATTTTGGATTCAAATCATCGAATAATGGAAAGTGTGGTTCATTTTATACAAAGACATAATCCATCATATCCTTGAAAAGTCATATCATTTATCTATACTCATAAAAATTTTATCCTAAATACATATATTTTTCCGCTTGATTGCTGTAATGTAAAAGTTATTAGTAGTGAGGAATGTGGATTCACTTCTTTCATGTATTCTCTGATTCATCCGGCATTCATACATGCACATAAATGGAAATGGATTTTCAAACAAAATTCCAAAGTGAACAAGACCCATTAAATAACTACTAATTCTATGAATCTTAGTTTCTTTTGACATTCAACAATAAATCAAGAACTCTTAACGTCTAATTATGACACTTTTTGAAGTTCAACATCAATCAGTTTCCCCTCGCGTTTGATGCGAGTCTCTTACAAAGCATATCTGTGTCGTCTATATCGATTCTAACTCTCGCGCCGACGTCAATTGTTTTGCGCGGGAAATTAACTTTGCGGCGTTAACCGTCACTCATGATTCACTGCCTAAACGCATCACTTCACACGTTTACACATCTAAGCGTGCACTTGAAATTATATATGAACATTCATTGGGAACCTCTTTTGATTATGCAGCGTCATTTTCGGGAAATATTTCTTTCTTCTTGAAGGTCATTCAGATCCTTTATAATTCTTGATGACATTAGCAATGCTAAAGTTCCATGTTTACCCAAACACAGGTGAGCCTATCTCCACTATCTTCTTCGCAGCACCCGATAGTAATAGTCAGTCACTATTTCTACAATCTGTGTCACTGATTAATTATTTCAGTTTAAAGTTTTCTAACACTAAACACAGTTTATTGTTATGTTTTTACGAGCGTTCATATCTGTCACTCGCAATGGGGAGCAGTATGGCTTGCAGAGGGTTCGATCAAACCCCATTTCAACATGCAATCTATTTCCTTTTGAACTTGAGCCTTTAACCTCCAGGGAACAGGATAGAAAGTTCTACAATACGTTTCGTGCGGCTTAAGGTAGAGATGGCATATGTATCCCTTAATAACTCCTGGCCTTTCATCAAAAACGTTTTCATACGTTAATAATAATTCATTGAGCTGCTTCTTCTGATCTTCGCTAATGCAGTCGGATTCACTTAACTTTTCAAACACTAATTGACCGAAACCTTCTTTGACTTGGAACTCATTAATTACGTGCTCTTTCGAATTTTGGGCCGTCCTGATTACTTGCACACTGATCCCACAATTATATTTTCTCGTAAGGCTTTTTTTTAACAACTCCAACTCAATTTCTTGTTTATTAACATTCAACCAAATTTTTCCTGTTTTAAAATCTATTCTGCATCCGTATTGACGTAGGCTGTCGACTCAGGTAATGCAATCTACCACCAAATTTTTCACAACAAGGAAAGTGCTTAATATTGCTACATTTCCGAATTCCACACCAAGTAGTGACTGCACCTTTACATTAGCCGATCGAGCCCCAACGGCGCCTATTATTCTGGAATTTTGAACTGGAAAAATTGATACTCGTCTTATATTTCTGATCCTGTTAAATAGTGCCTCCGAAATAACATTTGTGGTTGCAGCTGTGTCTAAAACCGCCACTATAGGTATGGTCTCCATAATGACTTGCACTTCGGCTACTGCCACCTGTTCCTTATCCTCATCTTGTGGTTCTAAGTCCTCGGTCAGTTCATCTGCCAGTAATCGTCCATCATTATACGTTAGCATGGGTATACATATCCTGTTGCCCCTCAACCAATTGTTGACCGCTCCTCCGGGGCACGAGTGGGTCCTTACAAGTTTGTTGGATTTTGATTTGTCTGCTGGTTGACATCATCCGTCACTTCGGTAATTACCGGTTGATTCGTAGATGTCCGTCCCCACTGATGTTGGCTATTTGAATTCATTCCTCCCGGTTGATTCCACTTTCTATTATTGTTATTATTCCAGGCTTGGGGTCTGAAATTTCTTTCGTTCCCCCACACGGGATAGTATCTTTTCCCGTTTCTGTTGTTCCTTGAATAGCCCCTCGCAAGACCATTGCCGGGATTACCATTGAGATTTTGAGGGGTTCCTCCGTTATATAACGATCTCTGTTCATTCCTTCTAAGTGTCGATTGATCGCCATTGGTATAACACATACTTCCACCTTGCCTACCGTTTGGCGGAGGTTCTATCTCCCTATATTGGAATCTGTTATTACGGGCTTTCTGGTTGTTCTCTTCGATAATATCTGTATGGTCTAACGTCGTGAGGAACGACTCCAAGTCTTTGTCGTTGCCGTAAATCAATTGATTCCGGATGCTTGTTGGTAGTCTTGTCTTAAGTATGTTTATTATGTCTGGCAAGGGCATAGGTCTGTCCCAGGATCTCGTTTTATTTATATATTTTTCGAAATACCTTCTAAGGCTTCCTTTCGAAAAGGAGAAAGGCTCTGGGTAGAGCACCTCCTGCCTTAGGCGTTCCTGTACCCCTTCTGACCAGAACTTTGCTAAAAACGCCTTCTCAAAATCTTCATATGTCGGGCAAACAGAAGTCATGTCCGAGGCCCAGATCGCCCCCGAACCTTGTATATATCCTGTAACAAAACTGATCTTCTGCCACTCCGACCAATTTCTGGGTAGCACTCCTCTAAAACTTCGAATAAAAACAATTGGATGGACCCCCCTTTTGTCAGGGTTAAAAATCTGGAATTGCCGATGCTTTATCATTTTTTCTTCGGCATGGCGAAGGCTTTCGTAATCTCCGTTAGATAAGAATTCACGCGAACAACCAGCTTGTGGCAATTTAATGATTGAATTACTTGCACAGGTCGGTATTGTGTGCGAATGGGCAGTAACTGGCTCTATAGTCGCTGCCAACTTCTGCTGCTGCCCTGTATTCATTTGTTCTGAGCTTTGTTGCGAAGCGCGCATCGACTCTTCTATCGTTTGTTTCCAATGCTTCAAATCAGCACCTAACTGCTATCGCACCTCCTCAAGTCCTTTCGCAAACAAATTCTCTTCCTGTTTGCCAGATAAACTCTGGAATGCTGCCTTAACATTTTGCTCAACGTTTTCACACATTAGCCTTTTGTTTTCTAATGTGATTTCGGGTAATTTACCCGTTAATACGTTAATTTGGTGGTCTATAACGTCTTGACGCTCTGTCAGATGTTCAACGCTTTCCTTTAGGTTAGTCTGTGTACGTGCCAATTCAGGAAGTTGCGCAATTGCACATGACATGGCGTCTTGCTTTTGTACTAATTGCGGAACCATTTCCACTTGTTCCCGTACAGTATTTATCTTAATAGCCACATACTCCCTCATTTCGACACGTACGCGGTGAGTAGATTCCTCACACTGTGCTTTCACCAATTCTATTTGTGCAGTTAATTTTCGTTCCGTCTCTTCGGCCTGATCTTTGAGTTCTTTGGTCTTCGCCTCTATCCGCTGCTCTAATTCGGAAAAACTGTCTTGTAACTGCTGCTTAATCTCAGTCTGGACTAATTTCATCTCTTCTTGAGTTTGAGTGACTGTCACTAATTGTGCTTTAATATCGGTTTTCAGATTTTCCTGCCCTTCAGTAACTGAGGCTAGTTTCGTATTCAAATCATTTTGCCCTTCAGTAACTGAGGCAAATTTCGCATTATTGTCGGTTTTCAAAGTATTCATGCTCTCGGTTATCATCTGCATCTGTCTCATGATAATTACCAATGGATGTAATCCCTGCTGCGTACTTGCTGTTACACCTCCAGCCGTGTCTACAGGGCGTTCTATTGCGCTATCTGTAGCCATCGGTCCTACAACACTTCTTACTGCATCATTATTATCAGTGCTAACAGCTGAAGGCTGTTGCGTGCTGCTATGCTCTGCTTGACTCATCCTAAATATTGCCCTACTGTAACTCCCTTCACACAAGAGTACTTCTGTGGCTACTTTCTTAATGTACACAGACAAATGCAACTGGGACAGGTCAATCAAAACACATCTTACATGAACACCATTAATCAAGTTCAAATATCAAATATCACTAAAGCAGAAAAGCGTATTTTTCAACTATACTAGCAACCTTTAATATCAAAATAAATAGATCTGGCCTTTACTCAGCGCGAAGCATGCTGTCTTTCAGGTTTATTTGTAGATACAATTATATCACCTGCGAGTCTTTCCTCTCTTTTCCAAGCGTCAGTTAGGTTAGCTCGTCGTAGTTGACATGAAACAGAGAACATAATTATTTTAGCAACATCCAAAAACGTGTCCTGTCACGGATTGGCCATTTTGACATTTTTTAAATGTTAAGGATAATAAGTTGTCGTCTCTTCATCTAAGAATAGATTATGAATGCAGCTAGCCGCTAACTTTGTGTAATGTCTTGTCTGTATAGACGTGTATCTGTTGCCTTTAAGATCCCTTCACCTTCACACATAAATCTCTACAGTAAAGTAAGGGCCTCCCATTTCTTGGCTGATCCGTGATAAGACAGGCGAAAAGTGAGACTAATGGAGGATTGTTAGTATTATCTCTATTTTCATTCGCTCTCTCTCTTTCTCTCCTTTATCTATGTACAGTTTTTAATATAATATTTCATTACGTGAAATCAGCCAAATAAAATCTTTGGTGGAGTCCTTCGTCTTGGTAATCAGCGGCTGGCTTGCTGTAAGAGATCTTTACATTTATTATTACTGTTAAACACTGCATTCAGTCGGGAGAATCAATCGTGTGGACAATTTGTTCCTTTTACGAAAGATTGCGAATTCCAGATGTGTACGAAGCCTTTTTGGACGATTTATCACAGACTCAGATTGCAGGCTCTCTTCGACACAGTTGAAACTTCCCCACTAACGACAGGGCCAACGTGATCATCAAATGATTCAGAAAAAAGCTCATTCGTTCATTCACTCCAGAACAAAAAGTGACAAACCTTATTTATGAAGGAAATTGTGTATTAAATCCATCTCCATTACATGTCCAGATCTCCGGTGATTCCACGTCTTAATTATTTTCCGTTTACAGTCTCTTTCTCTTCAAACAAACCGCTAGCGGCACACATGTTAATTGGCTCGCTTTAGCGAGAAGAAAAGCAGAATATGTATCTCTCAGAAACACGTCAATCCCTCAACAGATACTCCAGAAGCTGTCCTAGTTACCACTCTAACAATCATGGAGAATGCATATGTGCATCTCTGTTATTTCAAAGAATAAACGCACTAGAAAATACTTTGGCGTCGTCGAGCTGTCGCCGCATATGTTACGAGAAAATCAGATCAGATACTTTTCCAAAGTGAATGAATGTGGATGGCTTGATTGACAATGATTAATTGGTGCGTGGTAGAGGGTATTTTCTGTGGGGACATTTCATACCCCTGATTAATGTCTGTGTTTTCTATCATGTGAGGAAGATAAAGTCTTTGTGCTTCTATCAACACGTATATTGGTTTTTCTTCTTTGCTCATCAGTGGATATGACGTCCTCCAGCCTGTCATGTCTGCAACAGTGACGTGCCCCAGCCAGTCAGGACCCACAGCAATGGCAGCAGCCTGGGATCCTGTCGCATACCTGATCATCTTGGTGGAGTAGGACATTCACCTGTTATTGTCTCTTGAAGACACCCAGCCAGCCCCTGACTGTGCTGAAGTGCACTGGTGGCCCTAATCAGCAAGACATAGGTCACTACCAGACCCCCATCATACACGCCATCGAAAAATATTCCAGTGATACTACATGGACAAAGTGAGGATGTTGTGGATGAGAAGATACCAGTTAAGCCCTGTGCAGCACTACTCTTCACTTCAGTGTATAATTTAACCACTGGTGGTTCGAAGCGTTTGTATATTGGTGTAGAAGCAATTGCTTATAAAAATGTAAAAATTACTTTTTGAGTTAGATTAATGAAATGAAATTAATTTTTTACCTCACATTCTGTCTTTTTCTTTCTTTCTACCTAGCTCCTACGTATATAGTATGTAGCTTTGCCGAGATGTTACGTCTGTGGCTTTGTTCAAGCACAGGAGATATAATTTCAGACATGTTTGCTATGTCTTTAGAAGCGGACGCGGTAACGCGCCGCCTGTTCCTAAAAACCTATACTTGCAGCACGATAATCGAAGTCCCATGCATTCGTTACACATATTTTGTTTTCCTTCACCTTAAACGTCACCTGGCTCATGCTTGGCCACCTTGCGCATACTTTATATACAGCGATTTGTAAAATAACAACAAAGAAGTATAATTACGAACAACAATTTTGTATTCAGACAGATATATTCACAGTAGTAATACAGCTTTAAATCCGCAAAACTTGTTCTTATTACAGTACACGATGTAACACTGCTTTAAAATTCACTGTTCTTGTTACTGTTTGAAATATTTTTGTTCACAGTCTTGGTTTTACAAATTATAGCACCGGCTGAACAAATTTTTTACTTTACATTACAGTACTGATTACAGCCATTGGAGAGGTACAATTTCTCTTACACGAATATTATTACTGTTACTAGTGAAATTCCACCCAAATATTAGACTTAACTTGTACATAGAGCTAGGTGGCTCTAAACATTTTCCACCTCAACAGCTGAAATAATTTAATAATACTATGAAGCAGATGGCCCTAAAATGTTCATCACAATCAGCTGCACTAAAATGAACTGGGTGGAACTCACACTTAAAACTAGTATGTCTTGGACAGCTAGCGGGAGGTGGGACTTAAAAACTATTCTATTTAGACATGTACTCACACAATCAAACACGCACATGAATTTCAAAGGAAACGTGATTAACTATTTTTGTTTCTTTCATTTACAATTTTTTAACTTTTTTGATGATTTTACTTCAAGTTTTTAAGGTTTTTTGTATGTATTGCTCCTTTTTAACTTTTTAAAATATTTTTTTTTCCAGCACATACTGCTTTTGTATTCGTGCATACATATTGTGTTACTCATTCAGAAAAAAATACAAACAGGATGCATTTACACACAGGCATACATATTTACACGTTGCATACATATTCACGCACTGATGCTAATGTTTCTCAGATATGTGTGAATGTATAACAAATTGCGAAGCTTGCTTACTTATAATTTTTTGAACATAGTACCAAAAAAATCAGATTGATGTGTATGGGTGAGAGAGAGAGAGAGAGAGAGAGAGGGAGAGAGAGAGAGACAGGCAGACAGACAGAGAGCACATGTGAGATGAGTGAGATGATATGTCTGATGACCATCTTTGCCCTATCCAATAGTATCTGGGGAATTATGGCAGACACCCTCATAAACTGATCAGCATTACGCCGCTAAATAGTATCCAGTGAGTAATGGCAACCACCCTGTAAATTGACCATCACTGCTCCACCCAGTAATGTCTAGTCAAACGATATCATTGCCCTCACCCAGTAGTGTGTGTGTGTGTGTGTGTGTGTGTGTGTGTGTGTGTGTGTGTGTGTACGTAATGCAGAGGCAAATACCCTTGAACATGACGTCAACGCAAGCGAAACTCACATTTTTTTGACATGGCAATATTGTATGTCTTTGAACAAGATATTTTTACACAGTTGAATAGATTCTAGCTGCTTCATTAAAATACCGCTGTCATTGGCTGCTTCATTTTAATGCCCACTAAAATATCACACTGAGATTGACTAGAGGGGCAGAAGGGGCAGAAGAAATGAGGAAAGGGAGAGGAGCGTGATGATATCATTGAAAGCTGGCTCGGTGGGTCATAGGATGATGATAACGTTATGCATATGCAGGGGTGTTTCTTACCACCACCAAGGATTGTGCAGTCTTGCCCATGCATGTAGGCAACCCACACGGGCTCTTGCACTTAAAACCAGTGGTATTAAAAGATTCTCTACCACATTTAAGTGGAAAGTGGATCAAAGTCGGATTAGATACACTACAAATACAGAAAGGTTTGTCACGCAAATAACAGTGGTTACGTTGATACATGGAACATACTGTATCCATCTACACAGTATACACTGAAGAGCAAAAGAAACTGAAACGGTTGCCTAATATCGTGTAGGGCCTAGGCGAGCACGCAGAAGTGCCGCAACATGACGTGGCATGGAGTCGACTAATGTCTGAAGTAGAGCTGGAGGGAACTAACACCACGAATCCTGCAGGGCTGTCTACCAATCCGTAAGAGTACAAGGGGATAGAGATCTCTTCTGGACAGCACGTTGGATGGCATCTCAGATATGCTCAATAATGTTCATGTCTGCGGAGTTTGGTGGCCATCCGAAATAATTAAACTCAGAAGAGTGTTCCTGGAGCCACTCTGTAGCAATTGTGGACCTGTGGGGTGTCGCATTGTCCTGCTGGAACTGCCCAAGTCCGCTGTAATGCACAGTGACATGAATGGATGCAGGTGATCAAACAGGACGCTTACGTACGTGCCACCTGTCAGAGTCGTATCTGGGCGTATCAGGGGTCTCATATCGCTTCAGCTGCACAGCCCCACATCATTATAGAGCCTCCACCAGCTTGAACAGTCCCTGCTGATATTCAAGGTCCATGGATTTTTTCCCATATTGTCCTATCTGAATTCCCTTAACAGACAGAAAATTCCATCTCCTTCGTCCGTTGCTCGGATTAATCACGTAATACCTTTCAGAGTGAGAACTAAGCTGCATGCAGACAAATATGTGCAGATGTTACATAATGAATGTCCGGTTTCTGGTTAATCAAACAAGTCTAGATATGACAAAGCATCACCCTGTCATCCTTGCTTCCTCCTGCTACAGTTAGTTGGCTGTTATATTTGCACAATTCAATTCATTCACAAACTTTTGAGCATGGTACCAAGGAGCAGCTGGGGTGGCTGTTTGGATTGCGCAGCTCGGCTCCTCCAGTTGCCTTTGAAAGTGACGCCAGTTTATGAAGATTCAGACTGCTCAAATACTTATGAACCTGGGGTCAATTTACACAAAATTCTTGTCGATCCAATACTTTTGGACATGCCACCAATTTACCCGAAACTCAGATCACTTGGATAGTCTGAACATGGTGTGAAATTGAGACATTTCGGATACTTTTGATTATGGCCAAGCTGGCGGCTACATAATGATTGCCTGTTTCGTTTTAATGACCGGTAAAATACTGGACTGTGTTTGACTTTCATTTCAATGGTTAGTAAATATAACGAGCTGTGACTGGGAGAGCAAAATATATGCATATATATACACTCCTGGAAATGGAAAAAAGAACACATTGACACCGGTGTGTCAGACCCACCATACTTGCTCCGGACACTGCGAGAGGGCTGTACAAGCAATGATCACACGCACGGCACAGCGGACACACCAGGAACCGCGGTGTTGGCCGTCGAATGGCGCTAGCTGCGCAGCATTTGTGCACCGCCGCCGTCAGTGTCAGCCAGTTTGCCGTGTCATACGGAGCTCCATCGCAGTCTTTAACACTGGTAGCATGCCGCGACAGCGTGGACGTGAACCGTATGTGCAGTTGACGGACTTTGAGCGAGGGCGTATAGTGGGCATGCGGGAGGCCGGGTGGACGTACCGCCGAATTGCTCAACATGTGGGGCGTGAGGTCTCCACAGTACATCGATGTTGTCGCCAGTGGTCGGCGGAAGGTGCACGTGCCCGTCGACCTGGGACCGGACCGCAGCGACGCACGGATGCACGCCAAGACCGTAGGATCCTACGCAGTGCCGTAGGGGACCGCACCGCCACTTCCCAGCAAATTAGGGACACTGTTGCTCCTGGGGTATCGGCGAGGACCATTCGCAACCGTCTCCATGAAGCTGGGCTACGGTCCCGCACACCGTTAGGCCGTCTTCCGCTCACGCCCCAACATCGTGCAGCCCGCCTCCAGTGGTGTCGCGACAGGCGTGAATGGAGGGACGAATGGAGACGTGTCGTCTTCAGCGATGAGAGTCGCTTCTGCCTTGATGCCAATGATGGTCGTATGCGTGTTTGGCGCCGTGCACGTGTGCGCCACAATCAGGACTGCATACGACCGAGGCACACAGGGCCAACACCCGGCATCATGGTGTGGGGAGCGATCTCCTACACTGGCCGTACACCACTGGTGATCGTCGAGGGGACACTGAATAGTGCACGGTACATCCAAACCGTCATCGAACCCATCGTTCTACCATTCCTAGACCGGCAAGGGAACTTGCTGTTCCAACAGGACAATGCACGTCCGCATGTATCCCGTGCCACCCAACGTGCTCTAGAAGGTGTAAGTCAACTACCCTGGCCAGCAAGATCTCCGTATCTGTCCCCCATTGAGCATGTTTGGGACTGGATGAAGCGTCGTCTCACGCGGTCTGCACGTCCAGCACGAACGCTGGTCCAACTGAGGCGCCAGGTGGAAATGGCACGGCAAGCCGTTCCACAGGACTACATCCAGCATCTCTAAGATCGTCTCCATGGGAGAATAGCAGCCTGCATTGCTGCGAAAGGTGGATATACACTGCACTAGTGCCGACATTGTGCATGGTCTGTTGCCTGTGTCTATGTGCCTGTGGTTCTGTCAGTGTGATCATGTGATGTATCTGACCCCAGGAATGTGTCAATAAAGTTTCCCCTTCCTGGGACAATGAATTCACGGTGTTCTTATTTCAATTTCCAGGAGTGTATATATATATATATATATATATATATATATATATATATATATATATATATATATATATATATGTGTGTGTGTGTGTGTGTGTGTGTGTCTGTGTGTGTGTGTGTGTGTGTCGTGTCACATGTGAGATGAAATTTACTGATGAGGGAGACTTTTTTTGACGAAACTGCTTATCAAGTCATTGTTGTTGCACTGCAGCTGCTTTACTCGGCTCGCCTAAATCAAAGACATCACCCATAGCTTAACACAAGAAGCTCTATGGTACCATGTTAGACAGAGTCTGGTCAGGCACATTTACATAAGGAACTACATACCCGCCTGAGACCTCAGGGCAGCCAGAGTCATAATATCATTGACATAGCAGAAACGTGGCAGCCACTGTAATGTTGGTAAACTACCAAGCTATGGCTCTATTCTCGGTTATATGATGGGTAACAAAGGCTTGGCAAAACAGAAACAAGCCAAAGCTGTATAGATACCACTCATTTTACGAAGATAGAATCCAGTTCACCAACTTCCAGCTATGAGGGGAGGTGCACACCAGTCTATGAACGAAAATGGGTCAACAGGCTGTAGCCGCCAGATGCTGTCCCCACTTGCTATGGGCCTGCTGTCTCTGTGAATTATGAATGCTGCTGACTTGGAATCTCTTAGCTAGGCAGTAGGCGACCTTATGGCTAACTTGAATCTGCCACTGGCCACCTACTCTGCAGAGCATGGTCCGTGCCTGGGCACCTACGAGTCACCTAGCCCATCACTCTCTGTGTGGGCAAAATCTGTAGTTGTCAATCATCCTGTGCGAGCAAACACTGTGAGCCGCCGTCAACCTCATACATTTGATTCTGTATGCCTGGAGCAATCAGCACTGTGTTAGATGGCAAACACTTCATACCCAGCTACAGGCCCTGCGTCAGTGCCGTCAAGGGACTGCCGTCTGCTCCAGTGTTTGCTGCTTGGAGTGACGCCACTTGCTGCCACGACAAGAGGCGGCTTGCTCACTGAAGCACGCTTCACCACCCGAGCTCACCTGGTGTCTTGGAGGGTGCTGGCTGCTGCCCAGCACCATCACTGCTTTACTATTTTAATATGGAATAAAATATTAACTCAAAGTGCTGTTTTCATAAAGGGCCATTTGAAAACCACCTTAAGGAGATTTTTGCCGACAAAACTGCTCATCACGTTACTGTTGTTTCGCTGCAGCTGCTTTAATTGGCATGCTGTAATCAAAGTGAAGACGTCACCCACAGTTCAACACAAGAAGCAATGTGGAAGCAAGTCAGAGTCAGGTCAGGCACACTTACATCAGGGACCACAGGCTTGTGGATAACTGTAGACTGCCTTGACAACCAGCAGGCCATGTCCACCACATTCTGCAGAGGTCATTTACCCCTGGCCTCTACACTGCTGCCCTCATGTGTCTGTCCCTGCCACTGAATGACCTACAGCCGGCTGATCAAGTTCTAAGTGGGCTGTAGTTCCTATGTCCCTAATACTACCGTGTAATACCGTTGCTAGTCTTAATGAAGGCTCCAGATGGAGGAGAAAAAGTCTCCAAGGTTTCTTCAGGTATACCATACCCAGCTGAAATGTATACCATATCCAGCTGTAGCCACTAATTAATTATTACACAAAGAAAATGAAGTAGTGTTCATTTATATGCAAGATCCACTACTCTAAATAGTCCCACACATCTTCTGTGGAGTTAAGACTGACTGTGTTAGCAGGATAATGGAGGTACAAGAGGCTGCCTCAGTGTTCATCAAACCAAGAATGTATGGGTGTTGTTCTATGAACACAGTTGCTGTCATCTCCGAAGGCGTGAATATCAACAACTCAACCAAAACGTCGCAGAACCACTTCCGGCCTGAACAACATCCTCCACACACTACAGGTTGAATGTATCATTGGATTGTCGATGCACTTGACCCGTAGAATCATTTGAAAACACGAGAAACCTGGATTCGTCGGACAATACCAGAACCCCTCTAGCCCTGTTTGGCATTTTAAGACGTCTAGTTTTACTTGCCACTGTGGGTAATGGACTTCTGTCAAGATACCCGATTCCAAATGTCCATTGCATTCTGTTATATTCGCTCGGGAACTGATAAAAAATGAACCTGTAGTCACTGGCAACAGCAATTCCTGTCAGACATGTAGCCTATTATCGTTGAGAAGGGATGAGTCTTGTCTCCTTTCCTTGTCAGATCAGATAGTTTTATGATCACAGTTCTTTCAGTGTCTTGTGGCTGTGGAGGTATAGCAGTCCTTGTAGACATAATGGACATTCCGCTTTGATACACGAAATCGGTCAGTTCCCCTCACGGTGTGACCGTGGACACGCCCAAAAACGTAAGCTCCTGTATGTCGTTCTGTCCCGTCTCCATTCGATACATCTTACTGCACTAATTTCTTACGACCGACTGCCACGTGCACACTATTTCACTGCCAGCGATGCAAATTCACACGATCGTGCCCCAAAGCTGCCAGTGTGCTCCTTTAAGGGAGACATTCATGAAACTGACAGAAAAGGAAAATTTTTAATTTATTTTTTATTCGTTAGTAAATCTCATATAAATTATGCTCCCAAAGTTTCAAATCGCCCCCGAAGTGCCTGAAAAATAATGAAATGTGCGAAGCGACTTTTATGCCACACCAACTTTTTGATGCAACACTTCAGTACTATCACGGTGAACAACGATTCCGTGGATTTCTTTCAAGCAATCTTGCATGCAACACGTCTACAAGGCTGAAATGTATTGCAGATATAGATTAAGGAAACTAATCAGTGATACGAAGGGCAAGAAGTTGAAAGATCGAAAGGGCACTGGTGGACGCCACAGATTCACGAAGAAGATGATAGACCTCTTCAAGTGCATTTTGGCAAGGCTATCAGACAGAACCTATACAGTGTAAGTGACATTAAAAGCGCAGTATAGGCTATGTATTTCCACATGGTGTCAACAGATGAACGTCACATTGATCATCTGTGCCACATTAGCTAGTGTGAACGTCTTCAGGCTCAGAGACATAACAACCACTACGTTCACAAGGAGAGGCTTCCAAATTATATCCTGGGTGGTAACAAGCCTACTTACCTGTTTCTGGCTGATTGTTAACTTCTAAGAAAGTGTTTTCACGGCAAAACTCAGAATACAAACAGGTCTCTAAATTCAGTCAAATGAAAATTATGCCCCAAAACCACATTGCGAATTGAAACTTACGATGCAGCTGCATTTAATGATGGGAACGTAGAGAGAACGAAGCTATTTCAGAGAAGGGGCTTTAAGATATGAAATTTCACTCAAGAAATCACGAGAAAATTAGATTCACAGCGCCTCTCTGCAATTGAAAAGTCAGTAGAATGCCGGGTAAGGGAAAGAAGGGAGAAAAGAAACCAGAACAGAAGCCTACAAGGGAAAGAGCACCCTGAGTCTGAAGATATGACGCAAGAGAAAACAGTACGTTAAACTTTAAATTGCAATCCACGAAAGATTTATTTTTTAAAGTTTATCTACCTTTTGCCTAGGACCAATGAAGACTAGAGTTACCAAATTTTGTACCCTTAATGCTATAAGCCCAATAAATCTTGTGTCAATAGTAAATTTTGAAATTCTTGGTGTAAGCGGAGATTTGGGACAAAGAGCTTGGAAATGTGCATGAATTTTATATTATACTAATAGAGTTACTGTATGCAAAGAGATTAAATAGAGAAAATTTTGTAGAAATCACTTGAATGTTTTCTGAGAAAAAGGTGCATATATTGTTTTTTGAAAATAACATTTTTAAATTCCTTATATACACAAGGTGGAGAAAAATTGTGTCACGAAATTTTAATCCTGGATAGCTGATGCCAGTGGCAGCGCACCAGCCTTGCACCCTGGGGACCTGGGGGCGAATCCGCCGCGGCCCCGACACATCCATTGAGGTTTCATGATAAGACGTACCGGGAACAGCTGTTAGTTCGCGTATAGAAAGTCTTTTACAAATTGTGTCGACCCTGAAGAGGGCCTTTTTGTAGCTAGGACATTTGTTTACTTAAAGCAGGTGCTCGAACTGGCGACTCTCTGACGCGACGCAAGCTTGGTAACGTCGAACGGTGTTTTGCCGAACTCTTTCGAAGATTCTTGGCATTGACCTGATGTGATTGGCGGCATACTGAATGCGATCCGTTAATTCCTCTTCGTTTCTAGGTGGTTCACGTCCGAGTAGGTGAACTAGAACCTTGAAGAATCCCGGTGGCGAGAGGTCTGGTGAACGCGGGGGCATGTCCTACGAGCACCTTTGCCAATTTCCTGGCCGTCGAAGAGTTCATTTAAATATCTGCTCACAGCACGACGGTGCTTCATCATGCTGCAGTCATATGTCCAAGGGAACATCTTCCAGCAGGCTGGGTAGGTTTTCTTGCAAAAAGTGAAGATAATTGGCCCTGGAAAGTCGGGGAGGTAGACAGACCTTTCCAATTGGATGGTCATCCACGATGCCTGCCCAAATGTCGAGCGAAAATCGTTCCTGGTGTCCGTGGACGTACGTGACGTGGGGACTTCCCCTTGCCCAGTGATGAACGTTTCGAGTGTTGTAAAGGCCATCCCTCGGGCATGGGTGTGAGTGTTTGTACTTAGGATAATTTAGGTTAAGTAGCGTGTAAGCTTAGTGACTGATGACCTTAGCAGTTAAGTCCCGTAAGAGTTCACACACATTTGAACATTTTTTTGAAGCGCTCGAGAACAATCTCTTCAAATGCAGCATCCCGTCGTATTACGAGGTCTTCCAGCATCACCAAAATATCCCGCTAACGAGTCTGTTTCGCTAAGTCGCCGGTGAATTGGCGTAGACGGTTGCGGGTGTGGGTGGCGTTTTGCTCGGTACCGTTCCTCATACAACCGTCGAACTTCGTGCGCATTACAGTCGGCTAGTCCATAAACAAAAACCACATCTCGATCTTCTTCAAACAAATACTGTGCCGCCATGCTTGCTGTTTGACTAAATTGCAGGAGATGTGCGTGCTCCGAAGCGAAGCATACGTGTGAATGCCTCTGACGTGAGGTGGAGACAAACAGCAAGGCCTATTCGACACGTGTGCGTATCACGTTGGGGCAGTAACGGGGTGAGGGACGTTTGTATGTGTGAACCGACAACCATAGCGCTATCCATCAACCGACGATCGACGACAGTGTAATCCCACGGCCAATCGGAGCGCGTGGCGCCGAGTTCCCGTAGTTTAAAAATGGTGCATTGTCGACCTACACGACATTAGTAACCCTGCTTCCTACTGGCATCAGCTATCCGGGGTTAAAATTTCGTGACGCAATTTTTCTCCACCCTGTATGTATTCGAGGAATGTGTTAATTCCACGTGAAGCATAATAAAAACTTTCATTGCTGTGGCTTCAGAATTGTGGATTCGGTGCATCTTTTGAACAGCGTACGTTTTCATGCCCCCCCCCCCCCCCCCCTTAAGCGAGTCATTAATATTGTGCCTGGTCAGCGTATTATTGTCTAGTTCCGATCAAAGATAACGGGAGGTTTTGCATAACTGTGAAACATCCCCCTAGAAAAATTTTATAAATGACAGTGCTGGAAACCCTCTACGTTATTTGATTTTCAAACAGCTGAGCAGAACTGAACGTACTCAGACATTTCTCTCTTTACTTATTCTGATCAACACTAAACTGACACACAATATTTTTGGCGCTACGCAATCTCACTTTCAATAATCCCTACAAAAGAATGGCCCTGACTAACAATAACCTATACCTTTCATGAATCACTTACTTCACAAAAATCTTCGTTACTAAAACTACTGCAATACAGCATGCGCCAGTACTGCCGGCTCAATAAAAGATTCTAAGTACTGAAGGCACTAACTACTGATAGGCATAGTTAGCAAATGAAAGATTTTGATAGAGAACAAACAATGTATTTACCTAAATAATATTCAAAAGTCATCATATATATATATATATATATATATATATATATATATATATATATATATATATATATATATATGAGTTCATGATATCCAGTATTACGAATTTACTCTTTCTGATGGACACACGTCCAGATCGTCCGCTCCCAAAATTCTGCCACCTGTCTCCCCACATCTACCACTGCTAGCGGCTCACCTCAAAGTGCACAACGCTACGCGCTGTTCATATCCATCTGCCCAACACTACAATGGCAAAAATTCCAACAATGTAGACGAGCCACAGACAGCACACAGCACAGTAAACGATTTTCATACAGAGCGCTACGTGGCGTTACCAACATAAAACCCTAAACAGCCTACTTACAACTGTAAGGTAAATGCCGCGAAAGTAAATGATCCTCCATATTTCCCGAATTGGGATCACCTCTGCTCCACTAACAGCCTGACATTTAGCTGATACCAACTAATCTCTAGTACTGATCGAATCTCGAACAACCCCAAAAACCCCTCTACTTTTTGTTGTGTACATAGTTCAGCGTAGTCAGCGCGTACACAACTTTCCCACTAGAACGCGCCCCGCTAAGCACAACAGCGCAGGCGCAGCGGTCGTCCGTCTCCGCACTACGAGATGGCAGAGACGGAGCAAATTCTGCTTCCACCGATCCGCGTATTAATACGTAACGCAGCCAATGAGATTGCTGCTAACGTAGAACCTTCTCTCCTCGCGGATCACACTCGCGCAGTGATACCTGAACGCGCGAGGTATTATAACGAGTGTACAGACCTCCGATCAGTCAGTCTGCATTAGTCTGCATTTGTCTGTACCAGTCTATAGTCAAGTTTCAGTCTGTGCCTAATAAGATTATCATATTCCTGTACATAGCCATGAAGATAAATGAATAGACCCTTTGTCAAGTATCAGAAATATGTGAGAATAAGATTTAAATTATTTTTATGCTTGTTATTATTTTAATAAATGTGTGTGAAAATTAATCAAGTTCTGTTTAAAGTTGGTCACCGTCAATCTGCTACTCTAAGCGTGCAAGTGGCATTTCTATCGTCTGACCTAACGGCAGAAGATAAACACGCCACGATAAGACCACGAGATATATTGCTGACACTCGCCTACTTCGTTAGAGCGACAAGTCAAATAATCTGATGGTGTGTGTACCGAAGGTCTTACAGTACGCACACCACACTTTTCAAAGCAGAAAATGAAAACCGTATCTAAAAAAGAGAGAGAGATTAGA
The DNA here is from genome assembly GCF_021461385.2 of Schistocerca piceifrons. NCBI lineage: Eukaryota > Metazoa > Arthropoda > Insecta > Orthoptera > Acrididae > Schistocerca > Schistocerca piceifrons. The sequence goes on along the minus strand of NC_060138.1, from coordinate 356,213,458 downwards.
ATTGGACTGACTTGCCGGGTCTGGAGCCCGCTGGGACACACGTAAACACGGAACCCGCGTTGGGCTTGCGGTGCACGAAGCGGAACCCGGCGTGTCCTTGGCGCAGCCGCGAGCATACCGGAGCAGCGCAGCGTGAGAGCAGCCGGCGCCCGGGAACGCCGCGGTCCTGGCACCGCGGCGGCCGCTGTGACCGTGGCCTTGCCGCCCTGGGCTGCGGCTGCGTGTGCGTGCAGATATGCCGTCCGGACCTGTTCCCGTTCCGGGGCAGTCGCCAGCCAACGGCGCATCAGTAGGGTGCCTTTGTAGCCAGCTTCTCGTCCTTACCCCTTACTTTTATTTGTGTTCTTTCTACACTACTGGCCATTAAAATTGCTACACCGAGAAGAGATGCAGATGATAAATGGGTATTCATTGGACAAATATAGTAGACTAGAACTGAGATGTGATTACATTTTCACGCAATTTGGGTGCATAGATCCTGAGAAATCAGTACCCAGAACAACCACCTCTGGCCGTAATAACGCCTTGATACGCCTGGGCATTGAGTCAAACAGAGGTTGGATGGCGTGTATAGGTACAGCTGCCCATGCAGCTTCAACACGATACCACAGTTCTTCAAGAGTAGCGACTGGCGTATTGTGACGAACCAGTTGCTCGGCCATCATTGACCAGACGTTTTCAATTGGTGAGAGATGTGGAGGAGAATGTGCTGGCCAGGGCAGCAGTCGAACATTTTCTGTATTCAGAAAGGCCCGTACAGAACCTGCAACACGCGGTCGTGCATTGGAAAGGCCGATAGTCGTCTTCGGCTCATTGGTAGAATTTTGGGAAGATATCGTTCATCTGTAAAGGAGACCGTTTATGACACACTAATATGACCTATTGTTGAGTACTGCTCGAGCGTTTGGGATCCTTATCAGGTCGGATTGAGGGAGGACATAGAAGCAATTCACAGGCGGGCTGCTAGATTTGTTACCGGTAGGTTTGATCATCACGCGAGTGTTACGGAAATGCTTCAGGAACTCCGGTGGGAGTCTCTGGAGGAAAGGAGGCGTTCTTTCGTGAATCGCTACTGAGGAAATTTAGAGAACCAGCATTTGAGGCTGACTGCAGTGCAATTTTACTGCCGCCAAATTATATTTCGCGAAAAGACCACAAAGATAAGATAAGAGAGATTAGGGCTTGTACAGAGGCATATAGGCAGTAATTTTTCCCTCGTTCTGTTTGGAAGTGGAACAGGGAGAGAAGATGCTAGTTGTGGTATGAATTACCCTCCGCCACGCACCGTATGGTGGATTGCGGAGTATGTATCTAGATGAAGATGTAGATGTCCTGCTGAAATGTAGGGTTTTGCACGGATCGAATGAATGGTAGAGCCACGGGTCGTAGTAATACATCTGAAACGTAACGTCCACTCTTCAAAGTGCCGTCAATGCGAACAAGAGGTGATCGAGATGTGTAACCAATACCACCCCACACCAACACGCCGGGTGATACGCCAGTATGTGCGTTCACCGCGATGTCGCCGAACAAGGGGATGCGACCATCATGATGCTGTAAACAGAACTTGGATTCATCCGAAAAAATGACGTTTTGCCATTCTTGCACCCAGGTTCGTCGTTCAGTACACCATCGCAGGCGCTCCTGTCTGTGATGCAGCGTCAAGGGTAACCGCAGCCGTGGTCTCCGAGCTGCTGCAAACGTCGTCGAATTGTTCGTGCAGATAGTTGTTGCCTTGCAAACGTCCCCACCTGTTGACTCAGGGATCGAGACGTGGCTGCACGATCCGTTACAGCCATGCGGAAAAGATGCCTGTCATCTCGACTGCTAGTGATACGAGACCATTGGGATCCAGCACGGCGTTCCGTACTACCCTCCTGAACCCACCGATTCCATATTCTGCTAACAGTCATTGGATCTCGACCAACGCGAGCAGCAATGACGCGATACGATAAACCGCAATCGTGATAGGCTACAATCAGACTTTTATCAAAGTCGGAAACGTGATGGTACGCATTTCTCCTCCTTACACGAGGCATCACGACAACGTTTCACCAGGCAACGCCGGTCAACTGCTGTTTGTGTATGAGAAATCGGTTGGAAACTTTCCTCATGTCAGCACGTTGCAGGTGTCGCCACCGGCGCCAACCTTGTGTGAATGCTCTGTAAAGCTAATCGTTGCATATCACAGCACCTTCTTCCTGTCGGTTAAATTTCGCGTCTGTAGCACGTCATCTTCGTGGTGTAGCAATTTTAATGGGCAGTAGTGTACATACACTATTCCGCCAACACACCACAACCATTGCCCATCAACTAGCAAATGATTGGATGCTCTGCAAGGAGCAGGGACGAACAGGGAATCGTCATAACGACGGTAAGTGCCGCAAACGGGTAAATCCTCTGATATGAGTGACTTTTACAAAGGGCAGATTTTTATGGCCTGGCGCCTGCGAAAGAGCATCTTGGAAGTGGCTAGCTGATTGACTGTTCGTATGTTCCTCTCGTGAACATTTACGGAAAGGGATTGAAGGACGGTGAAATCACGCGTAGATAACAAGATGTTGGGCGTCCGCACCTCATCACAGGACGCAGAGTTCGGACGTGTGTTCGCTCTCTAGATCACGACAGGCGCTGTTCTGTGGCACACGTGATGGCCTAGTACAGCGCTAGTCCAGGTACAAATGTTTCAGAGCACACCATTCGGCACACACTGTTTCACATGGGGCTCCGCAGCATACGACTCCTACGCCTTCCCTTGTCGACCGAACGACGTCAATTACGAGTGCAGTGGGCATAGTATCGTCGATTTGACAGTGGATCAATGGGAACGTTTCGCCTGGTCGGAACAACCGTTTTTCTTGCTATACCAGGTCGCTGGTCGTTTCCGGATAAGTTGTCATCCAAGCGAACGGTTGCTCGAAACTCGCCCAGCGCAACAGACGCAACCCGACATGGCCTGTGTTATGCTATCGGTGTGATTCACCTGGGATTATATGTCCGCCCCGATAGCTGAATGGTCAGCGTTACGGACTGCCGTCCTAAGGGGCCCGGATTCGACTATCAGCTGGGTCGGGGATCTTCTCAGCTCAGGGACTGGGTGTTATGTTGTCTTCATCATCATTTCATCCCCAGCCGGGCGCAGGTCAGCCAATGTGGCGTCGAATGTAGTAAGACCTCCACCAAGGCGGCCGGACCTGCCCCGTAAGGAGCCTCCAGGCCAATGACGCCAAACGTTCATTTCCATTTTACATGGGATTATATGGGACCTGTGATAATAATCGAAGGCAGCATGACACCTGTGGACCACTTGATCACTATCGCGGTCCACCTGCATCCCCTCGTGCTAGATGTCTCCATCGAGGACGACGGCATTTTCCAGCATGATAACTGTTAGTGTTACAAAGTCAGAGTCATGCTACAGTGCTTTGAGGAGCATGACAGCGAACTGACGTTGACACATTTGGCCACCAAATTTGCCTGGTCTGATGGTACGCATTTAGGTCGCTACCGGCTTCCAGCTCCGTATCTGCAAACTACTCGTCCGTAATTTACGGGAATTCTGTGACTTGCGAGCAGACGTGTAGTGCCACATACAGCCGGAAACCTGCCGCCGACTTACAAAACACATGTCATGAAGAATCATAGCTTTACTGTGTTTTTCAGGATGTTAAGCAAGTGATCATAATGTTTTGCTCATCAGGCGCATAATGTTCGGTACCACTATTGGTCTGGACGACGGAACTCATGTGTCAGAATTGCTTCGGACGTTTAAAAGTGATGTTTCCCAACAGTTTAGTGGTCTCCAGAAGATGGATGCGGTGTACTGTTATCTCACTGATACCCTTGATCTACTGCGCGATGTTTGGATTTTTTGTAGTGTCGCCTATAGTTATAAATATTATTAAAAAAGTTGTTACAAATTATCAAACAGGAATAGTAACGATTTTTTTCTGGATTCCTTGACACGGTGGCATCTTTCATAACGAAACAGTACACAGTTTAGCGAAGCGGGCAATAAACAATGGTGGAATGCTAAATATTACCAAGAAATGCCGAACTTTAATCAGTTAAAAGGCTACAAACGACCGGCAAACGCAATGATATTCGAATAATATTTAAAAGCAGCGCATTATGGCCACCTGCTGCCTAAAATAGTATTATGCCTGTGGCTTAATGATAGAAATAGAAGGAAACGAGTCATAACAGCGATTACGCGTATGCACTTTAACCATGCCTTATTTCCAACCACCTGTTCTGAATAGGATTGAAGGGATCTCTATTATAGAATTTGTGTAATGATGAAGGAGTTGTGAACCATCTGCTATTTTCGTGTATCAGACGCACAACACAACAAAAATCTTTCATCAGAGCATTGGTTAACGCAGAGGTTCCCCTACCAGCGTGCTGCTGTCACCGAAAAGAGTGAACTAGTATTAAATGCGATGTTCAATCACTTAAATACGTGTGATTCAACTATATACATATACTATGGTTCTTTTTAATGTGGTGCAATTGCTTAATGAGTAAACCCCACACAAAAAATTGTGGACTTACTGTTGCAACCATGAATAAAAATAGATTATACGACTGCTTAGGATTTTGTGGTGAAGTACGAGTAAAATAATGAAAAATACGAGTAGTAAATGTCCACGTAGAATTTATTCATGTACAAAAGCACGTTATGTGTAGACTGTTTTCGTTAGACTATCCGCGAAGCGTGGATATTTCTTTTTCTTGAAAATATAAATATTCAGTATTAACCGCCATCAAGCACATTGCTATAAAATGGTAACTGTGTCTTGCAGATCCATGTTTAAAAAAAGCTTCCGCTGCTTCAGAACGTCACAGAATTTTAATTTTTGATAAATAATGGCAATTTCTTTCTTTAAAAGTAATTTTCGTAAGTAAAACCTGAGCTAGTTAGTTACGCCCAATAAAAAGTACAAGTTTTTTGAAGTCATTTTTTGATCCTTGTGAATACAATCGTAAAAATTATTTAATGGCAGGGCAGAACAACTCTTTGCGAAGAAGATAAGCCTAAAACTGTTCTGCAGGACCATCCTCTGAGTAGATCTAGCCAATCATCGAGAGCACAGTCTTTCAAAAAATTGATATATCTCGAAAAACATTTGAACTTTTAATTTTTCAAACAGATACTTTTTTGACTTACCCGCGGGCTACACGCACAGTAAATAGTAAGTATGGGAACGTGAATGCTATGAGATTTTAACTGTTTTTTGGATATATCTCGAAACGTAACAAATCAATTACTACTTCTAAAAAGTAATCGACAGATCTTTTTAAGCCCTACAACTTTCTGATTTGACATTTTTATTTCAACCAGAGCCATAATGTTTTACTTATGAAAGAACAGCTATTTTTTACAACTCTGTGGATTTTTTGCCTATTTTCGCCATCTTGGTTCGAGTTTCATGAAAAAGAAACTCTGTTTAAAATATAATTTCCTATAATCTCATAGTTTATGTTTACACTAATAAGCTATCAAATTTAACATTCGGCCATCACAGAATGCTGGGGCAATACTGCGGACGACGCTATGAATTGCTGTCACTCGGTCCAATATGTGACTCTGCTAACGGACAAAACGCATGTGACACACCCGGTCTGCAAGTGTTCTGATGTTCCGCACAGACTGATGGTAAATGCACAACCTTTGAATGAAGTAGTGGACCTGGGAAGAGGGTGGCTGGCCAGACAGTAAGACCCAACACACTTGTAAAAACAGATTGCGTTGTTCAAATCCTGTGGCCTCCGATTACATTGGTTTACGTCAGAAACTATTTCAAATCTAAGATCAATGTGCATCACACCAGAATTTATGGAGCCATCATGAAAGACGCTAATTCAAAGCAGTCGTCTTCCCAAGAATTTTGACAAACTAGCGACATCATTGGAATATCCTCCGGGACTTAATACATGAAACTCGAGGACAGTTTTGGTATTCGCTCGCTCTGAGCTGCACAAGATTCTCAACAACTATAATTTAATAGGGTAAATTATACCCATCCAATCGCGATCAGAAGGCCATCTCCCAGAACACTGAGCGTATACGCAGTAAGGTAATAAGCATAGCCTTGTTCAAATAACTTAGGGGATGCCGCCGGGCGATGTCATCGACAACCGCCGATATTTCGACAAAACACCACCCTGTCATTTTCAGTGCAAACGTGCAGCAGGAGAGCGCTGTGCAAGGAAATTTGAAACCTCGTTTTCCGGAAAGATGTTATACACACACACACACACACACACACACTATGAACACTAACGCCTCCTCACCGACCAAAGAAGACCGACGGCAGAAGTTATCGGCAGTGAAGATTACTAAACAGCGGGTGAAGTAGCGTTACCTCAGCCCCTCTGTTATCTGAAAAGGGAGAGAGCAGGACTCTTCGCAGAATTTAAGCAGAAACCTCCATCTCCATCTACAAGGTTACTTTCCTATTTAATTTCAAATGCTTCCTTAATCACACTATCCCAATAGCAGGAAGTGCACACCAGAATCACCATGTTGTTAAATTCCATTGGGTGACCTGTGCCAAGACAATATTCAGCAATAGTTAATTTTCTCCGCTATTGTAAGCGTGTGTAACGTTTACGTTCAGTACACCGGTCCCCCACGGTCCTGATAGTCTCATCAATATATGGCATGCCACAATTGCAAGGAATACGACAGACAAATTGCAAGACAGACCACTCGTGCGTTGCGCTATCGAACAACCGTGCAAACGGCAAGTGATGACAATAGCTAGCTGGCAAAAAGGTCGACGGCCTTTCTACCTTACGCAGGAAGAATTTCCAATACGACTGATCGTACTTTGCGGAAATGTGATGTGAAATGTGTTTTCCGACCTCCGTCTAAGATTAGGGTCCTTTTAGTTTCTGTTAAAGATGATCTGGTTTGCGTAAGGGGGGTGTCTGTCGCATTCGTTGCAGTTGCGGCATGTCGTATATTAGTCAGACTATCAGGACCGTGGAGAACAGGTGTACTGAGCATAAGCGTCACACACGCTTACCACAGCCTGGCAAATCGGTTACTGTGGAACATTGTCTTTTCACTAGTCACACAATAGAATAAAACAACACGGAGAATTTGGCATGCGCTTCCAGCTATTGGGATAATATTATTAAGGAAACTGTTGAGATTAAATTAGTAAGTAACCTTGTAAATAGAGATGTAGACTTTTGCTTAAATTCTGCGTGGAATTCTGTTCTAACCCTTGTCAAAAACAGAGGAAACAGAGTTAATCATACCTCACTCGTTGTTTAGTAATCTTCGCTATCGATAACATCTGGTGTCGTTCATCTCTGGTTGGTGACGTGGTGCTAGTGCTTACAGTATTTGTGTGTGTGTGTGTGTGTTTGTGTGTGTGATTTATCTTTCCGGAAAACGAAGTTTTAAATTACCTTGCACAGCACTTTCCTGCTGCAGTTTTGTCTTGAAACTGACATGGTGGTCTCTTGTCGAAAATCGGCGGCTGTCGGCGACGCCACCCGGCTGTGTTCCCGTAAGTCATTTGAACAATGTATACGTCGGGAGAAACTCAGGTCTCAAGCGTAGCCTTACTTACCAAAACCTGTGTGAGCTACGAAGCAACAGCAGAACGTAATCTTCGTTCGTTTGATACAGCCACGTCTAAACCTGTATTATGACAGCTCAAAATGTAGCTTTTATAGCCCTGATCAAAGACACTTCAAATGGAAGGTAACAGGGTTATACAGGGTGATTCAAAAAGTATACCACAACTTTAGGAATTTAAAACTCTGTAACGACAAAAGGCAGAGCTAAGCACTATCTGTCGGCGAATTAAGGGAGCTATAAAGTTTCATTTAGTTGTACATTTGTTCGCTTGAGGCGCTGTTGACTAGGCGTCAGCGTCAGTTGATGCTAAGATGGCGACCGCTCAACAGAAAGCTTTTTGTGTTATTGACTACGGCAGAAGTGAATCGACGACAGTTGTTCAGCGTGCATTTCGAACGAAGTATGGTGTTAAACCTCCTGATAGGTGGTGTATTAAACGTCGGTATAAACAGTTTACAGAGAATGGGTGTTTGTGCAAAGGGAAAAGTTCTGGACGGCCGAGAACGAGTGATGAAAATGTAGCACGCATCCAGGAAGCATTTGTTCGCAGCCCAGGAAAATCGACTCGCAGAGCTAGCAGAGAGCTGCAAATTCCACAATCAACTGTATGGAGAGTCCTACGAAAAAGGTTAGTTATGAAACCTTATCGTCTGAAATTGGTTCAAGCACTGTCTGCAGCTGATAAGATTAAAAGAATCGATTTCTGTGATTTTATCCTTGCTCAAATGGAAGCAGATGAATCTTTCGTTTCAAAGATTGTGTTTAGTGATGAAGCAACTTTCCACACTAACGGGAAAGTCAACCGTCACAATGTCTGTATATGGGGCACTGAGAATCCGCGGGAAACAACTCAGTATGAACGTGACTCGCCTGAGGTGAATGTTTTCTGTGCCATTTCAGCCAATAAAGTTTTTGATTCCTTTTTCTTCGAAGGTGCTACTGTAACTGGACTACAGTATCTGGAGATGTTAGAGAATTGGCTGTTCCCTCAGCTCGAACAAGAAGCACAACAATTCATATTTCAGCAGGATGGAGCGCCACCACATTGGCACTTATCTGTCCGTAACTACCTGAACGTAAACTACCCGAGGCGATGGATCGGCCGCCAGGCAGCCCGTGACAGAGCACTTCATCACTGGCCTCCAAGAAGCCCTGATCTTACTCCCTGCGATTTTTTCTTATGGGGGTATGTTAAGGATATGGTGTTTCAGCCACCTCTCCCAACCACCATTGATGATTTGAAACGAGAAATAACAGCAGCTATCCAAACTATTACGCCTGATATGCTACAGAGAGTGTGGAACGAGTTGGAATATCGGGTTGATATTGCTCGAGTGTCTGGAGGGGGCCATATTGAACATCTCTGAACTTGTTTTTGAGTGAAAAAAAACCTTTTTAAATATTCTTTGTAATGATGTATAACAGAAGGTTATATTATGTTTCTTTCATTAAATACACATTTTTAAAGTTGTGATATTCTTTTTGAATCACCCTGTATATCGGAAACGTCACATGAACCAACAATAAAGCTTGTTGTGCTGGGAGGCTGAGCTGCAACCAGCCAACATCCATCGTGATCTGCCGAGAAGGCGACTCTGCCTTTGTAACTTTTCTTCAACTTGTAATGTCAGAGACGTCACTATCCCTAATATTCAGATAAGCACTTCTCACAACGGTAACGCTCGCTTATACTCACTGTGAGTCATTCTTGCTACTATTTTACGATCAATTCGTCTCACATAGACCGTATACTTAACGAAGGATTATTTCCTGCCTCCCACTCTATCGGGACAGGAGCATCCTACTGTTTCCAAAGGATGTCATGCCCTCTAGCTGCTTCTTACTTTTTAGTTCCTACAGAAGTATTCCTAAGCCGAAGTTCCAGATTACTTGAGATTCCTTCCTTTCGCGTCTCTGTGGGTCATAGCTTACATGTAGTCCAGTGGACCTGCACTTCCTGCGTACGTCCTCGTGTGAGACAAGGGTCAGACACGGATGTCCCTCACGTCAGCGAATTCTAATGCGTCCATCAATTAAAAATCACGTAACTCTCGAACCAGATGGTGTATTAAGATGCAGGCTGGTTTTGTTGTTCAACTCGAGTTTTTGAGTTTTTACGTTAGGGAATAAATTCAGATGCATCGTTCATTACAAGTATGTTCCAGGCAGGGTCTTAAGGGATGCTAAAGACCTACCGTGACTTAATAGCTATGTTAGAAAACTTCTACATAAACAAGGAGAGCTTCATCACTGATTCAAGAGAAGTCAGAACGTAGTTGACAAAAAAAGCTAAACGAAGTGAAATTGAGCAATGAGAGAAGCGTTCAATGACTTTGAGAGTAAAATTTCATCAATCGATCCCGTTAAAAAGACTAAGTGGTTTTGGTCTTATGTAAAATTAGTAAGCAGTTAGAAATAAACTATTCAGTCACTCAGTAACTGTACTGGCACCGAAACGGAAGATAACAGAGAGAAGATAGAAATACTGATCATGGTCTTCAAACATTGTTTCATAATTATAGGCCTACATCGCTGACGTCAGTATGTTGTAGAATTGTGGAACACGTTTTATGCTCACAAATTATGACGTTTTTGAATAACGAAAATCTATTCTATAAAAATCAACACGGATTCCGCAAACAGACATCTTGCGAAACTAAGGTCGCACTGTTCCCCCATGAGACCCATTGCGCTGTACACAACGGCGCTCAGGTTGATGCCGTGTTCCTTGTCTTCAGGAAGGCATTATGCACCGCCCCGCATTGCCGATTAGTGAAAATAATACGACTTACTGAGTATCGGACCTAATTCGCAACTGGATTCAAGACTTCCTTCCAGATACAACTCAGTACGTCACTCTTAACGGAACAAAATCAGCAGATGGAAAGGTAATTTCCGGAGTTCTCCAAGGAAGTGTAATATTACCATCAGTATTCACAACGTACAGTAAGTGATCTAGCAGAACGCGTCGGAAGCTCTTTAAGACTATTCGCAAATGATGCGATTGTCTATAAGAAAGTAGCGAAGCCTAAAGACAGAAACGATTCGGAGAATGACCTACAGAAGATTGATGATTGATGCAGACTCTGGACTGTTGATTCTGAACAAGAATAAATGTAACACATTGGGCATATATAAAAAAAGAATTCCACTGGTGTACAACTACACGACTGGTAAAAACTGCTTAAATAGGGTCTACCGTAAAATATATAGGATTAACTATCCGGAGCTACCATAAGTGGAATAACCACATAAAACAAATAGCAGGTAAAGTAGATTCGTTGGAAGATTCTTAAGGAAAGATGTGGCTTACACGGCGCTTGCTTGTTCGACCGGTTCTTGAGTATTGTTCATCAATCTGGGGCTCTTACCGTGTAGGACTGATAGAAGAGATAGAGAAGATCTAACAAAGAGCAAACGCGTTTCGTCACGCGGTCGTTTGGTCCGCACGAGAGCATTACAGGGATACTCAAGAAACTCCAGTGGCAACTCTCTTGTAGCGTCACGGAGAGGTTTACTATTAAAATTTCAAGAGACTATATTTTAGGTGAAGGTTCGGACAACATATTACTTCCTGACAACATATCACTTGCTGACAACATGTTACTTAACTCCCACATATATTTCGTGAAATGACTACAATGAGAAAATTCTCGAAATTAGAGCTAACACAGAGGCTTACCGACAATCATTTTTCCCACGTGCCATGCGCGAATGAAGTAGAGCAGAGGAATCAATTAGTAGTTCCGAAAGTATTCTCCCCCACACACCGTTAGATACCTTGCGGAGTAGTGATGTAAACGTAGATGTAGGATGGAACGTCATATATAGATCTCCATGGATATTGTAACTGAAAAACTTCTTGTGACTGCTAATGATATGCGATAATTGAATGTGGCAGCAATAATGAAGCTTCTAATATCAGCTGACTGTGGTACAATCAGATTTTCGACCAATATCTGCAACCTTATAGGCACCAAATACTGAAAGATCCTCTTTCTCCTTCTTTTTTCTCTTATGTGCCTTTCTTTATTTCTCTACCCTGAGTAGGTTGCATGTACTAGTCAGCATTAATTGAATCAAAACATCCTTCCTTAGTAAGGGTAATATTATCATTATAGAATCGATGCTACTCACTGTCTAACGTCACTAAAAGGCTGACTAACATTACAAGGCAACAACTGTTAGAAAATGAGTACCATGCTACCCACTGTTTAGCGTTACTAAAATGGTGACTAATATTATAACGCAATAGCTGTAAGAAAATAAGTAGAATAACACACTTAACTCTGGTGGATGCTTCACTAGAAGAGTGTAAGGAACACTAATAAGTATAGTGTACCACTGTTTTACATCTGCGAGAATCTAGGCGCTAGCTGTATAGGCCTGTACGGCCCACAGCTCGTGGAATACGCACTCGCAATTTGCATGCTGTCCCTATCGTCGTAATAGATCACAATCACAGGCAAACTGAAACAGTTCAAAAAGACTTCCCAGCGAAAAACATTCTGTCGTTAGTTGTTAATAGCAAACGAAAGTCTCGCCTGGTGCACACCAACGATGCATACTAGTGGCGTTACTGTTCACGAAATGTACACAAACTACGTGGCAGGCAAAGTCTCTTAACTCTGCGTGGCTGATGGCAGATGAGGCATTCGTAAATAGGGAGGTCACTTCGTTATAAAATTGTGGAACGCAAGTCGATTTGTAAATGATGAGCGTTCGATGCAGAGATTACATCGGTCACTCGTCATTAAAAATTAATAAAGAGTGCATAAACTGAAGAAAAGACTCTTTGACAACATCATCGGCGATCACTCACTAGAATCAGCCGCAACCGTCACGTATCTGAAATTAATCGTCTGGAGCGATTTAAGATAGACTGAACTCTAAAAATCCAGCCATGGATGAAGCAGATGCCGTACTTAGATTTATCGCAAGAATTCTAAGAAAGCTTGATTAATCACGAAATTGTCGCTTGAAAAACTCTCATTCGACCAATTAGTAAACGTTGTTCATTGGTCGGAGGACTGTACGAAATTGGATGCACAGCGTTTCAAAATTGCGGGATGTCACATTCCAGTACGAGTCAAAAGACCTTTTACTTCTTCCAGCTTACAAATGGTTCAAATGGCTCTGAGCACTATGGGACTTAACTTCTACTAAGATCATCAGTCCCCTAGAACTTAGAAGTACTTAAACCTAACTAACCTAAGGACATCACACACATCCATGCCCGAGGCAGTATTCGAACCTGCGGCCGTAGCGGTCGCGCTGTTCCAGAACTGCTCGGCCACTCCGGCCGGCCCCAACTTACATCTCGCGTAATTATCACGAGGGCAGATGTAGCTGTAACGAGCCAGAGCCATACGCCGAACACGATGATCTTCCTCCTCGGTAGTGCCACGTGGGATTCCGGACCCCGATCTTCTTGCGACGTACATTTTCGTGAACAACGTTGCTAGCAATCATGTACAGTGACTACATTCCTGACAAATCTTTCTGCAGTATCGCAGAAGGAACATCCAGCTTCTCGTAGGCCTAATACACGACCCAGTTCAAACTGAGTGACGTCGCCTTACAGGCATTTTCGACTAACATCACGTCATCACGTCCACTCTCAAAGGTAAGAAACGCTCACGACCGTTACAGCGTGTATTTCAAGCAAATCTGATTTGCATCCTCACAATGTCGCTACTAGTGCCACTCTTATTTTTTTCCTCAGTTTATTTGGCTGTAAGTAGTATATCCATGGCGACTCCAGCACATTGTTCAAGCATTCGCCGCTAGTCGATGTTGCAGTCACCGAAAAATCAAGGTAGTGCTGGCGGCATATTTCAAAGTGCAGAATTGCACTGACAGCAACTTTGAAAAGATGTAAGAAGCTGCTGGTGGTACGTTTAAAAATGCAAGACAGTGTTGGTGTGAAATTTAAGAAGGAAAGAGAGAAAGGAAATTTAAAAAAAGGAAGATGACTGAAGGAGTCGAATCTTCTTACTAATGCCACATCGTGGAACTAGCCCAGTTGTGCTTTATTCTCCCTCTTTCTTCCCCTCCTCCTTCATCCCATCCCCCTAACCCGTCTTCTCTCCAGTCAATAACAGCGTAGTATTCTAGCAGGTATTATAACGAGATAGCCAATCACAATGAAGATCTCTGATTACAAAAGCTTCGCCTGAATTGCGCACAAATGGCACGATGTTCAAAGATATTTGGCATGTTACTTAAGCTAGTTCGAATTGCGTAAAAATGGCGTCTTTTTCAAAAGGATTCGCGGCGGAATTGTGTAAAATGATACCGTGCTCAAATACAAGTACTTATATAGAATATTTCCATAACGAAGAAATACATAAACTTCACTTCATTTGTTTCACTTTCTGGAATTCATTAAATAAAATAAAGTATCGGAATATGGGTCCTCGTCATATATAAAATTGTCCTCTTCAGACACAGCAACAGTGCAGAATGCCAAGTCCTTCCTGCTCTTCAGCAGTGGGTACCAAGGGTGTCCACGCTTCCCCTGGTTTGCTGAGATAGCTTAGAGCAGATTTGTCCGGAGTTCTGCTCTGTATGCGCAGCTTGTGTTTATATTTCTAAAAATGTTATCTGGTCAACCCCTAGCGGTAAAAAAATTGCTGCGTAACAATAATGATGAAAGAAAGAAGGAACGAACTGAAGAAAAGATGAAGATGGTTACAACGCCATATTACGGAACAGTGTCAAAAAAAAAACAAAGAACATTTTAACCCTCACAGAGTCAAAGTAAAATTATTTAGTGAAGTGTAGTGTGAAATGTAATACAATAACAAGATGAACACATCTGAAAGGTTGGAAGTATATACACTAAAGAGCCAAAGACTGGTACACCTGCCTAATATACTAAAGGGCCCCTGCCAGTACGCAGAAGTGCCGCAACACGACGTGGCATGGACTCCTTCAATGTCTGAAGTAGCGCTGGAGGGAACTGACACCATGAATCCTGCAGGGCTGTCCATAAATCCGTAAGAGTACAAGGGGGTGGAGATCTCTTCTGAACGGCACCTCGAAGGCATCCCAGATGCGCTCAATAATGTTCATGTCTGAGGAGTTTGGTGGCCATCCGAAGTGATTAAATTCAGAAGAGTGTTCCTGGAGCTACTATATAGCAATTCTGGACGTATGAGGTGTCACATTGTCCTCCTCGAGTTGCCCAAGTCCGTCGGAATTCACAATGAATGGATGCAGGTGATCAGACAGGATGCTTATGTACGTGTCACCTGTCAGAGTCGTATCTGGGCTTATCAGGGGTCCGATATCACTCCACACGCAAACTCCACTGCAGCACTGCAGAGCCGCCACCACCTTGAACAGCTCCTGCTGACACGCATGGTCCATGGATTCATGAGGTTGTCTCAAACCCCGTACACGTTCACCTGCTCGATACAATTTGAAACGAGACTCGTCCGACCAGACAACATGTTTCCGGTCATCAACAGTTCAATGCCGGTGTTGACCGGTCCAGGCGAGGCATAAAGCCTTGTGTCGTGCAGTCATCAAGAGTACACGAGAGGGCCTTCGAGTCCGAAAGGCCATATCGATGATGTTTTGTTGAATGGTTCGCACTCTGACACCTGATGATGGCTCAGCACTGAAATTTGCAGCAACTTGCGAAAGGGTTTGCACTTCTGCCGTGTTGTACAGTTCTCTTCAGTAGTCGTTGGTCTTGTTTTTGCAAGATCTTTTTCCGGTCGCAGTGATGTCGGAGATTTGATGTTTTACCAGATTCGTAATTTTCGCGGTACACTCGTGAAATGGTTGTACGGAAAAGTCCCATCTTCATCACTACCTCACTGATGTTGTGTCCCATCGCTCGTGCGCCTACTATGACACCACTTTCAAACTCACTTAAATCTTGATTACCTGCTATTGTAGCAGCAGTAACCGATGTAACAACTGCGTCAGACACTTGTTGTTTTATATAGGTGTTTCCGACTGCAGCTCCATGTTCTGCCTGTTTACATCTGAGTATGTATCCCTATACCAGTTTCTTTGGCGCTTCAGTGTAAAATACAGTGCACGTCCTGTGATGCGAAATACATTGAACAGGCACGAAGAACTTTTTCGGTCCGATACAAAGAACACGTCAGACTGACGAATTACGGTAAGTAAGCAGTATTAAATCATGTTCATGAAACAGACCAGCCGCGCGGGGTAGCCGTGCGGTCTGGGGCGCCTTGTCACGGTCCGGGCGGCTCCCCTCGTCGGAGGTTCGAGTCGTCCCTCGGGCGTGGGTGTGTGTGTTGTCCTTAGCGTAAGTTAGTTTAAGTTAGATGAAGTAGTGCGTAAGCTTAGGGACCGATGACCTTAGCAGTTTGGTCCCATAAGACCTTACCAAAAATTTCCAAAAAGAAAAAAACAGGCCAGTTCCTAGTGCTGAGAAGTCTAAAAACAAAGTTTCAGATGGCAATTATAAGAACAATCACAGTGTCAACAAATGAACTGCAAGTACCCACTATTGCTTCAGTTTTACACTATGCGCAACGGATTTATTTGCAGGACCTTTGCATAAATGCGCTAACTTCAAAGCTATGTCAATTCTGCTTGACCCAATGATTGACATTCATACGTTTAGTAAAATTATCAAATAAAATTTCTTTTTTTACTGATGATAAAACAAAATAATGAAAGGTTTGTCTATTCTTACAGAAAGGATGTTCCGACTCAAATTTGAATTTTTTTTAGAACAAATTGGTTTATTTATTAAGCATTTCAGATTATTATAAGAACAAAAAAACTCACTTCTTTAAACAAATATTAAGGCGGCTGATCTTTACACAGCATGAAATTTGCATCAGATTCCACGATGTAATTTACACGGATCTGAGATATCCTATTAACAATGTAAAATTTAACGCATCTGATTTTGTATCTTTATTTATCGTTCACGCATCTGACTTTTTACTAAAACTATGGGCTCCTACGGACTGCTATCTCTTATTACCACAAGTGCCAACTTTTGGATCGGAAGAAAAGGATATTCCACAACTGTAGTCATTAATCAACATGCACCCTCAATTACTGCACCAACATATGCACAGGAGAAACGTAAGAATCGAGCCGTTAGCAGTTCCGATATTCACCATACAGCAACTATCTCTACTCTACCAAAAACCAAAATTATTACATATAACTTCCGCACCTACTTGATCATTCACTTTAACAGCCACTATTGTACTGCTACCTACTCCCGACACAAATTCACCCATTGAAATATTAAAACCCTTCCAAAATTACACATACAAAATACACACACTCGAGATGAACCACTTACTTTGTTGCAGCCAAAATTCACGGCTACGTTTTCAGTTTAATAATCTCTTTCCCCGCTTTGCAATTTTAATTATTCAGAAAATCTCCCCACATGACTCTACATTCCAATAAACATGAATAAGCAAGCATTAACGTCAATCGGTTTTGCTGAAATTCGACACACGCCTTCACACGAGATACCACGTGTCCTTAACAAAGGATTCACGTTACTAAATCTTTCAAGATTGCAGACATGTAAGAAAATTGGAAATTTATAACAGTACTAAATTTCATGTAATCGTGTAGTAGCACACTTCCTACTTACATGCTATAGGTCCCTAGCACTCGTGCATCCACTAGTTATTAAATTCTTGATCAGCCCCGTGTGGGTGAGTGCCAGCTGTAAAACTAAATAAACTGCCACACACACTTAAATATTTAATTTTTCCTAATGAACTTTCTTGCTCAAACAAATTAGATTAAATTATTCACCGCGAAATCGTTATAAAACCGCAAAGTTGCAAATCACTCTCACAAAGGAAAGCAACAATTTTACATCACCTACTACTGCACACAACCTACCTAAGTAAATTTCGTTCCCCCAATATATTAATATTACTTTACGTCTAGCTGCAAAAAAAGGTTGTTCACCTAATGTGAAACCATTAATCATAAATATAGCACATTTCCCACTCCTAAATCGAGCATGGCTCGACCCATCTCAGAAAAGCGTCCTCTCTCGTCCAGGTCTTCAGCAGCAGTCCTCCACTCGGAGCCACGCTATAGTTCTGCTCTCCTGACCGCTCATGGTGGGGGCGGCTCTCAACCAATCATAAGCTCAGAATTTCCCCAGTTTAAATTTGCCGGTCAAACCTCCATTCTACACAATGAGAAAGATCCCGCGCTTTTTCTCCCAAAGACTGACACGTAAGTTTTGCAGACTATCCAACCTTCCTAAACCTCGCTACAGTCAAAGGCTGGAGTTTCAGAGCCTCTGTAATCGCCGCCTATCGACTAGTTGTTCCCTATCGTACACCTACAATCGCTAAATATCGTTCGATCCTTATTCTCTCCCCAAACATTCTTCCTGCAATTATTTTCATCCATTCATTTCTTTCTCCCTCCTGCTGTGAACTCAATAGGATAAGGAAATATAGGAAACAGTGAGCAGTCTTAACTTAGTCAGGCAATAAAAACATTTCGATTCCTCTGGTCATTCTTTTATAATTTGGTGCTGGTTTGAGCACCCTTAAGTTATTCAATCAATAAAAACATTTCGATCCCTCTGGTCATTCTTTTATAGCTTGGTGCTTTGCAGACACCGACAGTAAGTCTGTGCTAAGTAAATTAAATGATATTATTACGATCAGAAAATGATATTGTTACGACCAAACTTGTGTTCTCAGAAGAACATGACTATCAATTGCATTAAATATTGTTACATTATGAGAAATATAAGTGAGAGTTGCCATTGCCAAAGACAATGGCCCCCTCTGAGAACAAAAATAGACATGTAAATCAACATCCACTAAATCTGCCACTAAAGATGTCTTACAAAAAATAAAGGGGAAACACATATGGCACAAAAATAGCGTTTCATTCAGTTGGATTTAGACGGTCCCAAAGTAAAAATTACCAACACACCGTAAGATTGTTCGCAACTGAGGATGAAAGGAATACAAAATTTGAAGATGTTACCTCGATGAAACTGGGACCATACACAGAAAGAATTTCTGAAGAACTGTACACAAGATAACTGATAGATGTACGCAGTTAAACGAACAGAAATGACCATTTTATTCAAAGACAATTGTTATACTGAAGTCACTGCGGACTATGATGGTCCCCTGGACATTACAAAGAGCATGGCGTGGTTCTTAATGTGGTGCGTGATCACCAGGGACGGCAGTGGCTGGTCTGCAACGTGCTCCCATGCTGGCTACAAGGTTGGTAAAGAGTTCCATTCGTCCACTAGGACGGTTGGCAACTACTGGATGGTCGTTGGTGCATGTGAACGTTCTGCAATACGTCTCCCCAACGCATGCCACACATGTTCGATGTGGGCTGTAAGTCGGGGGAAGATCTGGCGCGTCCATTTGGAGAAAATCCTCTCTTTCCAAGAGCTCCTCCACCTACGCTGTTCGATGCGGTGGAGCACTGTCATCTATAAAGACAAAGTCATGGCCGAAAGCACCCATCAAAAGATGCAAATACGGAAGGAGTACAGTGGCACAATAGCGTTGAGCGGTGAGTGTACGATGTTCGAATATCTGAATGCCTGTACTCCTATGCAACATTGCGCCTCGCCATACCATATCGCCGGGACCACCAAAACGATCATGTTTGATAACGTTCCTGCGGTGTATTACGTGATCCCATCTTGCGCCATATGAGGGTGCATCCAGAATCACTACTCAGTCTGAATCTGCTCTTATTCGTGAAGAGTATGCGACCGCACTCCTCTTTGGTCCAGTCCTTATGCTCGTGTCATCTTAGCAAATGGTGCCGCCGATATACGTGTGTCAACAGAACACAAGGCTGTTGCACAATGTAGCTGTCTTCTGTTGCTGTAGTTGTCCATAGTCGATCGCCTCCTCTCCTTCAGGCAGCAATGTCTGTCGATCGGAAGCTCGCCCCCTCCCCCCTTCCCCCCGCCCATGCACGTGAAACGATGCTGTGAGCAATGCAAAACTCTTCACACTTCATGTCCATTATAATTATCCGGGTTGTTATGCTGTGGTCGGTTGATGAATTCTGTGTCAATTCCCAACGTTTCGTCCCCGTCTGCGGAGGGCATCTTCAAGGGGGTCTGTAGCTCGATGGAAGGTCCAACACACCCACTGGTTCGCTACTGACTGCCGCTAAATTCCGTGTCCGCGCGCTACTGCGCCGAGGCGTGACGTCACGTGTTTTGAAAATGTCAGTGCAATTTGCTGATGTCCGCTGCCGTCAATCGCCGTTGCCATCACCCAGTAGTGGACGCGTGGTACACATCTTCTTCAACACCGGCATCCATATACCGTTTAATTTCACGCCCTCCTCCTTTCGATTGAAATTATTAGGGTGTTTGGCGATTTCGATTGCCTCCCTGTGGAGCCTTTCGTAATATTCGCTTGTGGCCGCTAGTACTTGCGCCTCCTCGAAACTAATATGGTGGTTACCTGGCTGGAAAGCATGCTCCGCAACAGCTGATCGTTCCGTTTCTCCTCTTCTACAACTGTCCTTGTGCTCTTCCAAACGTTTTGAAACAGTTCTTTTAGTGGTACCCACAACGTTGGGAATTGACTCAGAATTCATCAACCGACCATGGCATAACAGCCCGGATAATTATAATGGACATGACATTTCCGGCTGTGAAAGTCTACATTTTAGTATCTTCACATTTCGTCCTCCTTCCAGTTTCCCGATGGTTCTCCCTGGTGTGAAGTCATCCGGTAAGTAGAAATGCAGAATACGCTGAAGGACGCCGAAACAGTGATGGACACACACTGCGTTTTCTTATTCGTTCATCTACCTCGTGTTGCAAGAACATCCCCATTTGGCACTATTGTTAAGCTGATGTCACGCTACGTGATTTCAAACTTCTTGAGCACGAGTGGGAGATCTCTGGCAATGACTCCCGCACTTTCATTCATTTTCATTGAGTGGTTCCGTTATCTATCTCATCCTTAATTTTTGCAGAGCAATGTATGCTGTGATCCACACAAATATTGGCTAGAGGTTGACCAAACAATATCTTAGGAAAGATAAACACAAGCTGCGCCCGCAGAGTGGTACCGCACCCATGGTAGCATAGCACTGTACTATCTCTGACACCAGGAGAAGCGTCGCTTGGGCACACTTGGTATCAACAGCTCATGCAGAGGACACTGTCTGCTGTACAGTTGCTGTATGTGAAGTGGGCGATTTTATGTAAGGCGAGGACCCATTTTTATATCATTTTATTTTATTTTTTGTTATTTTATTTTATTATATAAGCTGAGCATCAGCAGCCTGAAGACGAGAGCATTGTCTGTTGAAACACGTAATTGAATTGTGTCAAGTACTATTAAAGTAATTGAATACAGATAATTATTACTGATAAAACACTCCATTACCATACTAGTTCTACAGTCTTGGCACGTTGCTTGCGAGACAGATACATAGTCTGTTTCAACAGACAATGCTGATATCGCCAGGCTTCTGACACTCAGTTTGTCATGCTCATAAAATTGCCCACCTTGGGTCTATTGTGGTAAAGGTGTAAACAGCGCGGCTGCGTTTTCATTACCGACTTACTCCAGAGTACCAGGATATCGGCCTCTAAGCAAGATGCCTTTATCTTAGTTTGAAACACTCCATTGACGAGACCAAAAAAGGAGCATTAATTAAGAAGGTGTAATAAATAAACTACAGATAATTTAACAATAATTAACATAATAAAACGAACGCCAGCTTTTAAAGAGATAAGATATATGAAATTATTACTTTCAGAAAATGGTGTAATGTGCGGCATTTGGTATCGCGCTAGGTTCGCGTACTTTGTCCGGACTGTTGATCAACATAAACGTAGTAAATTAGCTCGCGAAAGCTGAAGGCTGCCCCTAATTTATCCGTAGATCGTGAATCTCCGAATACTAACAACATGGAGCGTACTTAAGTAAAAGAATATCTATTCTAAATAAGTGTTAAGTCTGCCTTCTTATCTGACGTAGGGGGTTTCAAATGGTAAGTGAAGAAAACGAAAGGGTAACTGAGGTTTCAGTTGGTAGCTACAGTATCCGTGTCTTCGCTCGACTGCTTACTTTCTCATCAGTGAGGCTGCAATGTAAGTGTGTTCTTTACAGGTAGAACGACGACCACCTATTGTTATTTAGAAAGCTTACTGTGAGGAAGAAACCCCTTGCTAGATTCTCAACATTTGCAATAAATAGGTCAAAAATTTGTAATTAGGTGTATTTTATTTATCTCGCATTTATTTTCACATAAAAGTGACTTCTAAAAATAAGAAAACTTCACATTAAGAAAAATGTAGCAATCACCAAAGCAACATTCTTTAAAAATCTTCAGTTTACATCATGAATGCTCATTTTTGCTTAATTTTAGAGCTTACACACTGAAAAATTACAGAAATCGTGAAATGTCTGGACATCTTGCAGTTTTTCTGATTAATTTGATTCGCTGACTTAGCTGGAGGTGTTTTGAGATAAAATTTGTGAAGCTTAGAGGGGAGCAGTCTCTGTAGTACACGGATTCTCAGCATACAAATATGGGCTGTGGCTAATGTAGAAATACTAGACATTAGCTGCAAGGTTTCAGTTTCCGTTTGCAAATCAAAAAGTACTATATGGATGCGCACTTTTTCTAGAGACATATGCTGCTAAAATTTCTAATTTTTTCAGAAATATATTCTCCAAAGTAAAGATGGTGATCACCCATCATGAAAGCATGATTCACGTTGCATAGCAGGGTAAGGGCTTCATCATTTGCTGGACCTATGTCATCAATTACTCTGTGCTTGCGTTTTAGGCCCAGATAATCCTGTGAATTTGTAACCATGTTCTTCATCGTAATTTTTTAAGAGTAAACCTGGAGCTATTATTATCCAAAATATGGGATCCAATTTCTTTGCTCTTCTCCATCTACTAAGTAGTACCACTGATAGGCAAAGAAAAAGAAGCACAAAATACAGAGGCACTGCCCCAGTGGCGAAGAGGTTACCTTTGACACTTCGACTACCTGTCATCATAGACAGTTACCCAAATTTGCAGTTCCAGGTAAAGGGGTCTAATACATAGAAATCTAACATCATTCCTGAAGATTGTCTGGCTCTTGTGAAATCCCTGAAAGGCTACATTAAGGAAAACTGATGTCACACAATGTTTCTCTCTCTCTGATAAACAAAATGCTTCATTCTTGCTTAACGTTTACAGCCAACAGTTCCCCAATAAGTGTATATGTGTTAATTTTCGAATATGCACATGTTGGAAGTGAGGCATTGTCTTACATTTTTAAAAGTGGCACATATAGAAAGTAAAATGAAATGCCGTGTGGCTAGGGCCTGCCATCGAGTAGACCATTCGCGTGGTGCAAGTCTTTCGAGTTGAAGCCACTTCGGCGACTTGCGTGTCGATGGGGACGAAATGATGATGATAAGGGCAACACAACACACAGTCCCTAAACGGAGAAAATCTCCGACCCAGACGGGAAACGAACCCAGGCTGTTAGGTATGACATTCTGTCATGCTGACCACTCAGCTATCTGGGGTGGACATATTGAAAGTGAGGGATTATCTTGCATTTTCAAAAGGGTTTAATCTTCAGTATCCAAATCTGTCTAGAATGACTGGAGGTCATGCAAGATTATGAAGTGAAATGTAGTTTCTGTATTGTTTGTGTTCTTTGAATGGAGAATATATTATTGTTCCATAACAGAGAAAAAATTCACTCTCTTACAGCATTTGAAACAGGTATGCTTACCATGAAAAAATTAATTTCTTCAAATTAGAAAGATTATGGTTTTCAAATAAAGTGCACCATATTTGTAGTGTTGTTAAGTTATTGTTCTATGCTATTGCATTCAGTGCTTCTTTGACAACAGAAATTTCATCATAAAGATTGTCCATTTGAAAATGTGTGCCATTGGTAAGTCTTTCAATAATATTAACAATTGATAAGTACATTAAATGTTTATCATATAGAGAAAGAGGCTTAAAAATTTTTAAGCTGTTGTCATTAAATTTATACCTTGATTCTACATAATTTACAATATTTTTATACAAGGAACAGCAAACTACTTTTATTACTGAGGTAGTTTCAATAGGTAATCTCTTTATTAAATTTCTGGAAGTGAAACCCAAAAATTCATCATCAATCATTTGCCTTAATTTGATAGTAACTCTGACCATTAGATCATAGCCTTCGTAACACAGCAGTGTTTCATTTTCAAGGCTCAGTATAGCATCTTGTAGAACTTCCAGTGCTTTTTGGAAAAAAGTGAGATAAAGTTCTGTTTGCTCACTATTAAAGAGGTTCAAGAGAACAAAAGAACACACATCTTTGCCTGAAAAATGAAATATTTCTTCAATATTTTGTGAGATTTCAATGCACACCCAACAGTGAGAAGTAGTGATAGCCATCACGTTTTTACATGTCTCTCAGTGGGAGCAAATTCAGGTTTAAGAATTTCATAAAAAATTTTTAAAGCGTTTTCTCTTTTTGTATAGTATGAAAAATTTAAGAATAAAATTCTCTAAATCTGATTTATTTAACCTCAAAGCAAATTTTACACTGTTGTGTAAAATATGAGCTGGACATCCCACTGGTGTGATATTGTTGTTATCATTATACAGCATCTGAAAAATGAAATTATGGCATCTGAAATAAACATTTGCATAAGAAAGAAATTTTATGCCAGTATCGTGCTCCTTGAGACATGTTACTAAATTTGTGTAAATGGCCAATGCAGTTTCATTTGCATCTTCAAAAAGTCAAGCACTCATGTTTTTAAATTTGTGTTTGGTCTACCTAAAATTTTACCAGCATTGGAAATATTTTTGTAGTACCATGAACGGAAGCAATTGTAGCAACATTAGAAATGTGTAACTTTGAAGGACCACTATCGTTTTTTGAACAGATGCTGGACATAAAATATTATGTGCAAATTGCACTGTCCTTTATTCTTCCAAGTACAAAACTTTCTGCAGTTACTGAATCGCTATACAAGACACTACCAAGCATTGCTTCACATTCCAAAGAATTGTATGAAAGAGTGTGATTAATGCAATGATAGATTTTTGTTACTTCGGCACCTGTAAGTTTTTCTTCTTGAGTTCTTATCTGATCAGTATTCAGAAATGCTTTTACATATTTGCATGTCGTTTCTTTCTTCGTATGATCAATGCTACTTTTGTGCTTTTCTATGACATTTTTTCTACCATGAGATGTACTGAAATCCTTTGAGCATAATGTGCAGTGTGCTCTATTTTTATTATCTGGGACTGGTATGGTAAATAAAATTTTTTTGATAAAACATCTTGAAAATAGCACGTACATCACATTATCTTTTTTGTAGCAACAGAACTCATTGATGCAGTATTCTTTGTGTAAAAATCTGTTTCGTAATTACTTATTTTAATCCAGTGCTAAAAAGAAAAAGTTAGTAATTACACACCACAAGCGTATAGCAAATGGGTGGAAACACGCATTACCCATCGCTTTTACAGTTGCCCATTTAGCTGGGGGCACTGCGAATTGCTTATGTGCCCTGCTACTGGTTGTTTCAAATGACGCAGGAGCAGTACAATCGCTCTCAGTTGAAAGTATGTAAAGTTCGTAAATAGTGAGAGATTTGTATGCAGGAAATAAAGATGAACATAAAATTATATTCGTTTGTAATACATCCTTCTACATAAAAAGTATAGGAATATAAGGCTCTTAGATGGTCAAATAGTTGAGCGGAATATTTATGAGCTAAAACACACTATGAACATTAATACTGCTGTCCAATCCAGAGCTTCCCGAGTGCATTTTTTGTCTTTCGCAGATAGTGCTTATACAGAAACAAGTTCCCTTACCCACTAACTTGCTTCAGACTATGTCAGCATGATTCAGAACATTTCATGCGGGCTGTCCTCTTTTTTTCTACTTGTGCCAACTTCAGCGATATATGGAGAATAACGACAGCCTAAACGTAATCTCAGAGTCTTTGCTAGAAATAATCATTACATTTGAAGACAACCATCACTATAACATTGTTACATTCAAGTGTAACATATACCTTCTAATCGGCAGGCGGTGCACTCATTTGTAAGTTGGTAGTATCGTGACAAACATTTCTCCTCTCACGTCCGTCCACCGCGTGGTGGGAATGCCACCTCACCCCTCTCCGTCCCTGAGCGGAGGGGTCTTCTTTCCGCGTAAGCACTATATCAGGGGTAGCCAAGATTTCGGCTCATGGCCCATGCACAGGCCAGAATGCCGAAGCGCTCAGCTTCGCTTCACATTTTCCCCAGTGCGACGCCGCGATCTCTGGGGGCGAGGAGGGGGAAGATGGGAAAACACTTAACGTGCTACCTTTAAATGGGAGTGCAGTAGTATTGCATATGACTTGGTTTTATGTTTCACATTTCTCAACAACAAAGATCACAAACAAAACAGGTTTTCAGCATTAATCAATTATTTTGGCGCACTGGAGACATAATATAATTTTTTATGGTACAAACTGTCGGCATACGGACAGATGCAGACCATTTCACAGAGTTTTGCACTCAAGTACCGACGTAATCGTGACTTATTTAGTTTCATAATCGAAAAAAGGTCTTTCACAAAAATAATATAAGCTTGTAGAATCATTAAAAGCTAATCAAATTGGAATCACACACACACCGAATTAAGAATCAAGTATATTGGTCTTTTGAATCAATATAATGCATTGCTAAAATATAATTTAATCTATATTTATTTGTAAAACATCTAGTTTCACGAATTTCTCAGGCTTATGGTAAAATGAAAATGTATCTTTTTAACTTTTATTTAGATATAGAATTAGTGATGGGGTAAAAACGTACTGGTTAAAGCCAAAAACCAGTTTTTTGGGTTCGAGCATCCGGTTTTTCAGTTATTTTTTGCCTTACTTATAGCCAGTTATTTTATTTTTTATTAATAGCCGATGTTGGTTCATGGTGTGGGTTCCTGTAGTCATGTCCTAGTTCATGAACCACGGGCAACATATGAGTGGCCAAGTAAGTGGTCCCGACAGTCGGGATACCAGTTACTTTGGAATAAGGCTAGGCATCTTGGACATATTCTGAGTCGTGGTCACCTTTGTGCTCATACGGCAAAGACTACCAAATCCACCGGTTAGTCCCTCAGCCGTTAGGGGTAAAACCCAATGGGACTCGGGGCAAGTAAGGCTAGCAACCTGCTTCCCTGGTACTTTAAATATGATGCTGGCAACAATCAGAGCAAAATGCCTCGGACCTTTGGAGGTGACGGAGTCCCACCTCTAACTGACAAACCAGGGACTCCTAAGATACGACTTGGCAAACAAATGGTAATGAGATGGGGAGCTATTAATATCAATGGGGGCTACTCTTGGAAGAAGGTAGAGCTGGCAGAGGCTGCAAGTAAGATGGGGCTGGACGTTTTAGCTGTTAGTGACATTTGGGTAAGGGGTGAGAAAGAAGAAGAAGTGGGAGAATACAAGGTCTACTTGTCAGGAGTCAAAGCAGGAATAGCACAATGGGGCGTAGGGCTTTACATCAGGAAAGAAATGGAACCCAGCGTAGTTGCAATAAGGTATGTAAACGAACGACTGATGTGGATAGATTTGACAGTGTCTAGCAAGAAAATTAGGATTGTGTCAGTATATTCGCATTGTGAAGGGACTGATCAAGATAAGATGGATAGTTTTTATGAGGCACTCAGTGATGTAGTTGTTAAAGGACAAGGACAGGGTTCTGCTCATGGGTGATTTTAACGCCAGGATTGGAAAGCGAACAGAAGGGTATGAAAAGGTTATGGGTAAATTTGGAGAGGATATGGAGGCCAACAGGAACGGGCAGCAACTCTTGGATTTCTGTGCCAGTATGGGCTTAGTAATCACAAACTCCTTTTTTAAACATAAGAACATTCACCGGTATACTTGTGAAAGCAGGGGAACCAGATCTGTCATTGACTATATAATAACAGATCAGGAATTCAGGAAGGCTGTGAGGGACACACGTGTATTCAGGGGATTCTTTGATGACACTGATCATTATTTAATCTGCAGTGAAATTGGGATTGCGAGGCCGAAAGTGCAGGAGGTCAGGTCCATATGTAGGAGGATAAGAGTGGAGAAACTTCAGGATAAGGAAATCAGACACAAGTACATAACAGCGATCTCAGAAAGGTACCAGTTAGTTGAATGTAGTCAATTACAGTCATTGGAAAAGGAATGGACAAGGTACAGGGACACAGTACTAGAAGTGGCTAAAGAATGTCTTGGAACAGTAGTGTGTAAAAGTAGGAGGAAGCAAACAGCTTGGTGGAATGACACAGTCAAGGTAGCCTGTAAAAGGAAAAAGAAGGCGAATAAAAATGGCTACATACTAGAACTCAGGCAGACAGAGAAAGTTATGTTGAAGAAAGAAACAAAGCCAAACAAATAATTGCAGCATCCAAGAAGAAATCTTGGGAAGACTTTGGAAACAGGTTGGAGACATTGGGTCAAGCTGCTGGAAAACCATTCTGGAGTGTAATTAGCAGTCTTCGAAAGGGAGGTAAGAAGGAAATGACAAGTATTTTGGACAGGTCAGGAAAACTGCTGGTGAATCCTGTGGATGCCTTGGGCAGATGGAGGGAATATTTTGAAGAGTTGCTCAATGTAGGTGAAAATACGATCAGTAATGTTTCAGATTTCGAGGTAGAATGGGATAGGAATGATGATGGAAATAGGATCACGTTTGAGGAAGTGGAGAAAATGGTCAATAGACTGCAGTGCAATAAAGCAGCTGGGGTGGATGAAATTAAGTCGGAACTCATCAAGTACAGTGGAATGTCAGGTCTTAAATGGCTACACAGGATAACTGAAATGGCCTGGGAGTCGGGACAGGTTCCATCAGACTGGACAAAAGCAGTAATCACACCAATCTTTAAACATGGAAACAGAAAAGATTGTAACAACTACAGAGGTATCTCTTTAATGAGCGTTGTGGGTAAAATCTTCTCAGGTATTGTTGAAAGGAAAGTGCGAGTATTAGTTGAGGAGCAATTGGATGAAAATCAGTGTGGGTTTAGGCCTCTTAGAGGTTGTCAGGACCAGATCTTTAGCTTACGACAAATAGTGGAGAAGTGTTATGAGTGGAACAGGGAATTGTATCTATGCTTTATAGATCTAGAAAAGGCATATGACCGGGTTCCTAGGAGGAAGTTATTGTCTGTTCTACGAGATTATGGAATAGGAGGCAAACTTTTGCAAGCAATTAAAGGTCTTTACATGGGTAGTCAGGCAGCAGTTAGAGCTGACGGTAAACTGAGTTCATGGTTCAGAGTAGTTTCAGGGGTAAGACAAGGCTGCAACCTGTCTCCACTGTTGTTCATATTATTTATGGATCATATGTTGAAAACAATGGACTGGCTGGGTGAGATTAAGATATGTGAACACAAAATAAGCAGTCTTGTATATGCGGATGACTTAGTTGTGATGGCAGATTCGATTGAAAGTTTGCAGAGTAATATTTCAGAGCTAGATCAGAAATGTAAGGACTATGGTATGAAGATTAGCATCTCCAAAACGAAAGTAATGTCAGTGGGAAAGAAATATAAACGGATTGAGTGCCAAATAGGAGGAACAAAGTTAGGACAGGTGGACGGTTTCAAGTACTTAGGATGCATATTCTCACAGGATGGCAACATAGTGAAAGAACTGGAAGCGAGGTGTAGCAAGGCTAATGCAGTGAGCGCTCAGCTACGATCTACTCTCTTCTGCAAGAAGGAAGTCAGTACCAAGACTAAGTTATCTGTGCACCGTTCAATCTTTCGACCAACTTTGTTGTATGGGAGCGAAAGCTGGGTGGATTTAGGTTACCTTATCAACAAGGTTGAGGTTACGGATATGAAAGTAGCTAGGATGATTGCAGGTACTAGTAGATGGGAACAATGGCAGGAGGGTGTCCACAATGAGGAAATCAAAGAAAAACTGGGAATGAACTCTATAGATGTAGCAGTCAGGGCGAACAGGCTTAGATGGTGGGAGAAGCAAGGTTACCCAAGAGACTCATGGGTTCAGCAGTAGAGGGTAGGAGGAGTCGGGGCAGACCAAGGAGAAGGTACCTGGATTCGGTTAAGAATGATTTTGAAGTAATAGGTTTAACATCAGAAGAGGCACCAATGTTAGCACTGAATAGGGGATCATGGAGGAATTTTATAAGGGGGGCTATGCTCCAGACTGAACGCTGAAAGGCATAATCAGTTTTAAATGATGATGATGATGATGATGATGATTAATAGCCGATGGGAAAAAATAACAAAATCACCTTGACTTGGCTTTGCTTCAAAAAGTTTCAGTTTTTATGTAAAGTTCTCCTTCTTTGTGTTTGAAATGCAGTAATGTTTATTCTGTTGTCCTGAAATCCTGTTGCTTTAGACATTGGGCAAAGCAAACATTAGTAGCTTAATAACAACCCCAGACAGAAATGAGCCACATTCAAGCAGAACAAGAGGTGGTACCGCATTGATGAGCCAATAGACGGCACACTTGATACACTTATATATCCTATGAGTATGGTAACACTGGTAATATGGAAATATATTATCAAGTGCAGTGTGAGTAAAGTGTTTTCAGTTTGTTTTCTAAAAGAAATTAAAAAGGGAGAAAGTGCCCAAGGATGGTTTGCAGCACCTGCTTTGTTGAGGTAGGCGGAGCTCTTTGAGATTGTTGCCTCGGTATCAGATTTGACCTCTGGTGGAAAAGTTCCTGTTCTGGACTAAACATGAATTAAGCTGTCAGTTAATCTACAGCGAGTACATGAAGTCCGGGAACACTTCCAATTATGTATTGTACAAGAACCAAACATTGTACAGATATCATACATACGTCATTTTGAAGAGAACCCTTGAAAGTTTTTTTTTTTTTTTTTCATGTATACCGCCACAGCGTAGTTTGATAATTTGCCGATAGTCAGCGCTAGTCGCTAACATGGCGAGTTTAGGTGCGGAGCGAGCTGTTTCATGAAATGGCCTCCCCGATCACCAGATCTCAGTGTGAATTTTTTCTGTGGGGACACATTAAAGATTTGGTGCATGTACCGCCTCTATCACGTGATGTAGTAGAGCTCCGGGAGAGAATACCGGAAGCGACTGCCATAGTCGACGATGCCATCTGCTGGGCTGGGTTACTCATGGTTCGCATATCCACACAATGTTTAGTTCTTGTGCAATAAATAATTGAAAGTGTTCACGGACTTTATGTACACCCTGTACTATTTCTTCCTTTACAATTCCTTTGTCATTAGTGTCTACCCATTTCAGAACTTTTTGCAGCACGATTTTCCGAAATGATGGGTGGAGATGAAGACCAGTGGAGACGCACGATGAAGAGAAGTGTTTGGGAAACTTAACGAACGGCAAATTCAGGCAAAGGCTGCCTGCCATCGTACAGTACCTTCAGAGACGAACGCATCTACCGACAGGGTATTGTAGTTGACGACTTCCATGTGGAAGGAAAAATCTATACTTAAAGTTGAAATGCTATGCGCAATATTTATTGTAAAATTTGACATGGGTGGTTGCGTAAACTTTTTTAAATTCTAAGCCAAAACAAAGGAATGAAGAATGCGTCTTATACGAGAAGTATGGTTTCGGAAGTAAACGAAAACCTCTGTTACTTACGTTTCTCTCCAAATTTAAACGCAACGTCAGCCTCAGTCAGCTATCCCTCAGTCAGCACACACAAATACAGAAATGTGTTTATTGGCTTTTCCTTTCTTACTGTTTTAATTTTGATGGATAACCATAAATGTAGAGCTAAAAGCACAACAGATATGATACAACTTCTAAAAGATGTATAAAGGTATTGCGTGGGTACACTTTACGTTAGTTTCCGCAAGGCGTACAAAACGAACACGACCTAACGTGTCTGCCTTGTGAGTGAAATGTGGAGCGGAGCAAAGCGCGTGCACGACAATGGCCGTAGCGGCGCGTCAGTGAAAAGAAACAGTGAGATGTCTGTATCGCACCATTGTTTTAGTTTCGGAACTTTTATAATCTTCGATTGACCTAAAATCGGGACCCCTAAAAATCGAGGCGTCCCGCGAAAATCGGGACATTTGGCAACACTACCTGAGAATCACTCCTCTTCTTTGAGATGTAGTATTTGTCGGAACTTCGTTATTTCTAGTTTGATACTGTTTTTGAGGAATAGCAGACATTTATTTCCTTCTACTCTGTTTTTATAAACTGCAGAATTACCCAACCAGAAAATAAGAAACGCGCGATAACAGTACCAAAATCGCATGTGTTTCCCATTAGACCTCTCGGCCAGAGTATTACGCAGAGGCGAATTTGAATGCGTGCGGAAACTGAAACTTCAAACAAACCACCAAAAAGAGAGGCGCAAAACTGTTGCACACTTCTTTCCGTCAGGGATGGGGAGATTCACGCGCTTGTGCATGGTGGCAGGTGCGTACAAACCAGAGGAACGTGCAACGGCCGCGTATACCTAATGAACACGGCAAACTGCACATGTGTAAACACATCTTAAGGATAAAGGATAAAGCACAGAAGCGATGCGACATAGGATGAGCACTTAAATCCAATACTAATACTTCCACAAACACTGTGTCCACCACATGCTTTATGTGTCACGTCGCTGACGTTGTGGCACTTGCCCGTCAATTATTGGAAAGCCGTAAGCATGTATCTTGCTTGATCAATCACCGCAAGGCTGACTTTTTATATTGTATACCCACCGGGCTACAGGATCATACATGAGTTGTTGAATGACTGCATTGTAGCGCAGGCATTTGTCTCCGTGACATGGTACATTTTAAAAAGGATAAGTTTTACCCATTCACCATACAATGGAAAAACCAAAATAGCCTTTGTAGCTCATCAGTAGTTTTATAGAAAACAAATCTTACTTCCTGCTTGCCGCTCAACTTTTTTTTTCACCAAAAGTCTCATAAATCGACTACATGTAGCTTTTCCTCAGACTACTCTCATCCGGTATTGACCATTCTGTGACATTCTAAAGAAATGATTTGAATGCAGTATTTTTTACCTTGTGGATTGGAAATACTGACTGGATTAATATCACGGCGAGATCCACGCTAAACTCATTCAATGTCCGCTGGTTTTCAGATACTTAACGAAGGTGTGTGCAGAGTAATTGCCTTGCGTTTCGACTTGCGAACTTCAATGTTCATTGAATGTTTGTTGTTCTGAATGTGCTGGTTTGTCTTTTTTCCTTGGTAATTGTCATCGATTACAATATTTACTTCGCAGACGGCACATAGCAGAATGATGCCATCAGTTTCGATAAACAGAGTCCTGAATTCCTCTCACAGTACACACGACTTTTCCTTGTTAACCTTCGGCATGATTTTGTTGTGAAAAGTTCTTTCTGGCAAAACACTGACAAGGCCAACAAGTCAGTACATAATCGATAGATAGGAAACGTAAAATTCATTTCACAGGTACAGGATGACCATTGTTAATGAGGTTGACTATTTTTGCTGAGGTTGGCCATTGTTGCTGTTAGTGTGAATAATTACTGGTGCTTTCCATAAATTATATTTCAGTATTTATTGGTTAATGTTGACTTCTGGTTGAACATAACCTTAAAATCATGTTAAAGATGAGGAAAAAACCTCTGTTTAATCTACTAAAGACGCAGATAAAAATGGGGAAAAGGTGCTTAAACATGGAGTCGAAGGGAAAGATGCAAAATGTAGTAATATCACAAAAAGGTGCCACAAACTGTGTTCCCAGATGAATATGTTGATATCTTTGTGTAAAAAGATACATTTTCGGAAAGGTACTACACCTTGAAATCCTTTCTTTAATTGTGAGAGATTAGGATGCAAACTGAGCAATGCGGACATTAACTTTTCCTTCGCTCCGTACGTGAAAGGAATAGAAGAGGAAATCGCAATCTTGGTATGTAGGCGTGCACCGCGCAGCGGCTTGTACAGTGTACATTTATATGAAAAGGCAAGCCACTGTACTCGTACATGAGAAGACATCAGTTCAAATTCTCTGCACTATCATTCAGATTTAGCTGGCCTGTGGTTTCCAGAAACGGTTTGAGCAAATGTCGGGATGGTTGGTTTGAAAATGATGCAGCCAATTTCCTAGTCTCTTTTACAAATCCGAACTAATGCTACGTCATCAATCCGCACGTCCTTGATGAGAAGGAAACATTATATTCCTTTCCTGTTTCCTCCACTAGTGAGTATGAAACTTATAAACATTAATGTACTTTGGATAACTTTTAAAATCAGCTATCCTACAGTTTCAATAAAGGAAGTAAGTTGACCTTGCCTCCTTTAGTTGTAGGACTTTGCAAGACATGCCTTTGCATGAGGTAAGTCCCATTTCTCGAAGAGCGTGTTTATTTATACACTACTTGTCCGCAAGTTCTTCACCTGGTAAGTTGCTTAACGAGGTCCGCTAGCGCTCCTTTCGCCCGGTCATATCGGATGCTCTACATTGCCACAGTTATCGGGCGCAGGTCAGCACGATCGGCACACTGCCCAGGGCCGCGGCTTCGGAACCCGACAGGGCCAGAGCAAAGCGGGTGTTGCGGAGCAGAGCCCGGCATTTCACGTTCTCGGCCGCGCCTGCTGCGCCAAGGACGGCCGGCTCACAACAATTAGAAAGCTCCGCTATCAAAATGCCAGCCAGGCCTGCCGTCGAAAACACAAACACGCCTGCCCGCCGTGCCGTAATTGTGAGCAGAACGGGCTGGCGGCAGAACACTCAGTCCATCAGGTTGCTGCAATGCTCAATCGACTGTCATTATCCTAGGCAAGCCGTGCACGTTGAATCTTTGTGAGAAGTGCGTGATAGGTCAGCCCTCTGATTGGTGTTGGTTCACCTGATTCTCGTGTTTCGATGCGATGCGCTGATGATACCAGCACTCAATTTTTTTTCAATTGTTGGAACCCCGAAAGAATGACATACCTGAGTTTAAAGATTGGTTAGGGCGTTCGGCATATAAGTGGACGCCCCACGATATTCAAAACAAGATCATTGATGTATTAGGAAAGTCTGTGTTGAGAAAGGTATTGGCTTCAATCAAGAAAGCTGGACTTTTTCTATTATGGTTAACGAAACAAGTAATTCTTCGATTCACGAACAAGTGTCATTTGGTATTCGTACTGTCGATGATTCCTTAATCATCAACAAAGACCGTTGGCTTAAACGAGACCCCCAACACTGAATCACAAACTCTGTTTAATATTTTAAAAGACGTTTTTGCTCGTCTTGATTTGTCAGTGGATAACTTAAGAAGACAGTACTATGGTAGGGCCTCGAATATGAGAGGTAAGTGTGTTTGTGTGTGAAATCTTACGAAACGTAACTGCTAAGGTCATCAGTCCCTAAGTTTACACAATAGTTAACCTAAATTATCCTAAGGACAACCACAGACACCCAAGCCCGAGGGAGGACTCAAACCTCCGCCGTGACCAGCCGCACGGTCCATGACTGCAGCGCCCCGGACCGCTCGGCTAATCCCGTGCGGCTATGAGAGGTAAGTTCAAAGGACTAAACATGTTAGTTATATACAACCAAAAGCACGTTATGTGCAGTGCACTGCTCCCAGTTTAGACTTGGCACTTGTAGACTGTCTCCGCCATCTTAAGTGTATGAGGGATGTTATGGCTTTAACCAAGGACTTAATAAACACCTTAATCCAAAAAAGGATGGGACCTTCCAGAAGCATGCGCTATGAGAGCGCCAACGACCAAGGTGGTCTACGACCACTTTGCCCGACTCGATGGACTAAGCGAGCTTCTAGTATCTTGAGAAGAATTTCTAGAGTTTTTTGGACCATTTTCTGCAGAGGACAAAACAGAAGCAGGTTGCAAATGTGCAGGCTACCTTGAAACAATGTTATAATTCAAGACTTATTTCTTTTTAGGTCTTTATTGCCATGCAATGAAACCAGTAGAGAACGTCAGTGAAAAAATTCATTTTCCTCATCTAAGTGTTGCTGACCTGGAAAAAATATATGAGGGCTTGATTTGTTTATAGAATGGAAGGCATGATAGTTTTGAACACTTTTGGGAATTGTGTTTAAAAAAAAAATCTTCATAAGTTGATGATCCTTCGCTTCCTCGGAATCGAAGTATACCAAAGAAGTATGGCTGTCAGCACCATGGGACTTAACTTCTTAGGTCATCAGTCCCCTAGAACTTAGAACTACTTAAACCTAACTAACCTCAGGACATCACACACATCCATGCCCGAGGCAGGATTCGAACCTGCGATCATAGCGGTCGCGCGATTCAAGACTGTAACGCCTAGAACCGCTCGCCCACCCCGGCCGGCAAAGAAGTATGAAAACAACGAAGCCAGCTCACCGCACACTTTCAGAACCCCATTGAAGTTAGTGAAACGGTGCAGTCTTGCATTACTGAGCGGTTTGCTTCATCTGGACTCACACAGGTCATTGCAGTTGAACAAGAGTGGTTGCTTTTGGTAAACAGAGGAGAAACAAATTTGGAAAAATCAACTGGGTTTTTCAGAAATGACCTGGACATTGAGAGACTGCGCTTACATTTGAGTATGTTAGCCGATGTCGCTAATAAAAAACAACTGGTCTTAAAAAAACATGCGTGATGTAAGAAAGTACATTACACAAGAGCCTGTAGTTGGAGAAATGTTATGTGAAGTAGTGAAGGCTATTAAGCTCCCCCAAGTAGTTCCAATCACGACAGCAACCGCAGAACGGTCATATAGCGCCCTTAGACGTCTGGAGTCATATCTCCGATCAACAATGAGACAGAAGCGACTGAACAACTTGGCTGTTCTTCGTGCCCACCGAGATGTATTGGATAAATTGGATATCTGACCAGTCATCAACGACTTCATACTCAGTAATCCAGTCAGATGGTCAACATTTGCACCTTTGTAAAGACACTATAGCCCTAATAATGGCATTTAGAGCAATACTAAAAAATATTTATAAAATAGAAGATTAAATACATCCTTAATGTTAAATTTTCAGTTTCGAAATATTCGTACTAGTTTAGTACTGTATTAGTTGTTTTCAAGCATTTAAATATTTTTAGGGTGTAAGACCCAATTAAAACCCGCTATTTACATACTTTTTGACTGAAAGTATTAGGCATACTGTATTAACTTTATTAACTATATTAAAGCATCAACTTTGAGGTATTGTCTTTATTTAATGAATCCTGAGCCTTATTCAAAGTAAGCTTAAATTAGCTATTCCACTTATTAATCAAAGTGCTATTACTGTGCGACAGCAATATTTTCTGTTTTATTCTTTTAATGATAGTTTAGGATTTATTTAAATATAAGTTCAGTCTTTTCAGAGCTATATATTCACTGCTCTGTAATAGTCTATAGGCATGATTATTACTGTAAATTAAATTAGCATTTTACGAAAATACCGTGCGTGTTTATGTTTTGTTTCTTTTTTCAAAGCCAAAAAATTTGTCAGGCTTGTCGAGTTTCGCAGAGTGTCGAGTTATCGAGAGTCCAGTTTTCGC
The DNA here is from genome assembly GCF_021461385.2 of Schistocerca piceifrons. Taxonomy (NCBI): domain Eukaryota; kingdom Metazoa; phylum Arthropoda; class Insecta; order Orthoptera; family Acrididae; genus Schistocerca; species Schistocerca piceifrons. Next base: position 356,176,366 of record NC_060138.1, on the reverse strand, counting down.
GGTTCTAATGTTTATCATAGGACGGTAAAATGCTTTAAAAGCTTTAAAACCCACTATTTTTCAGCTAAAATTTAGAAAATTTCCCGGTGCAAGACCCCCCAGTATGCCCCCCTCGCTCACCCAATATTTTTTATAAGTGGACCCCGCTGGATACCAGTAACGCGATTCCGAGCACTCTCCTTATGCGCTACACGGGCTACTCCGACCGGGGCACTCTGCTTAGAATACACTATAAGAAGTTGTTTTAATGGACTCCAGTACTTTCAAGTAAAGTCTCAAACTATGAGAATACAATCACGAAATGAGTGCGTCCATGGTTTCTTCGGTAATCACTCGTTAAGGAAGCAAAGTCCCAGCTAACGTCCACAGACGTACTGACGTACCAAGCACTTTACCTTTTCCCCAGAAAGCACTTCCGTTTTACCATTGTAAGATCATGCCCCATGTATGAATAATCTGTTTAATAACACAGCTAATATTTAGTTGACTGTTCAAAATAAATAAATGCAATTTTTGGCATGTGGTTGTATCCAAAGGCATGAGTTTTACTTTTAAGTTAGCTACATTAGCAGTAGTGATATAACGCTCGTTAACTTTTGCAGTGTACATCGTAGGCATGTTCCTGACCCTCCTTATACATTACTGTTCTAAAGTATTGCACGTCCCTATAGTACTTTTAAAATTTTGGTACACAACTTCCAAAGGCACATTCGTCTTCCAAATTTCAAATATTTACGAAAGAAGGATAGTCTACAACTTAGAAGGAACATTATAATGAAGGACAAGATTGTTTCTAATATTTTAATTCAAGGAAATATGCCAACAGTACGTGAAAGTCTGTGCAATAACACGCCATGTCACTGATGATATCAAAGTTAAATATTGAATATCTTCACGGATTTAGTTTGGTGATATTATAAAATACTGTGTTTCACATGTGTATTATTCAGTAGTCATACTTTAAATGATCTTAGTATTTTGCTGGACCCCGTTGACCCACTACAATAGCACTCTGTCAGGCATGGAGTCAATCAGTTTTCTAATGGTACCGATGTCAATTTCATTGTGTCATACCTTCACAATCACCTCCAACAACTCCTGTTTTGTTGCAGACTTCTTCTTCTGAACCTTTTGCCTAGCCGTTGCCACAAATTCTCATTTGAATTAAAGTCTGGCGAATTTCATGACCACCGAAGTTCTCTGATACCCATCTCAGTAACAACAGAATGAATCTGAAAAAATAGATTTCGACTATGTTTAACAGCAGTAACCTTGGAAACTGTATTACAATAATATGTGTCATGGAACCAGATCTTGTTAGAAGATCCAGTGTGCATCTGGGAAAGCATGACGTACAGCGAACTTCACAGGGCGCCGAATCGCAACTTCGTATTGATCACTGTTCATTGTTCCCCCAACAAAGGACAGCCTCTCTACACCTTGGTATCTCACTGTTCTCCAAACCATTAATGATGGAGCATGTTTTATGGTTCGCACAACGCAGTCAGGATACATCTTTTCATTGGATTCACACCTGACGAGCTGTGGTCTGTTGCTCATCGTGAAAAATCGGCTTTCGTCTGAAAATACCACGATTCTCTACTGCTATTTTGTCTAGTTTACGTGCTGTCTGGTCCATGGTAGCCTCTTTTTCCTCGTTGCAGCATTTGAAAATGGCTTCTTCTTGGTACCTCCAGCCTTCATTCCCGTTGCACAGTCTTTTCCTAACAACTGATGACCTGGAGTCAACTCCCGTTGTCTGTTGCCCTGCTTTTGCACCAGTTCAACTGAAGCAGCACTCCTGTTTTTCCGGTTTTGTCTACGAAATATTCTGTCCTTCCGGAGCGCAGAAACTCGTGGGCACCCGCTTCTTGGTAAGTTTTCCATATCTCCTTTGGCCATCAGCTTATGCAGATTTCGACTCACAGCTGACCTCGTACGGTTTAATCCCTTCGAAATTTCAGTGTTGTTTAGGCCGTCGTTGTGTAAAACCTCGATGCACTTTTCCTTTCTAGGGGTTAATTTATGCGTTTTCACCATGACCGTAAATGCACACACGCACACTAGGAAGAAAATTTTTAAAACCCAGCAATACTTTTGGACCAGAGACAGCGAACGCCAAACCTCAGTTAAAACAGGGTACTTTCTAGGGCAATAATCGGCAGTATGAGATCGCGTTGCTGCTAGGCACTGTCGCATACACCCTCCAACCCCCCTCCCACCCCCCACCGCCGCAAAAGAATACATATACATTTCTGCGAGAACATGTGTAACTAACAAAACAATATCGTTCGAATCAAGCGCATTCAGTACTTCAGAACAGTAGTGTATAAGAGGACGGGGTCTTAAGATGTTACAATGACTGTGGTTTATGATGTTAAGTGTGTTGTCAAATTGTGTAGATTATATAATGCGACATTCATCTTGTGTTGTGGATCGTTTCACGTGGATGAAACGTGAGCCCACTTACATAAGGTTTCTTTGAAAAATTTTCATTTTAAATACATATGTACTAACTAGTACGATATTTCAGAGTGATGTCAGTGGTGGCTCATAGCCACACATGCTAAACCATTTCACAGACAGGTAGTTTACGGACCCGTGTTTGCTGGGGTAGTTAATACTTCTGCTATCATATGCTTTCATCAGTGTAAGTTTTCACGATGAATTCTGATACACACTTTATAATGGTGAACAGAACACATACTAGCGAAATTATTTATTATACTGTTGATGACAGATGAATCTGGAAGACTATGTGGGAAAACGTTTACAAGTGTTCGAAGGCTTTGCTCTTCCTTCTGCGTCGTTTTCCAGTTGGTTAACTGAATTCGACGGGGACAGAATACTTCTCAAATACACTGTTCAAAAGAATTAGGGGCACATGACTTTGAGCTTCTGCTATACTCCATTGCGCAAAATTTGAGAACTGCGTATGTTACTGAATTACACCTGTATCTTTCACAAATTAAGTACACAACAAAACGCTTCTACATCCTCGATCGTTTACATAAAAAGAACTGTACTGTCCGACACGTGTCGAAAACAAAGCGGAAACATTCAACCAGCCACCTTGGGTGCTATTATTGTATTTTGAGAGCTTCAATAACGTGTATGCCCTCCATGAGCGTTTATCACTGCATAACACCAACGTGACGTGCTCCGTTTAAGTCTACGGAGGTCACCCTGAGTTATCCGCTCCCACTCCTCTCAGTTAGAGCCTCTGAGAGTTATCTGAGAATCTGTGGCCGAACAAATCGACAACGAACTCGTCTGTTTTTTGTTGGGACTGACCACCGACCGTTCAGTTACTTCAGTTTCCAGACTTTGGAAAACATCCCTGCTGAGACCTGCCACATAGGTCCTAGAATTAGAAGGCATTCAGGGCCACTACCGTATGCAGCAGCCGCTACATTGTCCAACAGGATCTGTTCCATATACTGCCGGACAGTACGGCGATCATGGACAACGACAAGATCTGTATTGCTGTCAACAATGAAGTCTCCCCACAGCATCACAGAATCTTGGAATTCTGTCGATTTCCTGGACAACATTTGACAGGTACCGCTTACCATGGTTCTCCGCACACGAACACGGTCATCAGCTTGTGTAGGAGGATATCTGGACTCGTCTGTGAATAACACGTTTCGCCAGTGACGAAGTTGCCAGTTAAGAAAGAACTTAAGGAGAGCTGCAACATGTTGTCGTATCAAGCGTGGTACCCGAACAGGACGTCTGGGTTATAAAGCGTTTTATCGTAACCTGTTCATTACTGTCTGATCGGGCACAGCGGCTCCGGTGGCCCTTCTGAGATCATCTTACAGTGCTCTGGTTCTATTCGTACGACGCCTCAACGAAGAGATGGCCAGATACCGGTCTTCACGTGGGGTTGTAATGCGTCGGTGACTTTGTCCAACTGGTCTTGTGAATTAACTTGTCTCCCTGTAGCGTGTCCGCAACCTTTGGATGACACATGGAGAGACAGTGACATTTGCAGCAACACGACTGAAAGTCCATCCTTCTTGGACCAAGCAGACTGCCCTTGCATTAAGATGTCGCATTGCATGTGCATGGTTGAGAACGACGTTCACAAATAACAACTGCCACCTGTTTACCTCACTAGAAAACATTGGGACACCGGTACTCACTTCCTTCTGAAGGGTCACCTGACACTGTAATGCATAACACAGCCAGTAGATGAGAATGATTTTAATTGTTCCTAAACTGAAAGCGAAGATCTGAAGCATGCAATAAGATCTCAGGCACTGCCTCTATCAGAACAGATTCATCATAAGGACCTTGATACAAGTGTTCCTCTAATTCTTTTGAATAGTGTATAAAGAGTGAAGTAGAAGCCCATCGAGAGCAGTGACCGAAAAAATAATGCGGCTGTACGGAAGATAATACGACCAGATCCCCAAATGGACACTCCAGCAGGCTGAGAGATATCTCAACGCTAGGATGCTGCAAAACTAGCAAGAAGCATCCATAATGATCAGAAGATTTCGTCTCTTGAATGCAGCGGTGATGAAATTCTTCAGCGGGTCAATAATGGCACCCTTCACCTTATTTCTGAGACCTTAACTCGGAGTGAAAGCTGGATTTAAAATTACGAGCCAGAAACAGTAGCTCATTTTTTGCATCGTTTACAATGGCAGATTACCTCTCAAAATTAAAAGAACGAATAAATTTCCAGGGAAAAATGGTTATAATATTGTCAATAAACTCTGGAAAAGAAGGAATTTCACTTCGTGTCACACAAAGAGAAGTAGAGTGAGAAGGAGAAAAGAAATATAAACAGTCAAAGTGGCCTAGAAATTTAGTGGAAGCAGGGAAGATTATGGTGTAACGTCCTGATCCTTACATAAACACTGCAGCAAGCTGAAATATTCCTCAACGCTAAGATGCTCCAAAACTATCAAATAGCATAATTAATGATTATACTTCGTCTTTTGAATGTAGCATGATGGCAGACCCTTCGCAGGTTCTCTGGCTGTGCTGAAATACTTCAGCGCATCGATAATGGTACCCTTCACCTCGGACCGTATGAATAAAGTCAAGCAAACGCTTTTCTCTCGAATTTCGGAGCTTTAGATTTGGAACTTATGAATAAAATATGAAGTAAGAACTGTAGCTTGTGCAGACAAAACAGGGAAAGAAGCTTTTCCTTCGCCTTGAACTCTGACTGCGGCATCAGATAAAATGTAAGAATAAAGAGAAGCTTTTACTTCATTCGGGGAACAATAGTTCATAAAATGTGAAGGCTGGTCAGTAGTAAATTCACGTTTGTAAAGTGCAGATGTTATAGTGGAAGTGGAAGTTCCGGGGAAGGTATACCATCACTGGTGATAGTGTACCTTCACTGGCCCATTTAGTGAAGGTGGATTATTGATTCCAGTTCTGTCAAACAATACACATTGACTACGGATAGTCCACTATCACTAGTGAATGTATACCTTCACTGCCAAGTGACAAGGAATGTGAATCATGGCTGTAATAACAAAACAGTAGTACTTCGAAAGTACTACTAGTTTGAAAACGTAGTCATATTATGTAAAATTCATTTATTGCAGCAAGGACGTGCACCATGGCACACTTGCGCAACACGTTTTTGTTTTTACAGACGCATCTAAGAGTGTGAAATTTTTGCTGTCAGCTGCATCTGAAGAATCGCTGGCAGCTTCTCATCGACTGAGACGTCGCAGCTGTCCTCAGGGCAACAGTTTTCTCTGCTGCAGCTTCCTCCTCTGAGATTATTCTTCGAGGGTAAGTACTGAACTGGGACCTGAAACAAAATGTTGTAGCCACAGTGGCATGTCGTATCGTCCCTTGCATAATTATTTAAAAACAAACAATTTATCACCGTGCGTATAGTTGGCTCAGCACACCATCGCTCGTCCCGATTCGGTAGAAGCCATCGGCCGTTGTCTCGAGAACGACAGCCAAGATCGACCTAGCTCTATCAAAGTCGGGAACTGAAACTCTCACAGTTCAGCCCTTTTCCACTGTAGGAAAGCAGCTATCAGAACACTGCCGCATTCTTTGCGCTTGTTCTTATAATCGCTTGTACGCTTCAGTTCTGTGTTTCTTAATAGCATGAGATGACTCGTCTAAATCAGTCAGGCAGTAGTCATTACTGTGAGGAATACTTCCTTTCTGTCTCTTCTCAACCTCTGTTCCTGTCGGTATGTTAACCTCTTGCAATGGAGATTTACTGTGATCATTATCCTGCAACGTTTCAGTCCCTGACTCACTGCTTGATTAATTATATTTTCAAGGTCATCCTTAGTGTGAACGTTCATCAATGCTTCAGGAGGCAAACTTGTTCAAGACAAACCATATTTAGAGGGGCAGCCAAACATCGCTTCGTACCAAGATCTTTTAATGCTAAAATGTACAGCGCTATTCTTCATTAGCTGCACAAATCTTAATGCACGACTCTACCCCGAGGTGTTGTGCTCCTGCCTCCTTGTAGTTAGCATATTTTCTGTCTTGCTTTGCTCGCTCTACGCTGCCTTGGCTCTGACTGTGTCTAGGTTTACCGTGGACTATAACACTACCTTGCAAACGCCAGAAATCACTTCTGTTTTACTCTGTGACTTTCCGTCAATTACTAAGCGCTGTGACTTCTCTGATAGGAAATCACGAATCCAGTCACATAACTGAGACGATATTCCATAAGCACGCCATTTCGCTACAAGCCGCTTGTGTGGTACTGTGTCAAAAACCTTCCGGAAATCCAGAAATACGGAATCAATCTGATATCCCTTGTCAATAGCACTCACCACTTCATGCGAGTAATGAGCTACTTGTGTTTCAGAAGAACGATGCTTTCTAAATCCATGTTGACTGTGTGTCAACAGACCGTTTACTTCCAGGTAATTCATAATGTTAGAACACAATATATATTCCAAAATCCTGCTGCACATCGACGTTAATGATATGGGCCTGTAATTTAGTGGATTACTCCTACTACCTTTCTTGAATATTGGTGTGACCTGTGCAACTTCCCAGTCTTTGCGTAGGCATCTTTCGCCGAGCGAACAGTTGAATATGATTGTTAAGTATGGAGTTATTGAACCAGCAAACTCTGAAAGGAACCTAGTTGGTATACAGTCTGGACCAGAAGACTTGCTTTTATTAAATGTTTTATGTTGCTTCACTACTCCGAAGATATTTATTTCCACGTTACTCATGTTGGCGGCTCTTCTTAAAATTGGCCCATAGTTCAGTTAAGCTGCTCATATTTTGCTGACGAACTCCCTACCATTGTCAGACTGCAATACTGAGGGAATGCCTAACAACGTAATAATGTCAATAATGTTATCGCATACCTCTTCAGCTATTTTGGACTTCAGTGGCCTGAGAACAACGAATTTAGTGTGGTGGTCCTGATAAACCATTATGAATTTGCAGTCTCCATCTGGTTGCGATTGGAAGTTGACATCTGGAATTTAGTTCCTTGAATAGCATTGGCTTCACTACTGTTCCTTTGTTCTGACCTTTTTTCGTTTGTAAAGAAGGCTCACACAAACTAAGATAAATTTGGACCTCTCTGTATGTTATATTACAGAACTTTGAGTTCAATCATTTCATAATTTCGCATCCACCGTGGCTAGTCATTACGTAAGCATCATGCAGAATATCATACAGTTCTTCGTCATAAACATAGTATTTCATCTTACGTTGTTCACTTACAGGTTGTATTAATTTGGTTACTCCATTCACTTCCAGCACTTCATACCTCTTCAAAACCTTGTACTCGTTGCATTCCTCTTTCGTCTAGATTTTAGTGATTTAACCTAGCTGATAAGTGACTCGCACTTTTCTCTGTCCATGAAGACAGAATTATAACTGAGATTTCCCCATTCCACTCTAAGCACTGCTATATAACATAACAATAACGAGCTGCCGATAATTACATTCATGCTGATGCGTGGTAGTATTGTTGGAGGCATCGTTAATAACACGGGAGCAACGATGGTACACCTACACTAGTGAATAATGTACTACTGTACACTTTCCCTAGCTGAGTGCAGTGATGGTTCACCTACACTAGTGGATGTGTTTTTTTCAGTTTATGGTAATCTCTCACTGATAATTTTAGTGGTGGTGCGCATCCACTATGGAAGGTTTACCTTCCCTAATCTTCCACTTCCACTATAACGCATATATGGCTCAACCATCAGAATGTGTAAAATATTACAGACCACGTCGATGTCCCCCAGGAAAGCATTATAAAACTTCTATATCGTTTCAACGAAAAAAATGTTAAGTGGGCTGCGAACAATTGCCTGTCAGAGATAGGAAAGAAGAAATGGAGCACTATCGTCAGAACAGAGGATGAAGATTTTCCCTTATATAGTTGATCCCGGATTGCAGTCCAGCATTGTAGAGCAAATGGGGACTCATCAAACTACAGTTACAAAAACAGTAATGTTTTTAAAAGACAATGGAAGAAGCTGACTTGCGACTCAAATTTTGCATCGTCACCATATGATATGATTGTGGAAAAAACTGGTGGCTATAAAAATGTAAATTTTCAAGTGCTGCTCATGTAAACGACTGTACGCACGTGCGAATTCCGAAACAAACGTAGTGTGGCGACTTTCAGTCGAAAGAGTTGCGCTCGTATAAATGTGCAGGGTACGTGCAGTGTCAATGAACTGTTCACTAGCGTTGAGGCTATCTGACCCGGGTCAATACATAACAATCGACTTTGGAGAAATTTAAATGTTCGGGAAGTGCTAAGTGAATTTAAGAACACTATTCTTTTGAATCATGAAGAGTGCGGCTTAGAGCCCTGATCGATGACCCTCCATCGTAATCCACCAGAGTAGAGGCGGTTTCCTACTTTACGTTATGTGTGCAGTGTTGTCTTTTATCAGATGTTCAACAATTATAGCTTCCAGCTTTGTACTGCATGATGTTGCAAAACATCTACAGAATGAAGGTTTTGAGATACCGCACAGGATTTCCATGACGATCTTTCATGTGAATCACATGAGGACATCGTTGATCGACGACTTACAAGTGCTCACTTACAATAAATGAAGCGAAAGGAATTCTTACAGTTTAAGATACTCTATATCAGATGCCTGCGCTTACGACAGAATGTAAATCCAAAGGGCCCGGGTTCGATTCCCGGCTGGGTCGGAGATTTTCTCCACTCAGGGACTGGGTGTTGTGTTGTCCTAATCATCATCATTTCATCCCCATCGACGCGAAAGTCGCCGAAGTGGCGTCAAATCGAAAGCCTTGCACCCGGCAAACGGTCTACCCGACGGGAGGCCCTATTCACACGATATTTACTCAAGAAATGTTGCTGACAATGCGGACGAAGCAGATAGCTAGAAGCTTTTCCTTCTGCATTAGAAGTAGCAGATAGGAGGAAAAGGTAAAATTTATTGCTTCAATCTGAAGTACAAGCTTTGTTTCTTCCTTGCTTGCAAGTAAATGCTCTGTCTTCTACCTTTGTCTTTCGAGCTTGTTTTTAGTTTTTAGTTTTACTCATGTGACTCCTTATTTTTGAGAGAATAGCCAGAGACAGAGCGCACCTCCCGTTTGAGAACAATGGAGAAGTTAATTCCCTTTTCAAAGGAACTACCCCGACATTTGCCTTAAACGATTTCTAGAAACAATAGAAAACTTAAGTCAGGACGGTGATTATAATGGTCGCCCTCACGAATGTGAGCTCGGCGTGGTACCTTTGCGACATCTCGCTAAGTAGAAAGTCAGTAAGAGAGTAGCTGGATTATGGCTCAAATGGCTCTGAGAACTATGCGACTTAACTTCTGAGGTCACCTAACTAACCTAGGGACATCACACACATCCATGCCCGAGGCAGGATACGAACCTGCAACCGTAGCGGTCGCTCGGCTCCAGACTGTAGCGCCTAGAACCGCACGGCCACTCCGACCGGCAGCTGGATTATAAACGATGGTGCGTAAGGTATACAGAACATAACATATAACGCTGCCATCGCTAAAAAGATGAAGAATTAGAAAGGAGCCTTCAGGCATGCTATGGTTTATGGCACACGAATGATGGTGTAATATTTTTTAATTCTGTTCTCCCATATTTTCCATCTGTCTAAATGAAGATGAAACTTTTTGTTTTAACTGCAGCCCGCCTTCCTTAAAACGGCATTCGATAACTATAGAAGTGAAATACAATGGTACATTGTTTTGTTAAGATTTTCAGTCAAAAAGACAAGGAATGCGTGAAGAATGGATCCGAAAGTTGCGTGCAGTGCGAGTTACTCAAACTCTTATGTTGATAATTAAGACGAACTGATGTGACCAGTGGGCTTCGCCTCAATGTTGACTGTATTTCCCAAACTTTACACGTGGAAGCCTCAGCCGAGACTAATGCCCCTATCATTCTCATTTCAAGATCTCTCGAATGGCATAATAAATTTGGTAGGTCTATTAAAATCATATTAGTTGTAATATGCCAATGGATAGAAAGTGAATTTATACAAACCAGAAAATGACACATTCCTTTACGCGATCTCTAAGTCCGAAAGACATTCCAGCTTGTTAAGAGAACTTGAACGCCTTAAAAAGAAGCAACAGTGTCTGTGCTCCTGCTGTCTCAAGATGGTGAGGATGATAACAAAGGACAGGCTGGGGGAGCGTATCCTCTGGCGACGTAAGTTCTAGTGTTTAGTTATACGTGACATTCGTACAGGATCTGAGGAGTCTGTTATCACAGTAGTATTGGTTGACGACTAAAATCTTGAATGGGTTGTCGTGTGGCAGTAGGAAGGAAGAGCTAAAATTCGTACGCAAAATCTTGCAATTTCTCCGACTCATGTATGAATGAATAAATTAAATTCCCATTGTGAGGTTTGCACTGACCGTAACAAGACAATGTAATGTTTTACGGACTGCGCAAAATAAAACTGGGCTGTAAAATATTCCATGCACTTTAAGCGGAATGTACAAGTTGGACTGTCTATCTTAAGGTGTACGGAATATTTACCAGTCCACTTTTATTTTGGAGACCCTGTAATCTCATCACGACAGTTTTAAGCATAAGTCTTCGCCAAGACATTGCTATTCATAAAATAATTGATTAGTTTAAGCATTACTCTTCTCCAGGACATTGTTAGTCATAAAATAATTGATTGCATTGGAAGAACTGATATATTTTCATTTGTTCATATGGGTCAGATTGTTTTTGTGTGAGTGTAAAAGCTCAGATATAAATATATCAACACTGTTTCCTGGAAATCTTCGAATGGTATCGCCAAGTGCTTAGATAGATAAGAACTAACTGTTAAACAATCACCATCATAAAAACAGCATAACGTTGCGAAAGACAATCTTTTAACGACATGTTTTTGTTGAATATTGGTTAATAACTACTGTTATCTGTTTTTTTGAATTTTGCCAGAAGCTGAGTAACTGACTGCTGTTGAGAAATATGATTTTATCATTAGCTGGCAACACTATCTTGAAATGACAACGCAACGGTTGAAGTATAGGTAAACATTTTTATCAATATATTTTCTTTTGTAAAAGTATTGTAAGTAATGGTAGAAGCTGAACTCGATTCCACTTGTAACGTGAGTGTCTGGGAGTAGTATCACTGTGTACAGTGAGCTGAAAACAGTCATACTTTTGTAAATAATTTAGTGATATCTGAACTAGAACAATCAGTAGTAATTAGACTGTATTCACAATAATAATCAAAGAAGTGTTTGTAATCGTTTTCGATTTAGAAAGGAAGTAACACTGTTATTTATAATCAGATTTGTTTTGTATTAGAGATCTATTTTTTGTTTGTACACGTGGTTAGAAAAAACATTCTATCATGGATTACAGTTTTTAGAGAAATGATAGGGAAACGTTTAGAAAACATTGGACGATATAAAACAAGAGCAATTCCAAACCACACGGGATCAGGCTAGGTTCAAGCAGAATCGAAGAACGTTATGGGAGGATATAAAGAAAGAGGTGGAAACTTATATGTCTGGATTAGAAAGAAGTTTAAGGGACTAAGGCAGAGCCATGCTGAATACCGAAGCAGAAAATACTGTAGATTCCAAAAATTTGGGATTTAAACGTGTTTTGGATAAATTTTCTGATATAGGAAAGGACAGATAAGCTGAGGAAGAACGGGGAACCTCACATGGGGTCAGGCTACGGGAGAGCATGCCGTATAAATGTAAGGTCTAGTGACTGGTTGTACATGTCATACGAGAGTATGTCATAGCAGTAGTATCGGTTCACGACTAAATCCACGAATTCTCTGCTGTCTGAAAGTGGGAAGGATCCTGTGTCTGCAACGGTAGGCAGTGATCCATCACAACGAGATATCGAAGTCCATCACATGAGACACGTTTGATATCCAAGCTGATTCCACATATATTGACCGAGTGACAGACTGGTTGATCCCGTGGAGCAGCAGACTGTCTAAGAATGACGGATACGGAAACACATTACTTGTCGTCTAGTGTTTCTATTTGTGTGCAGACTGTGCGGGCGGCCGACTTCCAAGTTGTAACGTGCGCTGAAGTTGGCTTTAGAGTTGGGTATCGTATAAGTCAATTGAATTCTTTTATCGCCACCGACCGAACACCAGGTAATTCATTTCAGGTTCCTACTAGAGGATTTTTGGAAGCCTAAGTGAAACGTTCACTCCTAGCATAGTGTGACGCGGCCATCTGCCAAGCAATGTTTATGGGCTGCTGATAATGACTAGATCAGTGATTACCAATCTTTCTGAGACCATTGTCCACGAGCGGAGTCAGACATCCTCTGGTATTCCCCGCCATTCCCCCATCATCATCAACTTTACTACCAAACTAATCCTTAGACTGAAAAAGAATTTTTTTTGAACAGTTGCATTTCTAAAATTACGAAAGGTAAATGATATTTAGTTTTGTAGGTGTTTTATGAAACCACGAGCTAATGAGCCGATGAGACAATCGGTACTACTCGCTAAGGAGCCAATGAGACAATCAGTACTACTCATCCTAATATTTTTGTATAGAATGATTAAAGTCTGTTCTTCCCAGTCAGCCTACAATAAAAGCGATCTTAACAATTATTTTTTTGGGGGAGGGGGGGGGGGGAACTAACGAAGCAATCAACGTAAATCTTTTTGCACTTTATTTATTGATTTTTGGACAACAGTTCTAGATTTTTTTAACGAAATTCAGTTCCCATGCGAGGAGTTGATGTTGCTCTGTCCAAAATAATGTTCTTAATCTACAGGCCACTGTGCACGAAGTGATAGCACAGGTTCTTATTTTAATTTGGAAAATAATAAAATGGATGGCGATTTTGGTCACATTTTTTGCAGTAACTAAGGAATAAATTAAAATAAAAAATAGCCTATTACTCATTTTGGACATGGCCCAGGAGTAATTCAGCCAAATTTCGGAAACATTCTTTATTAGTGTACCCTGTATCCACTCCGTCAGCTTGAGAAACAGTGTATTCCGAGCTGGTTTGCGGGCACTCCAAGGGAATATCTGCAAGGAGTAATAACCTAATATTTTATTTTAAGGTATTCATTAGTTATTGCAAATAACGTGACCAAAGACACACAACAAAACAATATCTTTAAAAATGGTTCAAATGGCTCTGAGCACTATGGGACTTAACATCTGTGGTCATCAGTCCCCTAGAACTTAGAACTACTTAACCCTAACTAACCTATGGACATCACACACATCCATGCCCGAGGCAGGATTCGAACCTGCGACCGTAGCAGTCGCGCGGTTCCGGACTAAGCGCCTAGAACCGCTAGACCACCGCGGCCGGCATAATATCTTTATTTCAAACGTATACCATTGTATTATTTCGTCAAATTTCAAGAAACTGTGCTATTATTCAATGTTCAGTATCCTATAGATTAAGAAAAATGTTAGTTTTTGATTTCAGATAATGCAAGGATTCCGTCATAGACACACCTCAGTTTGGACAGAACAACTACAACTCCTCGGATGGGAGTTGAGCTTAATGGGAACTGAATTTCTTTAAAAATCGGAAACGGCTGTCTAAGAATCAATAAATAATGTGCACTGATTGGTTCATTAGTTTTTCAAAAAAAAGTCGAAAATATCTCTTATTTTATAGGCTGAGGGAAGAGAATGGACCCTTAAGGAATTCTTAGCGCATCACAAGCGCGACGTACAACTGCTGCACGAAAAAGAAAGCCATTTGTCTACATTGAGGATAGACACTTGATAGAAAACAAGCTATTCTTACACCAGTCATCTCACTCCCAACACTTACTTCATCCAGACCCAGGAGGTTCATTTAAAATCAAGCAACTTAAAATGCGTGTACTACACGTAATGTTCGTGAATCACGAAACTGGTGGACTCTTTATTTCTGAACTGGCACGATTGGAATGCTTCAGGCTGGGAATGCTTTTTGTGTGTGAACACTGCCACTCATAATAACAATAATAAATAATAATAATAATCATAATAATAATAATAGAGTGTAGTCCCTACAGGGATGAAGTACCCATTACATAGTTACTGTTGTGTTTCGCTCTCAGTTAGTTAGCTTATCAGTTACGAAGTAAATACTGGAGCAATTTGTCGCCCACTACGGGAAGTGTAAGGGGTGATCAAAATGTTTCGGTCTGAACATCACACTAACCAGTTAACCACATGTCAATGCTTATATATTCACACCGGAGTCACGCTGGGTTGCATGCATGCTGCAGCAAAACTCAAACGCAAACTTTTGATCGCCCGTTATACCTACAACTCGGAGAAGGCATTTTAAGAGACATTTCAGCATATGTTAAATGGGAATTAATAGGTGAATGGTTAACTAAAAAGCGATCTGCAGACAGAAACTAGGGGAAGTGAACTAATGTGAAATCTGCAGTCTACTGGAAGCTCTGTGTGCTATAAAATTTTGCTAGATCATCACCCAGTTAAATTAAAATTGGGAAAATTTAATATAAGTATGGATTTAATCTCTGAATTAGTAAGCAGCATGACTAACGTGCTAACATCAATAAAAAGATCTTTGTTATTAACCTGAACAAGCATATGGGAACAATTTAATCACACACGATAAATAATTCAGAGCACAAAGATAATTAGACAAGAACCTAGAAATATACGGCATGCCTTTTGCGCTTCAGAAACGCCAGGTTAAATGTTTTAAAATAATGTTACAAAAGGGGAGCGGTTTGTTTGAAAACATTCATCACAGTTTAGCATAGTTTACTGAAATAAAATTTGAAATTAAAAAATCAAAATGCAACTTTAAACTACGATTTTTCGTTGTCTGTTATTTAATTATTCAACGCGCTTAAATTATTATTATACTGAGAGCTAAAATCTATCGTGATTTCAGGGCTCTGGTAGGGAGTAAATGGTGATCCGTCTGTCTGATCGCTAGACCATGAGATTTTGCATTTCTTTCGTGGCCGCAATCGATTCACAGGTGCCCATGTCATTCCAAGCATGTGTGTCAATTTGTACCCCTCTATTTACATTATTCCTTGATTTATTCAGTTTTCAAATTTATACTGACTTTTTGATCACCTGGTATTTGTCAAATGATGAGCATGGATAGTTTTACAAAGATTTTTTCTCTACGGCTGAATTACGTGACATATGTGTGAAATGATTTTTCAGCTGGTAAAATGAAATTCTCTCAGCAAATAAATATGTTTTTCTACTTGTTATTGTTTACAGTTGCTATACTTTAATTTTTGTTCGTCATATGATCATAATTGAATTTTTCTCTGTTGTAGAAGTAACACAAAAACAGAGAACTGTATGCATTAGTATGAACTAAACGATATTTTCAGATTGGAGTACTGTATAACGTACTTAGAGAGCTAGTTACATTCTAACAATGCGAATGTTGCAGTGATCTGTTACAGAGAACTAGACAATCCAAAAGTACAAAGTCATTTATATGAAATATGTTACACATTTTGACAACTTCTTCTTTTTAGCTGGTAGTATTTTTACTTCTTGATGCAAGTTGATCAGTTACATTTTTATGCATATTGTAAATGATTGAGTAAATTAAGTTACTTCAATACTTAACAGTCTTTCTATTTAAATAATTTTATTTCTGACCTTCTCTTTTGGTTCTGCTACGGCAGTGGTACAGTGCTGATTCTACCACATTAAGTTAATGATGGTAAGATTTTTTCTCTTGTCATTGAGCAATACTGAAGCTCAAGAGAAGTAATTTGCTTCATTTTTGATTAATTTATTTATTTTTATTTATTTATTTATTGTTCCGTGGGACCACATTTAGGAGAAGTCTCCATGGTCATGGAACGAGTCAATACATGAAATTATAACACGATTGTAGAAACACATAAAATGAAACAAGTCGTTAGTTTAAATAAAGAAAATCAAGAATGTAACACTGGAATTTGCTTAATTTTTTATCTCTTCCAGGAGCTCCTCGACAGAATAGAAGGAGTGAGCCATGAGGAAACTCTTCAGTTTAGACTTAAAAGTGTTTGGGCTACTGCTAAGATTTTTGAGTTCTTGTGGTAGCTTATTGAAAATGGATGCAGCAGAATACTGCACTCCTTTCTGCACAAGAGTCAAGGAAGTGCATTCCACATGCAGATTTGATTTCTGCCTAGTATTAACTGAGTGAAAGCTGCTAACTCTTGGGAATAAGCTAATATTGCTAACAACAAACGACATTAAAGAAAATACATACTGTGAGGGCAATGTCAAAATTCCCAGACTATTGAATAGGGGTCGACAAGAGGTTTTCGAACTTACACCATACATAGCTCGAACAGCCCGTTTTTGAGCCAAAAATACCCTTTTTGAATCAGAAGAATTACCCCAAAAAATAATACCATATGACATAAGCGTATGAAAATATGCGAAGTATACTACTTTTCGTGTTGAAATGTCACTTATTTCAGATACCGTTCTAATGGTAAATAAAGCGGCATTTAGTTTCTGAACAAGATCCTGAACATGGGCTTTCCACAACAGCTTACTATCTATCCGTACGCCTAGGAACTTGAACTGTTCCGTCTCGCTTATAACATGCCCATTCTGTCTGATTAAAATGTCAGTTCTTGTTGAATTGTGGGTTAGAAACTGTAAAAACTGAGTCTTACTGTGATTTAGCATCAAATTATTTTCCACAAGCCACGAACTTACTTCATGAACTACATTATTTGATAATGTTTCAATATTACACACAAGATCCTTCACTACCAAGGTGGTGTCATCAGCAAACAGAAATATTTTTGAATCACCTGTAATACTAGAAGGCATATCATTTACATAAATAAGGAACAGCAGTGGCCCCAGCACCGACCCTTGGGGAACGCCCCATTTAACAGTGCCCCATTGGGACTGAACATCATTACCACTCTCAATATTGCGGAGGATTACCTTCTGCTTTCTGTTCTTAAAGTAGGAGGCGAACCAATTGTAAGCTACTCCCCTTACTCCATAATGTTCCAACTTCTGCAGTAATATTTTGTGGTCAACACAGTCAAAAGCCTTCGTTAAATCAAAGAAAACACCTAACGTTCTCAACCTTTTATTTAATCCGTCCAAAACCTCACAGAGAAAAGAGAATATAGCATTTTCAGTTGTTAAGCCATTTCTAAAACCAAACTGTACATTTGACAGCAAATTATGTGAATTTAAATGCTGCAGTAACCTTGTATATACAAGCCTCTCGATAACTTTAGCAAACACCGATGGCATAGAAATAGGTCTATAATTGTCAACATTATCCCTGTCTCCCTTTTTATAAAGTGGCTTCACTACCGAGTACTTTAATCGGTCAGGAAACCGACCACTGCTAAAGGAAAAGTTACAGATATGGCTAAGTACTGAGCTAATATACGTGGAACAATACTTCAGAATTCTGCTAGATACCCCGTCATATCCATGAGAGTTCTTGGTCTTTAGTGATTTAATTATTAACTCAATCTCCCTCTTGTCAGTATCATGGAGGAGCATTTCAGGTAACAGTCTCGGAACACTTTTTTCTAAGAGCGCTATATGATTCCCTGTTGGGACTAGGTTTCTATTTAGTTCACCTGCTATATTCAGAAAGTGATTATTAAGTACTGTACATATATGCGACTTATCAGCAACACGGACATCCCCACTACGCACTGATTCTATATCCTCGACCTGTCTCTGCAGACCAGCCACTTCCTTTACGACTGACCATATGGTTTTAATTTTATCCTGAGACTTAGCTATTCTATCTGCATACCACATACTTTTTGCCTTCCTAATAACTTTTTTAAGCACCTTACAATACTGTTTGTAATGGGCTGCTGCATTTAGATTTTGACTGTTTCTAACGTTTTGATATAATTGCCACTTTGTTCTACAAGATATTCTTATCCCTTTAGTCAGCCACCCAGGCTGCCTGTTTGTGCTAGTACCCTGTTTTAAACGTTCTAACGGAAAGCAACTTTCAAAGAGCACGAGAAAAGTCTTGAGGAAAGCATTATATTTATCGTCTACTGTATCAGCACTATAAACATCTTGCCAATCTTGTTCCTTGATAAGGTTTACAAAAGTCTGTACAGCAACTGGATCAGCTTTCCTAAAAAGTTGGTAACTATATTTAACATGTGTTGAAGCACAAAAATCTTTTAGACTTAAAATTTGTGCATCATGATCTGAAAGGCCATTCACCTTTTTGCTAACAGAATGCCCTTCTAATAATGACGAATGAACAAAAATATTGTCTATGGTTGTTCTACTGTTCCCTTGCACTCTCGTTGGAAAGAATACGGTTTGCATAAGATTATATGAATTAAGGAGGTCTACCAGCATCCTTTTCCTTGCACAATCACTTATACAATTAATATTGAAGTCACCACATATAACTAACTTTTTGTATTTCCTATAAAGTGAACCAAGAACCTCCTCTAGCTTTAGCAAAAATGTTGTGAAATCGGAGTCTGGGGATCTATAAATAACAACAGTAAGAAGTTTAGCTCCACTAAATTTAACCACACCTGCACAACATTCAAACACCTTTTCAGTGCAGTACTTTGAAACATCAATTGACTCAAATGGGATACCGTTTCTCACATACATGGCTACTCCCCCACACCGCAAAGAGCTCCTAGAAAAGCTGCCAGCCAACCTGTATCCTGGTAAAGGAAGCCTCTGAATTATCTCCTTATTTAAGAAGTGTTCAGATATACCAATAATTTCAGAGTCAACATCTATAAGCAGTTCACTAACTTTATCTCGAATACCTTGTATATTTTGATGAAATATACTAATTCCCTCATTAATCGGATACCCAAGCTTTGTAGAAAGTGGTTTCTTTGTTAGAGAGACTTCCCTTAAGCAGGAATACCTATCAGCTGACTTCAATCTAAAAAAGGTACAGCTCTAACACCCACAACTACCGGAATTTTCCCATGAGTGATCCCACCACCCCCACCTATGCTGTCACCTATAAGTTTTGCCAACCTCCCCTTCCCATACCTGTTGAGGTGCAGGCCATGTCTAGTGAAACCCGTCCTACTGATAGACTCCACCGACACCACTGAAATGTGACTCATGCCTTCTGTCATCAGCGCACCCCCAAGTCTCATGTTATTACGCCTGACGGCTATATTAAGATGAGGCCGATCGTGACGCTGAAACAGTTCCACGAAATGCACATTCGTGTTGCCAGTCTGAGTGGCTATCTTTTCCAGGTCACCATCTATGTCATACTTCCCATCCCTATCAATACTACTACCAGCCCCACCCACAATCACTACCTGATCCTCTTTAGTAAAATCCCTACATAACCCCCCTATGTTAAAAGTCACCTGAGCCAATCCTGCATTAGGCTTCACAATGCTGGTGACCTGGTACTCACTCCCCAAAACTTCCTGCAACTGCTGGCCTACACCTCTACCATGAGAACTACCTAACAGCAGAACCTTCTTCTTTCTCTTAGACTTTGCAACTGTCCTAGCCACCGTAACTGCTGAGGTCTGCTGCATACTTCCTACATCTACAGCTACTAGAGATTCCTCTCCACTAGACTCTGACAGTTGGTCATATCTATTACAAACACCAATAGTAAAACTATCTGAAAATCTCCTTCTCCTAGCAGATCTCTTGCCAACAGCCAGCTCCCATTCCCCAACCCCCTTCTCCCTCCTCATCCTATCTAGCTCCTCCTGTGCGTTTTTCAACTGCACCTGAAGGGCACAGATCTTACGCTCCTGCTCCTCTATCAACTTACTCTTGCTACATAACCTGCAGTTCCAGGAGAGGATCTCACCAGAATGCCCACTGGCTTCCCCACTGCATTCCCCCCAGTGAAAATACTTCGAACAAGTCTCACACCGCAATCCACTACTCACAAACCTACGGCAAAGCCCACACTTCTCACTCATGGTAAAATTTTACAATTATTGAAACAAGAAAACAACTTTATCTAAGTTCCGCTACTACAATAAGAAGATGTTAAAAACTGACTACAATTATCACAAACTTGCTCTACAAGGGAAGTAACTACTATTATTGAAAGTATTAATCAACAACAAATGAGAATATAACAAAATACTAACACAGAAAGAAAATCAAACGTCTAATGACAGTAACGAAACTGAAAGCAGTTCGCAAAAATTTCTTCTGAAGTTATTTCACCGGAAAACACCAAGAACACCGGTTGAAGACCACTAAAGTTCCTAAATAAAATACTATACACAAACAATTAATTAGTACTTAGCTTTCGATGCGCCGCTACAGCTGCAACTGGTCAGCGCGGAATGTAAACACGGGTAAGAGGTTAAGTTGCTCGATACGAAACACTCACAAATATCAGGCCACAACACACGAAATGCAGAGGTGAATGAAGAAACCACTAATAAGTCACTTATATAGTAAATATTATCACAAAAACAGTTAAAATATATATCTGAAAACTAAAAATAGATGAAAACTTAGAGAGCGATCTCACACGCAGTCACGCGCTTATGACGTCACACCAATTATTTAGACTGCTACTGAATGGTTCAAGGATAAATCTTTTTCTGTGTTGTATCTTAGAGTAAGTTATGTCATTATTAGTTGCTCTATAAGATATGTCCTTTAAATGTTATATTTATTTTGCTGTTGTGATTAACTGTGTATGGCCATACAATCCTGACTCCATAAGATTATTGTTCCATACGATTCTGACTCCATAAGACACTGACTCCATTCGATTTTGACCTCAATCAAAAAAGTTGACATTTACCATCTGACAATATCGAGCTTGTGATGCTCTACTTTCTATTTGATGATCGTCATGTAAGCACTACTATGATTTTAAAAAATGAAATAATTATGTTGTAATAATAAGGAAGTACTTTTGATAATCACAGACCTATTACTCAATGATTGAATGAGTAGTAAGTTATGGGAACTAGACTGAATATGCAATCATGAGAAATTATGTTCTTCACTAACTTACATTGACTGAAGCTCAGGTCACTTATTCTGTATAAGAAGAAACTGCATGCATAGCCATGTATATTTCTCTCCTAAATATCTAGGACAGAAATTGGGTTATATGAACATATTTTGATTGTTTACCTGTAATTTTACTGTGTATGTGAATGTATCTTCAAGCAATGCTAATTTTCCATTGTATGATAATCTAAATCACATGTAATTACTAAGCATATATCAGCTCTGGGATCTATGATGAATTATAATACTTTTTTTAAAAATATGTCACTGTTAACATATTTGGACAAATTTGTATGTCATTCATTGGTGTTACATGTCACACAATTTGCATTTTCTGGATCAAAACATGTATTTTACGGTATTCAGAAAATGAATTTATATAGAACAAGTTTACCACTATGTGACTGGCCTAAACTTCATAATTACAACTTCACTTCAAGAAAATAACCACACATATGTAATTATCTGTGATCATATATATTTTGAGTCATTTAATGAACACTGAGCTTATGTGCCTATTAACATAATGTTGACCTTTATATCCAAGTGTATATAGCTTACAATTATTCATTGCTTCACTATGATACGTTTCAGTGATTGTGTCATATGTGAGATTTGATCTTCTATGTCAGTTATGAGAATCTGTTTCCTCAAGGGGATACAAAGTCAATGCTTTTGTGATCTTCATGAATTCTTTGGTTCTTAACAAGGTGTACCTGAGCCTTATGCTATTACTACTGATACTGTACCATATCTTTATCTGAATATGAAAAGGAATGACACACTAAAACGTTTTGGTATGGTTGTCAGTGGACATAACGTATGTAATGAATCCTTGAGTCCTGATACTTGTACATTAATTTTCTCTCTCTTTGGACTATTTGCAGTTCTGCATAATATTTGTATCTACACAACTGAAAGATATTTACACTCTTGGAGGACTATAAACAATATTTTGCTTTCCTCTCAAATGAAGTACCATCAATGTCAGGAGAAGACGAGATTTTTGTAATATGCTATTTTGTTGCACATAGTTGTTTCTCAAGGGATTTTGTCAGATTTGTGTATGCATACTTTGAAAGTAATATTCGTATGTTTGTTGTGACCAGAGATATGTTTATCAAGTGTAGACATTGTGAAATAATTAAGGTTTGTGTAAAGTTTGTCACTGTTTAAATAATCTATTTTTCGAATATAGTAAATTAAAGTCTTTATTGGTTACTTTCATTTATTTTACACTGTGTAAGGATAGTTGACCAAACCCCTTCTGATCATTCAATTTCTCTACAGAAAAAATGTGGCTGTAGTTGTTGCAGTTATTATGAGCATGTGTTGCACTCTGCAGGGATCACAGTATTGCTTTTGAAATATTTTTAGCATGTTGCTGATCATGCAGTTGCAGCGGCAAAACCTGGTAATTTGTCCATTGCGTACAGGAGTATTGCAGAACAGTTGTTAGGGGTTGTTAGAGGATATTTTAAAACTTGCAATCCGATACTTGATAACTGATTTCGTCATGATTTGTAGGAAGAGTAAATAATTTCTGTTTCCTTTGGTTCTCAATCAGAAGTCTATTACTGTCACAGACGCAACGTCACATATTTCTTTACATTTTTTAAAATTGATAGTTTAAACAGAGATAAAAGAATTTTGCCCATCACAATAAGTCAAAGGCTCAGAGATTCATCCCTATCACTGTGATTCAAATATTGTGAATATGAATACTACAGAACACTTTCTGAAAAATAAATATATCTGCATCATCTTGGACATGAAAATAAGGTACACTGGCGTGAAACATATTCAGATGCCGTCAATATTCAACAACGATGCAAAATTAGTAAGGCTCCTGAACACTTCAAGAACACAAGTTTAAACCATATAGACACAAAGAGCAATGAAATATTTCACGGAATTAAGAATAAAACTTATACAAGATGATACTGAAATGCACACAGTGAAATAACCACCAGATAGCATGTACAAAGCTACAGAAGCTTAAAACTGAAAGTAAATGAAAACCAGTAGAAATAAAACACATACACATGAGAAGAGTTCACACATACAATTCAATTAAAAGAAAAATCAGATAACTGAACTTTAAATCTACACTGGAGTAACGAACTTCCTACACCATGTGTTCTGGTTATACCAAGCAAGGATTGGAAAAACTAATTACTCGCACAACATATACTGGTAAAGAAACTATTAAAAATATAAGAAATCGACTACTGAATCTGATCTAGCAAATCAGACATGTACATCAATTAGAATAGCAACACATTAGCACAATGACCAGTGTCAAGTCTCTCTTGAGACAACCATTTTCACTCATCAGAGGTTCAGTCCAGAGTGATGAGAGCACACTCTCCCTCTAACAAACTTCCCTCAGGTAGCTGGAAGAGACGAGGGGACCTTTCCATCACCAAATACTGTCAAATGACTACAAAAAGGGTACCCATCGTTTTGTCTGGCCTAAGAAAACTACGTTGGATACATTGTTACTACCACAGCAGATAGTCAAGTGCTGTATAGCTACCACATAAAAGACAAATTCAACATACAGACTCAATCATTTATTCATTCAGAGGATGAACACAGAGAGGAATATTAAAGTACAAAATGTAGGTAACATACATAGCATTGGGTGCATACTGGAAAAAATCGATACTATAATGTAGCTCTATGCCACCGAATGGAGACAAACGGGAAGTACAAAGCAAATCACACACTTGTTTCTGTGCACAGAACAAAATGCACCTTAAATAATATGAAACGAATCTAATAGAGACGTTTCAGTATGTTTCAGTTTTACTACCATAGGTGCATAGTACAAGGAACAAAGTATGTGTGCACTGGGTGAACTATGTCAGAAAGAAGGAAGACGTCATTCAAACATTCTTTTGTAAACTGCACCACATTGTGGCACAGTATTTGAAAAACAATGTAATTATTGATAACTTATGCAATCGGCTTTACAGATTTACGAAATAGTAGTAATCGTAATGATATTTTAAGAGTAATTTAGTTTCCTGAACCAAACAGAGTTGAACTATGTGGTTCTTACCGCTCCAAAAATTTCATTTTACCCCAAAGGTGGTGACTGCCACCAGGCTTGAAATATTTGGATTGGACAATCGAATCCAATGAAACCAGCTTTATGGGTATTTACTTAAGGAAATCTGATGGTGAAAACAATACTTGTTGGAAGATCACTGTTGTCCCAAGGAAATAGGTAGGGAAAATAAGCTTTAAAATTTCTTTGCTGCTGTGTAAATTTATGTCATAGGTGTATGTTAATAATAATGTTTCACTAATTACAACTGGAGTTTTGTCAAAGTACAACATCTGATGAGAGAATACGGACTGGAAGACATCTCGACGAGAACAGTTAAACTGAGGAGAGCATAAAGGTGAATGAGACCTAGTAGACTGGTAGAACGGACGCTGCTGGTGGAAGGAAGAAGGGTTCCGGGAGAGGAGTCGTTCACTCGTGCATGTTATCCAGCACCCAGTGGACGTAGTCGGCCATGCGCGTGTAGACGCCGGGCATGGTGGAGGCGCCGCAGCGCTTGGAGCCGAACGAGACGACGCCGAGCAAGTAGTAGCGCGGCGGGCCGTCCAGCGCCTCGACCTTCATCAGCGGACCGCCGCTGTCGCCGCCGCACGAGTCCTGCCCCACGACGCCGCCCACGCACATCTGCGTCGGCCCCACCTCCGCGTACATCTCGAAGCGCGGCGCGCACTCCGCGTTCGAGACGACGCGCAGCGTGATCGTCTGCAGGATGGGGCTCGGCCGCGGGTCCTCTGTGGACAGCCGGGAGAGCACAACGAGTCAAGCAGGTAGAATTTCGTGCCATCTGATACAAACGACGGTTCATGATCTATATGCAGCATTTATCACACAGAAAAAAATTACACGGCGCAACAACATTACACAGAGAAAAAGAGTCTTGCTGAAGTCAGTCGTAGACAGTATCACCGCATATGGGGCTGAAATACGGGAGCTAACTAAACAGGACAAAAATAAATTGATGCCCTTGAGAGGCATTTTTGAAGAAGAAGTTGTCGCACCTCCAAAATAGGTCACATCAGAAACGGCAGAATACGCGAAATTATCTGAGGAAAAGATACTGTTCTCGATGCCATTGACAGCAAAATACGCTACTGGCCATTCAAATTGCTACACCAAGAAGAAATGCGGATGATAAACGGATATTCATAGGACAAATATATTATACTAGAACTGACACGTGATCACATTTTCACACAATTTGGGTGCATAGATCCTGAGAAATCAGTACCCAGAACAACCAGCTCTGGCCGTAATAACGGCCTTGATACGCCTGGGCATTGAGTCAGACAGTGCTTGGATGGCGTATACAGGTCCAGCAGCCCATGCAGCTTCAACATGATACCACAGTTCATCATGAGTAGTGACTGGCGTATTGTGACGAGCCAGTTGCTCGGCTACCATTGACCAGATGTTTTAAATTGGTGAGAGATCTGGAGAATGTGCTGGCCAGGACCTGTAACATGCGGTCGTGCATTATCCTGCTGAAATGTACGGTTTCGCAGGGATCGAATGAAGGATAGCGCCACGGGTCGTAACACATCTGAAACGTAACGTCCGCTGTTCAAAGTGCCGTCAATGCGAACAAGAGGTGACCGACACTTGTAACCAATGGCACCCTATATCACCACCCAGGTGATACGCCAGTATGGCGATGACGAATACACGCTTCCAATGTGTGTTCACCGCGATGTCGCCAAACACGGATAACACCATCATGATGCTGTAAACAGAACCTGGATTCATCCTGAAAAATGACGTTTTGCCATTCGTGGACCCAGGTTCGTCGTTGACTACACTATCACAGGCGCTCCTGCCTGTGATGCAGCGTCAAGGGTAACCGCAGACATGGCCTCCTAGCTGATAGTCCATGCTGCTGCAAAAGTCGTCGAACTGTTCGTGCAGATGTTTGTTGTATTGCAAACGTCCCTATCTGTTGACTCAGGGATCGAGACGTGGCTGCACGATCCGTTACAGCCATGCGGATAAGATGCCTGACATTTCGACTGCTAGTGATACGAGGCCGTCGGGACCCAGCACGGCGTTCATTAATACCCTCCTGAACCCACCGATTCCATATTATGCTACCAGTCATTGGATCTCGACCAACGCGAGCAGCAATGTCGCGATACGATAAACCGCAATCGCGATAGGCTACAATCCGGCCTTTATCAAAGTCGGAACCGTGATGGTACGCATTTCTCCTCCTTACACGAGGCATCAGAACAACGTTTCACCAGGCAACGCCAGTCAACTGCTGTTTGTGTATGAGAAATCGGTTGGAAACTTTCCTCATATCAGTACGACATCGGCGCCAACCTTTTGTGAATGCTCTGAAAAGCTAATAATTTGCATATCACAGCATCTTCTTCCTGTCGGTTAAATTTCGCATCTGTAGCACGTCATCTTCGTGGTGTAGCAATTGTAATGGCCAGTAGTGTACAATAATGGAAAAAATATCGCAGCACCAAGAGGGAGCTGTGCTACATAAACGAAATTTGACAGGCGTGTTTGTACATCTGGAAGACGGTGTCTACTCAAATTTTGCGCCAGTCGAGTAAGAATGGCGCTAGTAGCGCCACTAACAGGATGCAAATCAGGTTTACTTTAAATACACGCTGTAACGGTCGCAAACGTTAGTTATCTTTGAGACTGGACGTGGTGAGTTGATGTTAGTCAAGAATGCCTTTAAGGTGGCAAAGACGCCATTATCAGCGTCTCACTGAGTTTGAACGAGGTCGTTTAATAGGGCTCCGAGAAGCTGCATGTTTCTTCTACTACACTGCAGAAAGACTTGGCAGGAATGTAGCCACTGTATATGACTGCTGGCAGCGGTCGTCATGAGAGTTAGACCATCGTGCTCAGCGTGCGGTTCCGGCGCCTAGTACTGCATCTGCAGAAGGAATCTGAGCAGCAGTTGGCACGACAGTGACACAACGAACATTTGCGAATCAGTTACTTCAAGGAAAGTGTGCATTCCACTGACCCCAAGCCACCGCCATTTGCGACTTCAGTGGCTACAAGTGTGAGCTCTTTGGAGTGCAGGATGGAGGACCGTTATATTTTTTTATGAAAGCTGGGTCTGCCTCGGTTCAGTGATGTCCGTATGTTGGTCAGGAGACCAGTTGAGGGCCTGCCACCAACCTGTCCGCTTGCTATGCACACTGGACCTAACCCTAGAGTTATGGTCTGAAGTATGATTTCGTACGACAGCAGGACACTCTAGCGGTTATCCCATGCACCCTGATAGCAAATTTTTACGTCAGTATGGTGAGTCGACCTGTTGTGCAGCCATTCATGAACAGCATTCCAGGAGGAGCTTTCCAACAGCACAATGCTCTCCCACATATCGCTGTTGTAGCATCCTCTGCAGAGTGTCAGCATGGTGCCTTGGCGTGCTCTATCATCAGTTCAGTCTCCAATCGACGTCATCGAACGATACCTCACCGTCATGCTCATCCAACATTGATCGTTCCTGTGTTGACCGACCAAGTTCAAAAGACATGGAACTCCATGCCACAAACTGACATCTGGCGCCTTTACAACACAATGGACGCACGTTTGTCTGCTTGCGTTCTGCTGTCTCGTGGTTACACCAGTAACTAATGTACCAGCATTTCCCATTTTCATTGGCTTATCTCGAGCTTACATTAACCTGTTATTTTCCAATATAAATCTTTTAAATATCCAGAATGAAATTTCCACTTTGCAGTGGAGTGTGCGCTGTTATGGAACTTTCTGGCAGATTAAAACTGTGTGCCGGACCGAGACTCGAACTCGAGACCTATGTCTTTCGCTGGCCAGTGCTCTATCATCTGAGCTATCCAAGCACGATTCTCGCCCCGTCCTCACAGCTTTACTTGCGCCAGTACCTCGCCTATCTTTCAGACTTCACAAAGGCTCTTCTGCGAACCTTATTTTAAATATGTTACCTAGATAAATATAATTCTAAAATTTCATTGCTCTGCGTTTTATTGTTGCGATTTTTTTCCGTCAGTCTATTAAGTTGGATGACTGCCTCCAAGAATGGGTGATAACCGCTGGCAAAAAACAATCTATGAATGGACACCAGGTGAGCGAAGAAAGAAAATATGGAAGACCGCCTATAAGATGGATGTAAGATGTTAAAGATGCAAGGAATGCAAGATTATTGGATGGATAGGAAACTGGGAGCTGAGTAGAGGAACACGACCACCATCGTAAACAAGGCGCATATTCTCATTCTCAATCAGAATGAATTTCGAAAACATCGATCATGCGAAACATATTTTACGCTTTTCTCACGTGACATTACTGCTGGTAAGGCTGAGAGGTGCGTCACAATCCTAAGAGTATCATTACTTTGTAAGACACGCACGATCGAGACAAGAGTGCCTGTGAGTGCATTACCAGTATTCTACATATAAAACGTCATGATTCAAAGTATTCTTAATGTCAGTGGGTAGGTTATGGACTGGTTTGCTTCAATGAAAGATGGGAGAAGAAAGGAGGTATGTTTCTCGGTCATGCACATATATTATTGATGTTTCGCGCAAAGTTAACATGGATAAAGGAGGAATTGCAACATATGAAAAAGGTGGATACAAAGTCAGAAATTTTGGACCAAATAGTTCTCGTATTAATCAGTACCTAGAAGCGTGTATTGTGAGTAGTTACTGCAGAACACTTCTCCAATAACTGCAACAGTCTACAGATCCTCCGAGGAAACTTTCAGCCATTTATGAGAAGTCTAGATACATTATTGAGCTACCTGTCAGACAAGGAGAAACATTTAGTAGTTCGTGGAGGTTTCAGTGTAAACTTCTTAAAAAAACAGAAAGGAACAATTAGCTGGAATCGTCTATTGGGTGTTACAATGTAATTTCAGTAGTCAGTTTTCCAGTTCATATGCAACAAGATAGTAAGGTACTGATTGATAACATTTTTATAGACTGTGCTCAATCTGAAACACTTATGTATATCCAGTTGTTAATCAACTGTCTGATCGTGAGTACAACTAATGGAAACAAACAGTATACCACCTTACAGCCTTGAGGCAAGTTAATGCAAAGCATTGAGGCTTATTAATGAGAACAGGATATGATATTTTAAGAGTGAACTAATAGAGGAGGCTAATGCCAAATCCACTTTATTCCATAGTATATATGTGTCAATATTAAAAGTTGCTTTTCTAAAATGTTATCCAGGAAATCCATTAAAAACAATTAAGCCATCGATAAGTAGGGGAATTAAAATCTCATGTAAAAGGAAGAGAGAAATTTATACAAAGGCCGGAATAAGTCAAGAGAATTATTAGGCAGTTCTCTGAAAATGGGCCCTACCTAAATTTTGAGAAAACCGACTATATTAAGTTCAGTAAATAGAATCACAAGAAGAAGTGATGTAGCACATGAGTACGAGTCAGTAAGTGGGGCAGGAAGCTCCAAAATTTTGGGTGCCCATATTGACGAAAATTTTAACTGGAAGAAGCATATTACTGAGCTTCTTAGGCAATTAAGTTCATCTGCTTGTGCTCTTCGTACAATTGCTAGTCTTGGAACAAAACGAATCAACGTCCTGACACATTTTGCACATTTCCACTCAAAAATGTCTCATGAAATAGTTTTTTGAGGTAGCTCAGCGCTCAGAAAGAAGGTACTGATCGCACAAAAGAGAGCAGTAAGAATAATATGTGGCGTTCACCCACAGTCGTCATGTAGGTACCTCATCCAGCAATTAGGCATTTCAAATGCATTGTCGCAATTCATACCATCGCTAATGAACTTTGTCATAAATAATCCATCACAACTTGAGAAGAAGAATGATGCCCATACCAGCAACACTGAGGAATACGAAATGGCCAGGTGCGATTAGGACCCACCCACTGAGGGTTCCGCACGCTTAATTACGTATGTAGACAGTTCATCCATTCTGGGAATTGAAGATATCGACAATTATTTCCTGTTATCGACAATGATACTGGCAGGGTATTGGTCCCAGCGAGTCCAAGACTTCCGAGAATGTTTTAATTTCAAGTTTGACGTCGGGTAACAAATGACAAAAGAAATATTTTTTCGTGTGATATAAGTACAAATTAACAATTTTCTAATTCTTTGCATTTACGTGTACTATGAGTCCTTTCTTCTCTGCAAATTTTGTGATTCTACGTTAAGGGGGACAAGCCCTACAGATTTTAAGGAGTGAGTTCGCGAATACCAAAATATGTGACACAAACGGCCGTCTCTTTTGACTGCATTGACTTAGAAGCTTAACATTTTTGCGCCACTAAAGGACCATAGACTGCAGCGTGTGACGTAAATTTCAACTTGACATGCATACAAGTTCCTGGGAAAAGGGGTCTTATCAAACGGAGGGACAGACAGAACATCTGATAAACAATGACTTAATTTTTTTCGTTTAATGTAAGTACAAATTAACAATGTTCGATTTTTTCCTTTGGTTATAATGTGAAACATTGCTTCGTGAAAAAATTCGTGATTCTAGTTCAACGGGAATCAAATTGTCGGTTTTATTGAGTGAGTTTGCGAGTGTCAAAATATGCGACATCATTGGCCGCATCTTTGGCTGCATTGACTTCGTAGTTTACATGTATTACATCGCCAGGTAACTTTAGACTTCAACTTTGTTCGTTGTCTTCCTTCCGAGATAAAGGGCTCTTTACAGACGGACGGACAGACGGGAAGTCTGATAACAAAAGACAAAAAAAAATTCGTGTGATAAAATTGCAAATTGTCAAATTTTGGATTTTTTCCTTTGGTTGTAGTGTGGAACCTCTCTTCCTGCCAAATTTCATTATTCTAAGTCAACGGGATGTACCCTGTAGGTTTTGACGAGTGAATTTGCGAGTATAAAATAATGTGACATAAAATTGCTGTATCTTTTAATTTCATTGATTTAGAAGTTTAAATTTTGTACACTGCTACGAGACCGTTGACCTTAGTACCTGACATAAATTTCAGCTTTTCTGTTCTACCCGTTCCTGATAAAAACGGTTTGCCACAGTCGGAGAGACGGACAGACAGACAGACAGGCGGACAACAAACAACAAAGTGATCCTGTAAGAGTTCTGTTTTTACCGACTGAGATATGGAACCCTAAAAAGACCTTTATTAACAGTTATTAAAGCTATCGGTAGCTCAGACAGGTGTTCAGTACGCAGTACGAAGAATTTTTGATCATTTTCCCATTAATATAAAATACCTAACAGCTAGAAAAGTGAGTTTTCAGTCTGATCTAAAATCATTTCTCCTGGACAATTCCTTATATACCATAGACGGTGCTCTGTTTAAAAGCTGGTAGCCTGAAAAAAAATTGTTTTTAAGTTTAGTTGCATGAGTAGAATTAAAAAACAATGTGTTCATTAATATTGACACTCATCATCTATAGAAACCCAATTAACTAAGTCTGTCAAAATTATTTCGTTAAGAAAATCGTTCAGACCATCTGTGGAACAAGTAACTACCTAACTATCTAGCTTTGTTTCCTGGACAATCATGCTTTACGTCTGTGCATATCAGTTTGTAAGACAGTTCCCAAACTGACGCCAGTTCCCAAACGTCTTAGTTTCCTGGACATACATGCTTTACATCTATACTATGTTGTTCTTGATCTTAAGTCTCCATTCAAAAGAATAAGAGAGATTTCATGTCGAAAGGAACTACACTTTACTGTAAGTTGCGCGCACAATGAGATTAAAAAACTTAGGTAGAATGGAAGAACTAAGATGCACTGATATTTGCTACAGTGCTAATACCGATTTCATTTTTTACAGAATTTGGAAATGAGCGCTAATTATAATCGCCTTACAAAGACCAACTCTTTTCCCCTTTACTCATCTCTCTTTCATGGCGCTGCTCCAGTTTGCCACGACCACATGGCTGGAAACGGCTCATCCCAGGTACAGCAGTTGGCCAGACGCCTTCTTATCGTCACATCCTAATTTACTTTAAGATAAGAGAGAAGGTGCTGTACTTAATCTGTACGCAAATCGTATAAATTTTCATTGTTGCTCTATAGCATTGAAAACGGTGTACAGCAATGTTTACAAAACACAGTAATCAGTTTCAGCAGCCAATGTTGTCACTTTCAGGCTCCAGAATCTACTAAGGCAAGCATGGTTGATGTCATAAGATAAATAAGTTGGACATAAAATACTCGTCTTATTTTATTATCATCCACTTCTGTCTGTTTGCCCGTTTCGTGACAATTCGCACATGCAGACCAGTTTGGGTTCACATCATGAGCTGTTGACCTTCACAACATTAATATGATAATACTCAAATCCAGTTCCAGTAACTGTACGCTGTTGTGCTTGCAGAAATGTGACAATTCGCACATGCAGACCAGTTTGGGTTCACATCATGAGCTGTTGACCTTCACAACATTAATATGATAATACTCAAATCCAGTTCCAGTAACTGTACGCTGTTGTGCTTGCAGAAATGTTATGTGTGCGGTACATTGGACTGGGCGGAAAATTTGATACATTTCCTGCTGTATCGGTCGCTATCCCGCTATCCGGGCGCCGCACTTTCAAATATACGCACCGCCAATCACGCAGCCGCGTTTCCTACAGCCACCGCGAACGATTACGCTGCTGTCAATGAGATGCAAGTATCCCCTCTCCTTGACTCCAGTCGCGGGTGTACTTAAATTCGAACATTCCTGCACTAATCCATTTTGTATGTTTGCCAGCTGAATAACATTTACAGACTTTCATAGTCGCCGGGGCTCGACATCTTCTGAATATACATTATACTGAAGAGTAACAGATCCGTAAATCTTTCGTATCTGTATATATTCCTACATTCAAAACAACTGTTAGCAACTGATGCTGCAGCCACAGCGACAAAGCTACGTATTATTTTTACTGTTTGATATTATGCAGGATAAAATCTGAATTTTCTGTTCATGAACAGCATCTGTGGCTCAAACCCGTATCCACTAAAGGACGACACAGCGTGCAAGAAATTTATAATATTTCCGAATTTATCTTCACTGAAGTTAACCAATAAGGCCGTGGCGCGCGCAAATTGAAGCGGCCCGCCAGAGACGGTGTCGAAAGACATACGCTTCGTTTGGTTTTCAAAAACCGAACAAGAGAGAGATGTAAAAATTGAACATCGGGTATGTAGTAAGGATCGAACCCGAGCCAAAGACTGAGCAGTCTCGTGCACTGCCTTCTACGCTATGAGAGCAACTGACGGTCGTTGTATCTCAAAAAATGTTCAAATGTGTGTGAAATCTTATGGGATTTAACTGCTAAGGTCATCAGTCCCTACGCTTACACACTACTTAACCTAAATTGTCCTAAGGACAAACACACTCACCCATGCCCGAAGGAGGACTCGAACCTCCGCCGGGATCAGCCTCACAGTCCATGACTGCAGCGCCCGAGACCGCTCGGCTAATTCCGCGCGGCGTTGTATCTAGCAGGCCCCTTGAATTTCCACACGGAGCAGCCTGGTTGGCCAGCTTCAGTGATAATTAACGTGAAAACGGTGCAACGCATCGAATTTTTTGTTAACAATTATTTCTCAACACAGCATGTCCTGCAACACTCTTGGAAGCTTTCCAGACTGTTACTGATCACTGTGTATAATATGTTAAGTCTGTCAAGTACGACAAGACCATTATTTTATCATACTCTATTAAAAAGGCCAGTATTTAACAAAAGAAACTAAAAGACAAGATGATTGTTTAAACACCTTTCTACGAGTTTTTTTAGCATGAATTTAAAACAATGGCGCCTTCGTACTCTGTAGGTATAATTAATCGCTATTTCGCATCCGTGGAAATGTATGATAATATTGAATGAGTAAATTTTTTCTTTGTTTTCGAAGTGGAAATGGCGAAGAAGCCTGGAGTAATTTGGGAAACCGCTTCCGTGGAAATGGATGATAATACTGTATTTGTAAAATTTTGTCTTGTGTGTTTTTGAGGTGGAAATGTGGAAGCAGCCTGGAGCAACGTGGGAAATCAGCTGAAGCCGGAACGGGGGTAGCCTGTATACCAGATCAACAGCTGGGGAAGCAGCCTGGAGCAACATGGGAAATTGGCTGAAAGCCAGAACGGGTCTAGCCTGTGTACCACATCAACAGCTGGAGAAGCAGCCTGGAGAAACGTGGGAAATCGGCCGAAAGCTGGAACGGGGGTAGCCTGTGTACCAGATCAACAGCTGTTAACTTGGTTGGTGAATTTAACCACTGCCTGGTTCACATGCTTGTCTCCAAAACTATGACGAGCCACACACAGAGCGACACGGAGTGTGTGTCAGTAGGGCAAGCCCATCACACCACTAGTGTTCGCTAGACAACTGCAGAGGCGAATTGTGATATGACCATTACAGATCGCCATGCGATATCGATTCATTCTTAAGATCAGCATATTTTTCCATTCTGAGCTCGTCGTCTGTGGTCTGTGCGTTGGAAGAGTAAAGCTTCACATCGAGTCAGTGGATTAAGGATCCTATTGTAGTGACAGAGAAGTAGGCAAAGCTTACCGCTTCGTTTCCACCATGCCCCCTTGTAGAAAGTCTAATTCAGATGGCGTCATCTGAATGCCTCACACTACTGCCTCTTGTGTGTATGAGAGACGTACCGACGGCGAGCTGAGGGAGTGGGGATGGCGGCACACGCGTCGACCACCTGGTGGAGGTGAGAGGTGCGATAATCAGGACTCTGTGTGCTTGCATCTTGAGCATCGACGCCCTGGCTAGTAATCAAATCGTTGGAGCCTCCGGTTTTTCGCTCCAAAATATGAATTCAGGTAATAAAACTGCTTCGGTTCACCCAGCCTAGGATGCAGACGAACCGGCCAATTGGAGATAACACAGTTTCAGTCCGTTACCTACTTTGGAAAGGAAATTGTGCGTGGTGTACGCATAAGGAAGGGGGGCTTTTGCTTTCTTTTTGCAGATTTCCGAAAATTTTGTGCTATTTGTCGGCCATCACGTTAGCAATGGTACCAGATTCAGCCCCTCCACCAATGATTTTTTGGAGGCTGAGGGGAGCTTAGTAGACAAGAATTTCTTGCGAAATCGGGGATGGTGGTCTGAGTGGCGAGAACGCTGACAGAGAGAGGCAGAAGTTCTGGGCCATTTGTCGCAGCTTGCAGGATTCTGCTGTCTTGGAGCAGAGGTCAGTTTTTGCAGTCTGCGGTGGCACGGTCCGTAATATCAGACCGATCGACATTGTGGACATTACAGCTGGAGTCCCCAACGATCTTCAGTGGTGTGGAACGCGAAGTGGTCTTAATGAAGGAATCACTGCAGCATTAAACTGAAGTTAATAAGGGAAATTGGAAACCGAAATCAAATGCCAGCACAGAATTCGAACCCCAAACGTTTCTAATTTTAATCAAATGTCTTACTCACTGCGTTATCTGAATTGGGGTTGTGTGATTAATTGAGTGAGTGACTGTGTGTGTGAGTGTGTGTGTATGTGTGGGTGCGCACCAGTCTGAAAAGCTTGTAAGGGTGTTTCAGGGTAAGTTGTGCTGAGAAATAATTGTTAAGAAAATAATTCGATACGTTGCACCGTTTCCGAGCTCATTAGCATGAAGTTAGCCAATGAGGCCGTTGCATGCGCAGATCTGGCGCTCCGCCAGATACAATTGGTGTCAGTTATCGTCATAGCGTAGATGACAGCGCACGAGACTGCTCAGCCTTTGGCTTGGGTCCGATCCTTACTACCCTCCCTATCTCTCTCTTGCTCTGTTTTTGGTAAACAAACGAAGAACTAGTTACGCGACACCGTCTGCGGCGGGCCACTTGAATTTGCACGTGCAACGGCCTGATTAGCTAAATTCAATGCTAGTTAACTCGGAAATGGTGCAACGCATCGAATTTCTTCCTTAACAATTATTCCTCAGCACAAACTACCTTGCAACACCCTTGAAAGCTTTTCAGTCTGTTTCTGACCATCCTGCATATCACGTCGCATCAGCTGCGAAAAGACTAGTGCTGATGTAGCTCAGATATTAGAAAGGCACCGCTGAAACATTTCCATTGAGGCTATAATAGGACAATGGCAAGGGGCTTGCGCCTGGTTACTTACCGATATCAAAAACTCCCCATCCAGCGACTTCTGTTGGTTCTCCCACGTAGTTCTTTGTTAACAGTTTTCCATGGATCATACATATTGGCATCACAAAATCTGCGAAAAGAATTAGGTATCAACTAGAATGTGAGACATACGTATTAGTAAATGTCATCTTCGCAGAAAAAATAACGTACCAAATTTTAAATAATGCACATCATGCAGTTACACGCTTTCGCGGAAACCATAGTGCCTACGTCATCGCCACTATCCAAACTACGTGTGCAGGTGAAGTACTCGTATCAATAGTAAATATTCGAATCTGTAACTTCATAAAAATGTTCAAAAATGAGAAATGATCAAGACAACATTTTTACACATAGCGCAGTCAATTTTCCATCGCAACACATGCTGTACGCATAGTTCAACCTCTTGCAGGTAATGCTAGGAGTGTAAGCTCTCGACGCTGCCTACTTTAAGCGTTGCTGCAATGGGAGGAGAGGTAAAAAGCAAACAAGAGCCACCTCATTCTCGCAGCGCAGGCAGCACTCAGCAGTCAGTTTGTACTCACAGTGCCTGCTGCAATGCTGGGTCGTGTTTAGTAGCAACCGATGGAATTATTCCATACCGTCACCCATGACTTCGCTCCCACAAAAGGGTGAAGTTATACTGCGGTTATAGCAGAGTCAGTGCAGTGAATAATCATTGCCTATGTCACCCAGAGTCACCACGGCGTTCGGGATGTTGGTGGATTGTATGTAAGTTAGCTCCGGAGCGATACAGTATAAAAATACGACAGAAGAAGTCTTTTTTAAAGCTTTATGGCGCTTATTTTTAGCATTGCGAAACCAAGTCTGCGGGCTACACAATATATTACAATTTAGTCACAATGTAAGGGACACCACTGTGCTTTCGTCAAACAAATGTTTCAGAGAAAAAATGAGCAAAATCCTGTAGCGCCAATTCTGATGCAAATGTTTCGATTTGACATTGCTTTGGAATGTTGTGCCTTTTGGTGCCGTGAGTCGTGTGGGCGTCTTTCCACACTTCATCCATTGTAATGGAACTGGGCATCTTGCCGTCTTGATTTGGACGTATAAATATAGTTTATGAATGTTACTAATGGTTGACAAAAATTTATCATGTCCACTGTAGCCAGCCGGTGTGGCCGAGCGGTTCTAGGCGCTTCAGTGTGGAACCGCGCGACCAGTAAGGTCATAGGTTCGAATCCTGCTTTGGGCATGGAAGTGTGTGATGTCCTTAGGTTAGTAAGGTTTAAGTAGTTCTAAGTTCTATGGGACTGATGACCTCAAATGTTAAGTCCCATAGTGCTCAGAGCCATTTTTTGTCCACTGTAGTCGTATGTCTGTTATTTCAGAGCGTTATAAAACTCTTTTGTTACTTTCACTTATTTAGACACACAGCCAAAGTTATGCTGATATAATTTGAATATTCCAATAACCTATTTCTTTTTGCATTTGTTTCATAACTCGTCTTTAAGAATTTGTATTATTAAAATACTAACTGCTACCTGTCACTGCCCTCATATATCAGTAGTTTTGCTATGATGAGTATATGGTGACTCAAGAAGCAATGACTTCAACAGGCCTCACGTGTCTGTCCCCCGCTCTCCCCCTTGCCAAGCACTGTGATCACGTGATACGTCAGCATGTGCTGCGTCAGTGCCGAGCAGTGCAAACAGACGAACATGCGCAGGAGCATACAAGTTTGCACCGTGCTACTGAAAGAGCTATATAGTATTATACAACGCGTACATTATACAACAAATAGTGTGGAACTATGAATTAAACACACTGATGACTGCTTAGGCATTGTATTCATTACTCTGAATCGTATCAGTTGCACATATCAACCACTAAACGCATTTTCACAATTACGATAAAGATCTAAAGTCAAAAAGTAAATAGCTTTAACAGAGGTTAAATATTTTCCCCTAATTCGCGTAATGTTCTTCACATCATTAAGTGTCTTGTACTACATACTTTCTAAAGGAGCCTACGTTCTTCCTCAGCATTTAGGCCATGTCCATACCAAATTTCATTGAAATCAGTTCATAGGGTTAATCGTGAAACTGTAAGAGAGCTACTTTCACATCTGCATAATGTTAGTGGTAATAAAACTTTCAGTTAAGATAGCTTTTCTTTCCGTGGTCTGCTTTTGATGAAACAAAGCCTCTACGGTGCCCCAAGTTGCGTTCATGTTACCTATGTAAACTCCAAGAAACATATTAGAGAGACAAACATACATATACGAAAACTTTAAATCACAATATCTATTTTCCATAATCTGACATTGATGAACAAAGCCCCAAACTACGCTCAAGTTACCTGTCAATACACCTGAAAATTCGTCTAGTAGTTTTGGAAATTAGCAAGTACAAAGACAAGCAGACAGACAAGACAGTTTTAGACATTTACTATTACTATAGATGATGCGCTCACCATCGTCAGTTTTTCACGTTTTTATGAACTTGTTGTCTTGTCCATTTGATATAAAGAAATATTACCACTATTATTTTTGTATATTTTCAAAGCTGTTAAGACTAATAATTGTCATTATAACAAGAGAATAAAAATTTGATTAACATCATTATCTTCACATGGAAATGTTGGCAAAGTCAAAATAACAAAATTAATTTGAAATTAAATTTATATCAAAATTACCTGACTTTGAATGCATAAATATATAATTAAGCACAATACGTGAGAAACTGTAAAAGAAATGTTTAAAACTAAGAAATATTGAAACACCCAAATACTCAAAAGCGCCACCAATTAGGTACACTCCCTGAGCATGTACAATGTAGCACTTGTTTCTAAACAATGTATGAGAAGGACATGTATGTATTTCACTTAAATTTTGTATCACCTTCTGATATCGCTGAGGTTAGCAGCAGTGTGTCAATATGGACGAAATGATAATCAGAAAAAAATCCTAGATTAGCTAAAAGAAACAATATTAACAATTCATTTATGAATGTAGTTATTTCTGCAAAAACTCGTATCATGACAGGAAATAATCATACCATTTAAAAACAAAATGTTCAGTGAACTTGTGGTCCATTCAGATGAGTCTTCAGGCTTCTCAGAATCATGCAGGACAAAAGCGTTATTATACTGGTGGCATGTGAAGTTATAAAATCCTCTGCCATTATTTTTATGGAAGAAAAGATAAATTGTTGAAATTGCGATGTATGAGGACTGCTGCACACCCTAGGAAAATCAAAGATCTTCACTGGAAATCGAACCATGAATCTATGCACCAGTCTCTATCAACAGCAAACACCAGGCCACAATCCTTGTCGCAAAAAAGACTTAATTTGGATATTGTACAAAGGAAGTTGCGAGTTTTTCCTTCATAGCCATCGACAGATACGGTAAAAGATCGGATTATGAAGCTTGAAGAAACTCGAAAAAAAACTGACACAATGGCCGGGAAGTGTGATTATCGAAGCTGTTTGTCATTTTGTGTCGCTATGCGTGACAAATACCATTTATAAACAATTATCTCAGTTTTATCACATCACAGAGAGTTCACGTAATTTCCCTTTTTCATGTAAACTTTCTTTCCTACAAGCTGCAGATCGCAAAATAACTGAAGGATAACGATCACCTGGTAGTATGTCAATACATTTGGTGTCCATGTGCTCTCTGACGAATGTGACAGGTTTTGTCTTGTTCACTGCTGGGCGCCAGTCCAGTAAAATGGACTGGCGTTATGCACTGTTTAGGCTAACTTGAAGCCCTCTCGAGTGCCATGACCAAGTCGAGAGCTATGTTTAAAATAATTTTAAATAAACACTCCCATATCTCTTGAAAATTATATGACGTATTCAGTTAACTGAGAGCTGCATCAAACCAGTCTCAGGACTGAAGACCACAACAACAACATTCAGTTAACTAGCAGAGAAGCTACAGCTGGTCTCAGCGTGCAGGGTATGACCATGAGGCGCTTATTACATGTGAAACAGGACTTACATTTACACTAAGATAGATACAAGTCTAGCTCACAAAACACTTGCCCGACCAATACTGCACCATTGCTGTTCAGCACCAGGTACGACATGTACAGGAAGCAGCATCTG
Organism: Schistocerca piceifrons; assembly: GCF_021461385.2. Lineage (NCBI taxonomy): Eukaryota > Metazoa > Arthropoda > Insecta > Orthoptera > Acrididae > Schistocerca > Schistocerca piceifrons. The sequence goes on along the minus strand of NC_060138.1, from coordinate 356,135,729 downwards.
AGAAACTGTAGGAACAGAAGATAATGGTTGCTAAAGTGGAAGGAACTAAAAAGCTTTAACGAAGACTGAAGGCTTGTAAGGTTACACTAGTTGTGATCGACAACCATGAGCCTAGACTCTGGAAACTTCAAGTGGAGGTGCAGACTGATGCTGCTGAATGGCCAGTCAAAGGTAGGGCTCTTGAGCGCCCGGGCAGGTAGAAAAATGCCACAGATAGCGGGGCTGCGCGCTTTCAGTGTTTATTGACAATGCTATTTTGCCAAACGTTCAATATACTGAAGCGACCTCGCACTGTCAATAACATCGACAAAAATTGTCAATTGACAAAGTGATTTTACAAGGTTAAGATGTTGATGCTATAGTTTGCAAGCAACAGCAAACAACGAAAAAGAGCAAATGGATCTGACGAGATCGGTTAAAAAAAGGAGCCACTTGTCACATATTAATTTACTGACTGAAATCAGAATCACAGGCCTGAAAGGTTTTATGTATTATTTTCGAAGGAGTTCTGCGTGTTGCGATATGTCATTAGTGTTGATATAACATAAAATAGAGACGTAAAATAGGTAAATTAGAGAGGCAATCGCATTCCACAAGAGATTAGGAGTAAGTTAGAGATGTCTGGCGACAGACAGGTAATTCTAACGCTCGAAGTTTCATTCTGTAATATCAGCAAATATGGAAACCTAAGAAACAGTTATATCTGACTGGCAAGGATCTGTTCAGGAAAATAACATCAAACATTTTTTCACGCTTTGTAATAATTTGGTGAAACTGACACATATTTTCCAGACTACTTACTAGCCATTGCAAATATATGACGTAGTTCTCGAAATGGGAACGTTTTTCAAAACTGCTATGCAACACAACAAGCTATATTATATTTTCAAATTAATGAAGTAAGCAATGTCGTAGAGAATCCTCTGTTAACCATCCTAAAGTGGCATATACAATTATTTCTGTTGTATATGTCTATTAAAATTGTTTTGTGTTAAAAGACTGCTTAAAAATTTAATTTAAGGTGTACTATACACAATGGCGAATTGAAAAAATAAACATAATGACATAATAAATATATTACATTTATATTTAATTATATTTTAAAAGAATAAATGTCAGTCTTACATATTCATTAAATGTTTCAGGAACAATATAAGCCAATAAAGTGATTATATCTATGTTTCTTTCTTGTATTATCATACTTAAAGCATTATCAACTGCTTCAAACAAATGGTCTATGTGATCATCTTTAATTTTATTTAAATTTTCTAGGTATGTTATCTGATATTTCATTTTGTATTCTCCATGTTTTTGAATTGATGGTACCACATCATGAGTAATCCATCATTTACATTTTTTGACACTTCAATTTTGAGTTTAAAATTAAACAATATAATACAAATTCATTAACATATAACGAAATTTTTCATTATGAAATGTATTATGAATGTTGTGTAATAGATATTTTGTGTGTAGTGCAATTGCGATACAGGCAATGGTCAATTGTGGAAACTAAGCCACTGAATATTAAAACTAAAGTTATTGAGGAATACACCCATTGACAACACAAAATAAGAGGGCACGTACATTCGAGAGTTAGTGGTTCAAAGTAAAAATTAATACAATAAAGTAAATGGGTCGTAAGTATAATTATGTTGGTACACACTGTACTGTTTCTCCTGGGTGGTCTTGTGTTTAAAAAAAATGTAAAGTAAATATTATGATAAATTTTATAAAGAACCGACAAGTTATGCCAAGGAGAAGAGATAGAACTACAATGGATACGTTATTTCATGGACTCTTGCACTTCTATGCATGAACTATCTTTCCTTTATCATTCACTTATCTCATCTGCTTGGATTCGGACCTAAGAGGACGTTCTTGTGTAAAGCTCATCTTGCTGTACCAGCTAATAATGTAAGTTGTACTTAAAACCAAAAAAATATAATGGTTATATTGTCAAAAGAATTTGTGTATGCAGTCAATCAATTTGTAATTTGATACCTCGATTGTCCTAAGTAGATATGAGCCTTAACAAAGAATTTTTATTGTTAGGCACTATCTTAGAAAGTCTTTAACATTTTTCTTTTAGCTCATCTACGAGTTGTGCCATCGGTTAGGTCAATTACCTTTCTTTCAGATCATACGAGCCTGGCAGCCGCTGATAATAATTTAACAATTTTTACTTACAGCTTTTCTTTATATAACGAGACAACACGCCAGACAGAAAAGGTGTGATCACAGGATTCCAGTTCCATTACAGGATTTCATTTGTACATGCTACTCTTGTTATTTTATATTTGGAAATCGAGACAAAACCACGATATTAATATACATATTGCAGTAGTTTTCATCGAAGAGACTTGTAAAATATTCTCTGGTGCAATAAGCAGACGACTTCTCATGATACTGGAAGTATATCTGTGGTGTTGGGTAAAGAAGGAAAGGACAATTAATCATTATCAATTATGTAACTACCCTGAGAACAGAGCTAGTTTATTAATTACTGATCTGTGTCAGGCTAACATAAAAGATAATGTACTATTAAGAACATTCTTGTGAGTCATTTGCAGAAAAGCGTTTTCAATCGCTACTATTGAGTCATTAAGAATATGATTACATTGGCAGGATGTTGGTACATATCACTGTTTTTATATTTTTACATTACAACACTGAAATGTATATGAACATATGATCAGGATAGAGGCACATAAATTCTAACTACTATCAACCCCTGTGGCCTACACAGAAAGAATTGTGGAAAAATGCATTTATTAATCTACAAAAGAATATAATTGGACTTCATATTTAACTGAAAAGAAAGATCGCAGGATCTGAATGTCATGGCAAATATGACATAAATATTGAAACAGATACTGGTGGCCATGAAGGGAAAGAGTTGAACACATTCATATACATCTATTGTTGAGTTGAGCTTTCATGAGGATCATTGCCTCCATATAGATTCTCCACACTAAATTAAAATAATAATAATCTTCCAGAGTTTCAGGTGCTGGGATCCATAGTATAGTAAATAAGAAAGTCACTTAGTTTCAGCAGTTGCTTTCATTATTGAGCACAATTTTACTAGTCATTACACAGCATGTCTTATCACCAGGACATGAGAACAACAAAAGGTCACTATTACTAAGACTAATAAGCAAAGAGCATAAATCTTCTTTTGTCTGTCAGTATTAAATATTTTTCACATTAATCTTTGGTATGAGATCGAATGATTCTCTATACATTAAACAATAACAAAAAATTATTAATTTTCCTTACACAAAGGAACATTATTTTCATCAATAATCATCAATGCTCTCTTATTATTATAAGTATCATTCTTGTTAATGAGATCAGTGACTGAAACCATTTATTATCAAACCTTTTTGTTAGATTTTTATATTTATTAATAAAAATTATGTTTAAACCAGATGCCAACGAAGATTTGGTAATAAACAATGTCGATGCTTGGTTTTAGATTAACCTTATAATCTTTTAAGTGTAATAAAATGAAGATATTTCTACTTTTGTTGCTTATAATATCAATGTCTGCTGAAAGGAATAAAGCTGTAAAATTTTTGCTTCATTTTGATTACTTAAACATTCATGATGATACAAAACTTACTCAAATGAGTGATGATATATTCACAGAGGCTTTAATGTTATTTCAGTACAAATACAATCTTGAAACAACCGGTGAGTTAAGTGAGGAAACTTTCGAGTTTATGACTCAGGTGCTGTTTAAGAGATTCATTTGGTCATTATAGAATTGGCATATATTAATGGAATAAAAAGCATAAAAAGTAGCTCCAGAAAGGAGCAACTAAAATGTATTAGAAATAACAGAAAAAGTATTTCATTTAAGGGAAAAATATATTGATATCAGATTTCTTCTTGATAACAATAAGGCAGATATTTTAACTTTAAATAAAAGGCGATTATATAAAAATGAAATATATGCTCATCGTTGTCCAAAGGATCTAGATGGGAAAGGAAATGTGTTAGATTCTGCATTTTTTCCAAATATGAATAATAATCCAGAAGAAATACATGTGGGTGACGATGAGTTGTGGTACTTAGAAATTGACAATAATACACTGAAACATAAGACAGATTTATCTCAAGTTACTAAAATTAGTCAATTATTAGGTTTAGATCATTCAGATGTTTATGAATCAGTAGTGAATCTATACTACAATGTACACATTTAGAATTTAGAATTTTTGAAAAAGACATCAATGGCATTTGAAATATGTATTGTAAAAAAACACAACTGACTATACCAAAACATAAAATATAAAATTGTACTACTGGACAATATAAATGAATCAGTTGAAGCACTATGTGAAATTAATAAATTGGTCAATTATTAATTGTAAATGAAATTTTATTTACTTTTTGCAAGAAGTGGGTGTGGGTATGTAGTGATCTGAATACACAGTTAATAAGTAATTAACATCCTTACCACAAGATTTACAAAACATAGATGGATTTTATCAAAGACTAAATAATGATGTTATTTTATTTGTTGATAATATGATATTTATGATAAATTTAGAATTAAACTCAGAATATCCAAAGTCAATAACTAGTATCGGATTATGTATTATTTTTAAAATCGTGCAGAAACTTCATATGTAGAGTTAGATGACTTGTCAATTGTGCAAGAAACTTCATATGTAGAGTTAGATGACTTGTCATCTTAAAAATACATGAAGAGGAATTATAAGTAGACAATTTCCAAGTTTACTTACAGGATTAAATTCTGCGCTAAGATATGGTAATGAACTATTGTGTTTTTTGGAGGATAATACTTTTTATGAATATAATGAATTCACTAAAGAATTAGTTAATGGCAGTACAACTGATTTATCTTTATTTGGTATTGATTGTAATAAATGAGCAGAATTAATTCCTAAGACAAGAAAGATATTGAAAGATACAGTACAAAAATTAGAAATTTTTTAAAAATCCAATAATTTTTTATAGAAATGGAAGCTCTTAAATCAAACTGCATAAATACTGTAACACCAAGAAGTCAACTGATAATATTGCTTCAAAAAAATACACAAATGTGGTTATAGAAAGGTGTGCAGACAATGTGTAAATTAAAATCATGTAAAAGTGTACAACAGAAAACGAATTCCTTGTGTTTGCAGAAAAAATATTTCTCCATATTATTATAAAAGTCATTTACAGCTAATTCCTTGTGAGGAAAATTCGTAAATATTATCATCAATGAATAACGATGAAAAACATGAAATTGATGCATCTACAATGAAACGTAGTTTGTCAAGAAATTAAAGATTTAAGTTATTTTTACTGAAAACCATCACATAAAGATAACCATAATAATAAATATAAGAAATACTTAACTTTCAAATACCTATTAAAAAAAATCTTTCTGGTCGAATTTTGAAATCTTAGTTTTTTATAAACGAAATAAATTTTGTTTTCAATAAATAGAAAACTAAAATAGCGAAATCAACAGTAATTATTGTGGAAAAAATAAATTAAGAGGTGATAGCAAATTAAAGAAATCTGATTTAATCACATTTATTGAGAGACATCAGGTCACAGACTTAAGTCTGCTTCAGCTGATGCAACATGGAACTCTTTGGAAATGGTTGCCTCGTTTTGATGATGAGATTGTTGAAACTAAAGAAGATAAACCATTGAAAAAATATTTCCATTTTCTACCAATGTCTTTGAGAAACAAAAGAAAAAACAGAAAAATAGTTAATGATGGTCGTATTGATGAAGCGTTTGCCAGCACATAACAAACAACAAATTTTGTAAAGAATATAAACTCAACTAAACTTAAGCATTTCTTAACTACAGAAAAGCCGAAAGTTATGAAAATTGTAAAAGGTATTCTAAGAATACCTCATGGATTGAAAGCAAATTTTAAACTTTTTTGTGAGTAGAAAAGGTAGGCACTTTAAAATATTATTGAATCTATTCCCAGACAGTAAATTATAGAATCACAATTGAAAGATAGTTAACTAAAAAATTTAACTATGGTAAACAAGATATTTTTACAAGAATGGGTGATTTTCAGGCTGCTGTATCAGGATGGATATTAAATAGAATTATTGGTTTATAGCTAGGATGTAACAGATGTGTTTCACTGAGAGGACCTTATTACACTGTCCTACGAGATAAAATTAAAATAAAATAGCATGTATTAATGAAAAAATCAAAAATATTACTATGCTCAATAAAATCTGCATTATGTCATGTAGATAAAAATGCAGTATGAGGTGCAAAATATAGAAATATGATGTTTATCTTGATCAGAAGCTTGAAAATTTTCCATTTCCTGTAGTGGTTGATAATATACGAAAAATTGAGACTAAAATTGATATATCTGTCAATGTCTATTTGTCTGATGAAAATTATCAAGTGTATCCATTAAAAGTTATGAATTGTGAGAAGGAGAAACATATAAATCTCCTAATGTCAATAATGGAAATAATTCACACTATTATTACATAAAAAATTTATCTTCATTCGTTTTGAGTCAAATTAATAAACATGGAACAGTAAAATTTATTTGTATTTTCTGTTCACTCCATTCAGAAGTAAAGAAAAATTAAATAATCACACATCAAACTGTTTAGTTAACAAACCATCAAAAGGAGAAATGCCAGAGAAAGGTTCATATGTACATTTTAAAAATCATCAACACACATGAAAAGGGCCATTTGTTATTCTTGCTGATTTTGAAAACTGTTAACTGTCAAACAAATCTAGAAAATTCATTCACAATGAAATATCAAAAGCATGAACCAAGTGGATTCTGTTATTACATCAAATACATTACTGGACATTATAAAGATCTAGTTAGATACAGAGGATCAAAACATCATAAAAAATTTATTGATTGTATAAAACAAGAAGTAGAAGATATTAGAAGAATTTTTTCTGAAATTTAACAAATGAAATCACTAACGCCTGAAGAGTAATTATGATATGCAGGATAAAAGAATTTTACACTGCGTAAATGTTTTTATAACAGAAAAATAAAAAGGTTCGCCATCATGATCATTTAACTGGAACATTTATTAATCTGTTATGAAATAATTATCATTTAAAATTGACACAAGCAAGGTTTGTAACAATTTGTTTACGTAACCTCCCAAGGAATTTCACTTGTGGTCTAGAATAATATCTCTGATTAGTAAGCAAAACTTTCTCAGTCCTCGGTTCCCAAACCGCCACTGCTTAAGCTTTGATTAATAATCAGCATTGGCTGCTGAAGACTTCTGGCACAAGAAGTGACCCTCATTCTTTCAATTGCCTTGCCAAAGCGGAACAGATAGAGGTTCAGGGCACGCTCTTGTCCTAGGAGTGAGAAACTCCCCTAAAGGCAGAAGAATCAGTAATAATGAATGGCGTGAGGTTGCAGAAGGCAATGGAAACCACTACATTAAAGGCATGTAACAAGTATCCACAGGACATGTGACCTGTAATTGAAAAAGTGACATGATATCTCCATTGGAAAAATATTCCAGAATAGTCTCCCATTCAGGTCTCTGGGAGGGGACTGCCAAAGGGGAAATGATCATGAGAAAAATACTGAATATTCAATGAAAGATAAGGTTCTCTGAGTCGGGCCATTGAATGTTAGAAGCTTTAACTTGGTAGGAAAACTAGAAAATCTGAATAGGGAAATGGGAAGGTTCAGTCTAGATGTAGTGGGGGTTATTGAAGTGAAATGGAAAGAAGATAAGGATTTCTTGTCACATGAGAATAGGGTAATATCAACAGCAGTAGAAAATGGAATAACAGGAGTTGGATTCGTTATGAATAGGAAGGCAGGGCACAGGCTGTGTTACTGTAAACAGTTCAGTGATAGATTTCTTCTTATCAGGATGAACAGCAAACCTACCGAAAACCATAGTTCAAGTATACATGCCAATGTTGCAAGCTGAAGATGAAGATATAGAGAAAGTATATGAGGATATTGAACAAATAATACAGTATGTAAAGGGAGATGAAAATCTAATAGTCATAGGAGACTGGAATGCAGTTGTAGGGGAAGGAATGGAAGAAACGGTTACAGAAGAATATGGACTTGGGACAAGGAATGAGAGAGGAGAGAGACTGAGTTCTGCAATAAATTTCAGCTAGTAATAGCAAATACTCTGTTCAAGCATCACAAGATGAGGAGACACACTTGGAAAAGGCAAAGTGATATGAGAAGATTTCAGTCAGATTAGATCATGGTCACACAGAGATTTCGAAATCAGACACTGGATTGCAAAACATAGCCAGGAGCAGATATGGACTCAGATCACAATATAGTAGTGATGAAGAGTAGGCTGAAGTTTAAGACATTAACCAGGAAGTATCAATATGCAAAGAAGTGGGGTACAGCAGTACTAAGGAGTGACAAGATATGCTTGAAGTTCTCTAAGACCATAGATACAGCAATAAGGAATAGCTCAGTGGATAGTACAGTTGAAGAGGAATGGACATCTCTGAAAAGGGCCATCACAGAAGTTCGAAAGAAAAACATATGTACAAAGAAGGTAACTGCGAAGAAACCATGGGTAACAGAAGAAATACTTCAGTTGATAGATGAAAGGAGGAAGAACAAAAACGTTCCAGGAAACTCAGGAATGCAGAAACCCAAGTTGCTGAGTAATGAAATAAATAGGAAGTGCAGAGAATCTAAAACGAAATGGCTCCATGAAAAATGTGAAGAAATCGAAAAACAAATGATTGTTGGAAGGACTGACTCAGCCTACAGGAAAGTCAAAACAACCATTGATACATTAAAAGCAAGGGTGGTAACATTCAGAGTGCAACAGTAATTCCACTGTTAAATGCAGATGAAGAGCAGATAGGTGAAAAGAGCACATTGAAAGCCTCTATGAGGGAGAAGATTTGTCTGATATGACAGAAGAAGAAACAGGAATCGATTTAAAAGAGACAGGGATCCAATATTAAAATCAGAATTTAAGAGAGCTTTGGAGGACTTAAGATCAAATAAGGGAGAAGGAATAGGTAACATCCCACCAGATTTTTTAAAATCGTTGGCAGATGTGGCAACAAAACCACTATTCACATTAGTGTGTAGAAGGTGTGAGTCTGGTGACATCCATTTGACTTTCGAAAAATATCATGCACACAATTCCTAAGACCACAAGAGCTGACAAGTGCGAGAATTATCACACAATCAGCTTAACAGCTCAACCATTCAAGTTGCTGAAAGAATAATATACAGAAGAATGGCGAAAAAAATTGTGGATGTGCCAGATGATGATCAGTTTGGCTTTAGAAAAGACAAAGGTAAGGTATGAGACAGGCAATCCTGACATTGCAGTTAATAATGGAAGCAAGACTGAAGAAAAATCGAGAGACATTCATAGGAATTGTCGACCTGGAAAAAGCGTTCGACAATGTAAAATGGTGCAGGATGTTCGAAATTATGAGAAAAATAGGGGTAAGGTAAGGGCAGAGACATGTAATATACAATAGGTACATCGGCCAAGAAGGAATAATAAGAGTGGATGACCAAGAACGAAATGCTCAAATTAAAATGGGGATAAGACAGGGATGTAGTCTTTCACCCCTACTGTTTAATCTGTATGTCGAAAAAGCAATGGTGGAAATAAAAGAAAGGTTCAGGATTGGAATTAAAATTCAAGGTGAAAGGATGTCAATGATACAATTCACTGGTGAAATTGCTATCCTGAGTGAAAGTGAAGAAGAAATACATGATCTGCTGAATGGAATGAACAACCTAATGACTACACAATATGAATTGCGAATAATTCCAAGAAAGACGAAAATAATGAGAAGTAGCAGAAATGAGAACAGTGAGAAACTTATCACCGGGGCTGATGGTCATGAAGTAAATGGTGTTAAGGAATTGTGCAGTAAAATAACGAATGATGGATGGAGCAAGCAGGGCATCAAAAGCAGACTAATTCTTCATTTTCGTGGGCCTTTGTCCCACTTCAAAGCGGAGTCGGCCTTGTTACTATGGATTTGGCGATGCTAGTGTTGGAGTGTGGCTGGATGCCCTTCCTGTCGCCACCCTGTACCCCTCGGGACGGAATTAGTGTACCTCAACTGTCTGCATCTAGTGTAAGCCATGAAACAGCGCAGTAGTTTTAATATGTCTGCAAGTCGTGTAACTGAGGTGGGATATGGGGACCAGCCCAGAATTCACCAAGTGAGATGTGGAAAACTGCCTAAAAACACATCCAACCTAGCCAGCCCTCGTCGTTAATCCACCAGGCGGATTCGAACCACAGGGTTGGCGTGCCTACCTGAGTCCAGGAAGAAGCGCTTAAGCATCCTTGGCTAATCTGGCATGTCTACCAAAAGCAGACCAGCAATGGCAAAAAGGGCATTTCTGGCAAAGAGAAGTCTACTACTCTCAAACATAGGGCTTAATTTACGGAAGAAATTTCTGATAATGTACGTCTCGAGTACAGCATTGTATGGTAGTGAAACATGGACTGTGGGAAAACTGAAACACAAGAGAATTGAAGAATTTGAGATGTGGTGGTACAGATGAATGTTGTAAATGTAGGTAAGGAATGAGGTGTTTCTGTACAGAATCAGAGGGAATATGCAGAAAACACTGAGAGGGAGAAGGGACAGGACGATAGGACATTGGTTAAGACATGAGGGAATAACTTCAATGGTACTAGAGGTAGTTGTAGAGGGTAAAAACTGTTGAGGAAGATAGAGCTTGAAATACATTCAGCAAATAATTGAGGACATAGGTTGCAAGTGCTACTCTGGATGAAGAAGTTGGCACAGGAGAGAAATTCGTAGTGGGCCACATCAAACCAGTCAGAAGACCCCTGACCCAAAAGCAAAAAAAAATCTCTCAGGATATGATTCACATCCATTGGCAAAAGAACTTGGTTATAATAAAAAAGAGATAGAGTTAATACCTAATAATTAAGATGTTCAAATGTTCAAATGCGTGTGAATTTGTAAGGGATGAAACTACTGAGGTCATTGGTCCCTAGTCTTACACACTACTTAAACTAACTTATGCTAAGAACAACACACACACACACACACACCCATGCCAGAGGAAGGACTCAAACCTCTGCCAAGAGGAAATAATGAAGATAGATACCACAGTTTCAGTAAGAAGACAGGAAGTTTCAAGATGAGATTTATCGATGCATTTAAATTTATGGCTTCTTCACTCAATGAACTTTCATCAAATTTGAAGAGAGGTCAAATGGAAAACTGTAGAAAATTTTACCCAGAAGAATTATTCAATGTAGTGTTCAGAAAAGATGTTTAGCAATATCATTACGTGGATTTTTTGAAGAAATTTAAACAGACACAATTACAAGCAAAGAAAGAACTTAACAATAAACTGAATGACTATGATATAAATGATGAAGATTACAAACATGCAAAAATAGTTTTGGAAAAATTTAATATCAAAGATACTAGCACATATCATAATCTGAAACTTAAAATTGATGTATTGTTATTGGCTGATGTGTCTAAAAATTTTAGAAAAAGTTGCATAAATGCTTATGATTTAAATCCATCTTGGTGTTTTACTGCACCTGGTTTATTGTGGGGTGCAATGATAAAAATGACTAAAGAACAACTTGATTTATTACATGATTATGGTATGATTTTAATGGTTGAAAAAGGAATAAGAGGAGGAATATCTCAATGTTGTAAAAGACATGCAAAAGTAAATAATAAATATACAAAGATTATGATATTAAAAAGATTTCGAATTTTTTGGCATATTTATACACAGGCAATTTATTTTGTTACACGATGAGACAATATTTACCATATGATGGATTTGAATGGGATAATACTGGTTCTTTTGCTTGTACAGTTAAACCTGCATATGGATACATATTTGAAGTAGACCTAGAATATCCAAAGGAATTATGTGATGCACATAAAGATTTACCACTTGCTCCAGAAAATAAAATTGTACCTAAACTAAAGAAAGCAAATTGTTAACTACTCTGGAAAACAAAAATAATTGTGTTATTCACTATAGAAATCTTTAACAGTACGTGTCCTTAGGAATGAAATTAACAAAAATACATAGAGTTTTAAAATTTAATCAATCAGAATGGTTAAAAATACATAGAATTCAATAATGAAATGAGAACTAAAGGTAAAAATGATTTTGAAAAAGATTTGTACAAGCTAATGACTAATTCATTATTTGGTAAGACAATAGAAAAAATCAAAAACAGAGTGAATATAAAATTAATGTCAGAAGGAGAAGAATGTGATAAACTTGTAACAAAACTATACATTAAGGGAAGAACTGTATTCAATGAAAATCTTTTTGCTATTAATGCAAATAAAACCAAAATCACATGTAATAACATTTAATCATGTTTAATCTATGTTGTTTGAGTAGACTTGATTTATCAAAGGAACTGGTGTATGATTTTCATTATAAAATAGTGAAACGAGAACATGGAGAAAATGTCAAGTTGTGTTATTAAGATAAGGACAGTTATATGTATAATATACAAACTGAAGTTTTCTATGAAGTCATTAAAGCAATGATTGATTGTTTTTGTATGAGTGATTATTCAGCAGATAATATTTACAGTATTCCACAAATAAACAAGAAAATATAGGAAAAATGAAAGACAAATAGAATGGAAAAGTAAGGGAACAATTCTGTGGTTTGAGATCAAAAATATGTGCTTGTAAATATGCTCATAAAATAGAGAGAATCTCTAAAGGTGTTGAGATATGTGTTGTTAAAAATAGAACAAGTTTAGAAGACTATAAAGATTGTTTATTCAGCAATAGGGAACAATGCAGAACAATGAAGGTGATTCAAAGTGAAAAATATGAAACCTACACAGCTGAGGCAAACATAAAAGCATTCAGCCCTCATGATGACAAAAGACATTTTTTGGAAAAAATATAGGTACATTACCATATGGTTATTACACATTATAAAAAAATCAAATTAAAATTTTTCTGTACAAATGGAAATATTTTTAAGAAAGCTCAACAACATTACTAATACTAATTTGTTTAGAAAGATTAGTGAGTAACAAGTAATAGGTTAGTATTATCGGTTGTCAATATTTACCTACCAGATATGGAGAAAAATTAGAAAGATTAGTGAGTAACAAGTAATAGGTTAGTATTATCGGTTGTCAATATTTACCTACCAGATATGGAGAAAAATTATGTTTGTAACTGGATAATGAATTTAAAATTATTTTCCTAATAGATATTTAAAAATCATTAGTAATATTTAATTATTTGAAGACAATGATGTTACATTGAGACACAAAGGAATGAAGAAACTTAAGAATAATGATAAAGAATGTCATGATTTAGAGCTCACTTTTTAAAATTTCTTCTTTTTACAAACATAAAAAGTCAACAATTCATATCAATCTTAGGGCTGCTCAAGTAGAAAGAATGAAAAATATTTAAGGGTAAGAAATGGAACATATGAAAACTGTTTTTCATTATTTTCTTATATTCAAGTTTTTTTAATGAAAATAAGTGAGTCAGACCTGACATTTAAACGACAGTAGCAAACATCAGCAGATTCTGGGTAAATTTCTTAAAGAAAACGAGTGAGTTAATGAAACTCGCTCATGAGTGTTCTTTTGAAAAACTAAGCCAGAACCTGCTGATTTTTGCCACTAAGTCCAGATGTTTGTGCAAAAATAAATAGTCCCAGCAAACAATTAAAAATTAATAACTACACACAGCTTTTTTCTCAGTGCCCTGACTGAGGTCTCCCCAGTTCTGGCGGAAAATATGAAAAAACCAAAAACTTCACATTGAGATCCCCAATACGGTGAAAGAAAACAATTGGCATTCCAAACAGTATCCAGCCATTTCTAATTGGATAAATATAGATCCTGAATTGTTTTTAAAGCAATCTTATACCATTCTACCTGCAAAATAATTGCAAGTTCAGGCAACAACGATGGAGGCAGATAGCGATCACGCACCGTTCTCTCCCATGTAAATCACAAAAGCTCAATAATGTTGAGATCTGGACTGTGCTGACCAGGGCGATGTGACAGTTCATCCTCGCACTCACAAAACCAGTCCTGAACAATGTGAGCTGTATGAGCAGTGACCCTGACGTGACAGAACTAAGAATGAGCACTGGGGAAAAAACATTGTACCAAGGGATGACACTGATCAGCCAAAGTGGTCACATAATCCTTGGCAGTAATGCGACCTCACATAGCAACCACGGGACTCATGGAATACCACGATATGGCTGCCCACAACATCACCGAACCAACTCCATATTTCGGTCTTGGGTCCTAAACTCGCTCAGAAGTTGCATACAGTGTGCAAGTAGACTCATCTGACTAAATGACTCTCTTCCATCGCTTCATAGTCCAGGTTTTATAGCTGCAGCGTCACCTTTTCCTGTTATGGGCATTTCTATGGATAAAGCGTGGTTTTGGAATTGCAGCTCGCCCTGCACTTGCCAGCTAATGGAGGTCCCTTCGTGTTGTTTTGATTCTGACAGGGTTCGCGAGTGCGACATTCAGTTCTGCTGCGACGTTCGCACCTGTCATCCTCTTATTTTCCGTCACAGTCGTCTTCAATGACCGTCTGTCGCGATCACTCTAAACACACTTCCGTTCGCGTTGTGACTTAGCGGATGAAATTCTTTCGTTATCCCCGTACGCGGTGTAAATCTTCGATACTGTGCCTCTTGAAACACCAAACGCAATGGCTACTCTGGCAACCGAAACACCTATGATACGAGCACTAACTACTGGCCCACGTTAGAATTTACTTAGGTCCTAGATAATGCACTCATAAGTACAGAGAACACTCTTCTGGTCGTGACGAACACCTACAACATGTTGAGGGCTTTGAACAGGAATCGTTCGTGGCCAAATACAACAGCGCTACCTGCAGACTTGACTAGCAGCAGCATCAATGTACAAGCATGCATTTCTCACGGTGTTTCTATATTTTTGTCAAACCCATGTGTGTAGTTCTATGTTTTATTAAGTGATAATATGAGTAATAATTATTCTGACGATTAACAAAGGTGCAGGTAATTTGAAATTGGTGCCTTTACTGTAAAATATGGTTGCACCACCATAGGAACATGTTTTTCCATACTGTGTAATTTCGTAAGATTTGTGATTTAATTAATTATTCGTGTAGTTTTTCCCATCTATTGTCCTCCCAGTTTTCAAAATGACCAACAAAGAGATGTACTCCACTCCGTAACTTCCACTTTTGGTCTTCGTTTCCCCCTGGTTCAATGAGTAAGGACACCATCCACTTATTTTAATAAACCTGATTTTATTTAAAACTTCTATGTTTTGGTATGCCTACTTCAGTAGTTCCTTGGGATTTATTCCACTCAGTCGGGAGAGCTGCTCTATGAGGTCGAGCTTTATCGTCAGTCAGTACTATATGTGCACCTTCAGCACAACCTTGCCAATTCATCTGTACTATTTCATGAAGAGATGTTCGTGTTGTCAACATAATCCCTGCCCACACCATTAGTCATTCTTCTCGATATTGATCTCTTTCCACAAGGTCTGGGTCACGAAATCGTATCCCACATTCCCGCCAAATGTGAGTCCGTCAACAATCTCTCTCCAGACCAAACTGGGACTCATCTGTGGAAAGATCATTAACCTACTGTTCGATCATCTAGGTGCCATGTTAACGACTCCAGTCTAGACGTTCCCTTCTGTGAAGACGCATCAGTTACACATAAAGCATTTCTTTGACAATAAAGACCACTCGGCGGTAGCCGTACTCCCATTGCCTCGGTACAGCACATCCAATGGACGCTGCGATGTCAGATGCCAGTTGCTGTGCAGTACTAAGGCTGCACTATCGCGCCCTTACATCCGAATAACGGTCCCATGTTTCCGATGTCACATGCGGTTGGCCCTGTCCTTCGGGATACAGTTTTGGTGTCTATAAAGTGTCGTTATATCCGAGAGACAATAGAACGATTCACAAGTACCCATCGGGCCACATTAGTTTGCGACTGCCCTGCTTCGATTCTTCCTATGGCTCTCAGCCGTAGAGATGGGAGTCTTCTCTGTGCCATACTCCACCGGCTGTCTGACGTCATCGTTGGTTGTCCGGGATGCCATCTTCTGTACAGAATACGATCGTACAGACGTCGTTAATTAGACAAAGGACGTGAAAATAACGATTTATTGCTTTAATTTTGGGCGCCAGTGTATTTTATATATATGTGGTTTGATAGCCACTAACACATTTCAGTGAGGATGCGCTCTCTGAACTCTGGTGTGAATCCAGCGTGATGATGCGAGCAATGATTATGGTGGACAGGGAGACTACACAAGTAGTGCGCGACAATATGAGAATCTAGATCGAAAGGAAAGCGTGCTCGAATGGACGACCGCTTGCGTAAAGTGGGAAAAATCGGCTTCGAATCTCGGTCAGGCACAAATTTTCACTTGTCGCCATTCAATTAATTTCAATGCCCAATTGTGGCCAGTGACAGAGTTAATTCATTTCATCATGAATCCACTACACTCAGTGAACACTAGCATAGTCAACAACCGAGGCCACAGCAGCTGAACCTGAGTTCGTTGTCGCGTTCTTGCTATCTCGAAGACAGGCGGCGTCAGCCCAGTGAAGTCGAGCGCCGGCCATTACAGGAGACTGGGCGGGGAAGTAATTCTCAGAAACGAGGAAACAGGACTCTGGGAATAAGAAACGTCCAAGGCGAGAGCTAGTGACGCGTGACCGAAATGTAGGAAAGGGGAGGCCGTGCGCCTGGCCTGGCCACTCACCGTGGAACCTGACGGCCCTGTCCAGGCGTATGAGGGAGATGTCGTGCTTGAAGGGTGACTGGTCGTAGTCGGCGTGCATCAGCACCTCGGACGGCCGGAAGTCCTGCACGGGTTCAGCGCACACGCCGTCCTCGCAGTCGGGGTCGGTGCGTGTGTTGTGTTCCCCCAGCCGGATCAGGCCCCTGCAGCACAAGCAACAAAGGAAGGAAGATTAGAGATTAACATCCAGGACATTAGTGACGGCCTGTAGCAGAAAAACACACCAGCCGGGGGCACAAGCAGACAAGGTAGAGCGCGCAGCGAGATCACCATTAGCAACTATCTGCACCACGACTGCGGATCACACAAGAGACTCCCAGTTGATCCATCTGTGGAGCGCTATACAGCTTCGATTCTGGGTGACATACCGGGTGATCAAAAAGTTAGTATAAATTTGAAAACTAAATAAATCACAGAATAATGTAGATAGAGAGGTACAAATTGACACACATGCTTGGAATGACATGGGGTTTATTAGAACCAAACAAATACAAACGTTCAAACAATGTCCGACAGATGGTGCTTCATCTGATCAGAATTGCAATAATTAGCATAACAAAGTAAGACAAAGCAAAGATGATGTTCTTTACAGGAATTGTTCAATATGTCCACCATCATTCCTCAACAATAGCTGTAGTCGAGGAATAATGTTGTGAACAGCACTGTAGAGCATGTCCGGAGTTATGGTGAGGCAATGGCGTCGGATGTTGTGTTTCAGCATCCCTAGAGATGTCGGTCCCCGTCGGTCGATCACGATACACTTGCGACTTCAGGTAACCCCAAAGCCAATAATTGCACGGACTGAGGTCTGGGGACCTGGGAGGCCAAGCATGACGAAAGTGGCGGCTGAGCACAGGATCATCACCAAACGACGAGCGCAAGAGATCTTTCACGAGTCTAGCAATATGGTTTTTTTTGTTCTAATAAAACCCCATGTCATTCGAAGCACGTGTGTCAATTTTTACCTCTCTATCTACATTATTCCGTGGTTTATTAAGTTTTCAAATTTATGCTGACTTTTTAATCACTCAGTATATTCGACAAGCCCGTGGTAGGTTGCTGGAGTCATGTGGCACCAGTATGTCTTTGTTATGGTAACACTGTTCCCGTAAATTACGGGCTGATGGTTTTGCGCGCTGAGCTTGCGACCGACAGCATCCATTAAGTGTTCATCGGATTCCACAACTGGCGAAATCGGTGGCTAAGTCATCAACCTGAGTTCACTATCATGCTCCTCAAACCACTGCAGCACGTTTCTGGTCTTGTGACACGGTCATTTATTCTCATTGAAGATTCAATCGCCATCGGGGAAGACATCAAACGTGAAGATATGCTGGGGATGGGCAATAA
The DNA here is from genome assembly GCF_021461385.2 of Schistocerca piceifrons. Taxonomy (NCBI): domain Eukaryota; kingdom Metazoa; phylum Arthropoda; class Insecta; order Orthoptera; family Acrididae; genus Schistocerca; species Schistocerca piceifrons. Next base: position 356,117,559 of record NC_060138.1, on the reverse strand, counting down.
AATTCACATAGTCCACAGCTATAATGGTGCCTTCGATTATACTAATCGGCTCATGGAAGCCCCTATACTCGTATGTGTATCAATGCGGCCACCGGCCTTTGACCGGGTAGCAGTTCATGTTTTGAGCGACTGTTCACCTGGGTGATGGTTCTTCCGGACACGATCGTTGGCATAACACAGTACTTGATTCCTCCATATCACGCGACGCAGTTCCATTGACTCACGGTTGTATCCCGATGATCAAGTGTCCGCTGCAGTCGTAACTGACGATAGTGTCGCGTCAACGAAGAAACACGGAGGGATCCTCTGCTGTGAAGCCCCATGTTAAATAATGAGGGCTGAACAATGTGTTCTGTCTGCCTCTGTAGCTGAGCGGTGATCGCGGCTGACTACCATACAAAGCATCCGGCTTCGATTCTCGGTATTAATAGGAACTTTCTCGTGGTGGGAAGATTGTAACGGTGTGCATTATGTCATAGCAAATGAGGAGCTACTTCATCGCTCAATAACGGTTCTGGGTCACTAAACCCGACAGCGGCCAGGAGACCGATGTGCTGACCCCACGTCCTTACACACTGCATCCAGTGGCGTCATTAGCAGAGGATGACACGGCTGTCGGTCGGCACTGATGAGCCTACCAGTTCTGTCGGTGTTCACGTATTTGTTTTCGAACAGTGTGTTTTTTAACATTTTTGCCTGTGTAAGCATTGCACTCTCTCGTCAGATGTGCCATAGACCGCCGCCTATCTCGCTTTACAGAGCAGACAAGCTTCCGACCTCCATATTCCGTGATGAGGGCTGGACGTCAGATAACTTGTCGTTTCACCGTCCTACAACCACTTTCCATAGATGATCACAACAACAGCACGCGAAAGACCGACCAGCTTCCCTTTCCCAAGGCGATCGTACCCACGCTCTGAGCATAACAATTTGCCCTTCGTCAAACTCGAATACGTCTGTGGTTTTCCTCAGTTGAGGTTCTTGTCGTCGGTAGAAGCATTCCCCATCCATCTCTGCTCCATTTGTACCACGTCAGATGACCACAGTATCACTACGTGGCATACAGATTCGCACTGGTCAGCGGTCATAATGTTTTGGCTTAGCAATGTACGAATATAATGTGTCCGTAGGCCTAAACTGAAGAGTGAAAAGTGCTTGTGGTGGGGGGAATTGGGCTCTCCAGGGAGAACGTTACAAATTCCTTTCAGAATGACGAAAATAATTACAGTTTTAAACATGGTTGTTCCTCAGCAACCTTATATAATTTTCACACCTACCAAGTACACAGCCAACCAGCTGCAAATAACTTTGGTACATTGATCTAGGTTTAGACACATGCTATGGGTGTCTTCATCAGATTTTGAGAAACTGTAAAATTACATTGAGAGAAAGCAGTGGTCAGAATTTAGAGCAGCTATGCTCAAGTCAAAATTACACGTTCCAGCCTTGTCACATATGCCAGATTTGAGTCTGACGTTGTTCCTAGATAGGCGTACGTGACAACGCTGGAAAGTGTTTTGTTTTACTTTTGATTTGTGCATAGCCGCTCTGAATTCTGATCACTGCTTTCTTGAAATGTAATTTTACGGTTTCTCAAAATTTCATTCTGATGAAGACTCTCTTAGCAAGTATCGAAATCTGGGTCAGTGTACCAAATAGCTATTTGCAAACGGTTGGCTGTATAATTCCTATGTTTGAAAAGAAAATCAGCCGTGTGTCAATGTAGTGCAGGGTGCTGTGGTTTACATAGATTCTGTTCTTAAGACTTTTTGCATTTGTTGTAGTAGTTACTAATGTATGTATTCCGTATAATATTAATTCATTTAGTAGGAGGCAGACGGTCCGTACACTGCTTCACTACTGACTGGAAATGTGCGACTCGGACTGTATAGAACTGCCAGAAATCCTATACGCTCGGACAAAATATTACAGTATATGAGAAACTGGAACGGTCCTGTGGAAGCTGCAGATTTCGCTAATACATACATCGCAAACAAAACGAATGTGGGATAAAGACATGTCTCTGGTGGATTTCCAAATATTTCAGCTGTATTATTTGTAAATATATGTTGGGTTGCAACAATAAGGGTAATAGCACGTGAGCAATAGACCTTTAGATGCGACTCTGTGAAGTTATGTATCAGTCAGGTCGAAATGTGACAGCAGCCGACTGGTTACTAGTTTTGGCTTGGTAGAAGAATTAGGAAGGAAAAAATCTACCTTTTGTTGAGACGGTGAAGAAACGCAACCGTGAGATTCCTCTGGAGTTTGCCACCAGTGGAGGAATGGCTGTCCATAGTTCCCTTTTTGGCTTCAAGGAAGACTGCACTCTAATTTTTAAGGCTGCTAAAAAGTGGAAGTTTGTGACCCTGGCATCAAGTCTACATGAGGGTAATTAAATAGATGCTGACACTAGAGCGAACAGAAGCCATTCATTGCAAAATTCTATAATTGCATCAAAAGTGCAGTCGACACTACTGAGAAGTTGACCGCTTTGTAGGCCTATAATGTTGCAAGAAATGTGTGCCATTGGCCAATGATTGTAGGAATTTTTCGCAAAGATTAATATGAGTGGCATCAATACACGTGTAACTGATTGTGGCTACAATGAAAATTGTATAGGAAGAAAATAATTCCTGAAAGAGCTCTCTCATGCAATGGTTCCACCTCTTTTGGTTCGATGGAGCTATTATCCTTCTTGTTGCAACCCAACATATGTTTCCAAATCATACGGCTGAAATACTTGGAAATCCACAAGAGACATATCTTAATTCCACATTTGTTTTGATTGCGAGGTATGTACTTGTATGTACTGGTATGTACTGGCGAAATGTGCAACTTCCACAGGACCCTTCCAGTTTCTCATATACTGTAATATTTTGTCCGAGCGTATAGGATTTCTGGCAGTTCTATACAGTCCGAGTCGCGCATTTCCAGTCAGTAGCGAAGCAGTGCACGGACCGTCTGCCTCCTACTAAATGGATTAATATTATACGGAATACATACATTAGTAACTACTGTAACTAATGCAAAAAGAATCTATGTAAACCACAGCACGCTGCACTACACTGACAGATGACTGATTTTCTATTCAAACATAGGAATTATACAGCCAACAGGTTGCAAATAGCTATTTGGTACCTCAGGAATCCACAGAGATCCTCAAGTGAGGCTACGCCGTTACAGGCCAACGTGTAAAGAAGAAGCAGAAGACGAGAGCAGAAACGGAGAAAAATGAATTGGGATCAAAAGGAAAAGTTGTCATAATACCTGCAATGTAAAGAAAAGATTGACAAATTACTATTGGAAAAATGTGTCAGAGCGACGTCTAAAGTGACAATGAGAGAAATCAGTGAAGACATTCCCCATTTATAGTATTTTTTGTAAATGAAATTTAATAAATGATCACATGAGTAAATGATGTGATCAGGTTGGTGTACTGTGGCCGATCTCGTAGCGAAAACTACCACACCCGACAGACGGTTGTGCGGTCTGAAATGGGAAGTACGCGTTGTACGTTACCTCCGCCCCCCCGTCTGCGGGCACAGACAGCCTGAAGAGCGCCGGCTGAGTCTACTCACACCTCGAGCCCGCCCGGCAGGTTGGCGACGCAGTGCGCCGCAGACACGACGTAGTAGCTGCTGATGAGCGCCGCCCCGCACCGGAACACCGCCTTCCTGCGAGTCCCTGTGGGGAAACACCGCTCCAAGTCACACTCCGCTCACCAGCAGACCGCCGAGTCCACGGAAAATCTTCGCGCACAAATTATCATAACAGATATTCACTCCCTCTTGTCTCGATGAAATCTGACACTGTCAAACTAGAGCATGTGATCTATTCTAAACACATTCTTTTGTTTAGAAATGCGAGTATTTTTATCGCTTTCAGCAGATATGTTACAATTAACCTGTTTCGACTATAATGAGTCATCTGCAGTACAACGAAACGTACGTAGAAGAAACGAAACTTCAGAACTACTATTGAGTATAAACAGCTACACAATTTTAAAAACTGGAACCTAAAGAGAAAATTAAAAAAGTGCCCATTATCTTGTTAAGAAAGTAACACATCAAGTAGACATCTATCACTCATTGAGGCTGTTTAAAATCAACTGTCGTGCCTGCTGTTATGTCGTAATTTAAAACTGAAACAATTGAGACAATGAGAGCCATAAGGGCCCAAAGCGCAGAAACAAAGTTTTGAGAAAAGCAGTTGTTAGTGAAATTCAAATTTACGAGGTTCACTCAAAAAAAGCACACTATTTTTGTAAAAATACAGTTTTCATTCTGCATGTGTGAAAGTTTTACAGTATGTAGACACATCCTTCCCGCTTGTTTTCAAACTTAGCTCAACCTGTTCCCGTGATTGGCGCCATCACAGCGTGTCTTCAAGATGGCTGCTACACTTCACGTTCGTCAGAAGCAACGTGCTGTCGTGCTGTGAAAACGAGATAGTGGGAAACATTCACAACAGGTTGAAAAAGGTGTGTGGAGATGCTGCTGTCGATCGCAGTACAGTTAGTCGGTGGGCAAGCAGGTTACGTGATGAAAGCGGGCACGACAATATTGAGGATTGTCCTCACAGCGGCAGGCCTCGTACTGCACACACTGCACACAATGTGGAGAGAGTAAAACGAATTTGTGACTACTGACAGACGCATCACAGTAAACGAATTGTCACGCTACGTTGGGATAGGGGAAGGAAATGTTTGCAGAATACTGAAAGAGTTGGCTTTAAAAAAGGTTTGTGCCAGTTGGGTTCCCAGTATGTTGACAGTGGCTCAGAAAGAAACAAGAAAAGCGGTATGCAGCGAACTTTTGGAACAGTACGGGAATGGTGGAAATGAATTTCTTGCAAGAATTGTGACAGGTGATGAAACATGGTCCCATCATTTTTTATCAGAGACGAAGAGGCAATCAATGGAGTGGAATCATGCAAATTCACCCAAGAAAAAAAAATTCAAAACCACACCTTCTGCTCTTGCTTGTGGACATCATGCGAAGTGGAACCACTATAAACTCTGATGCTTCTGTGACTACAATGAAGAAACTTTAAGCTCGACTGAGTCATGTTCGACCACATCGGCAAAAGCGGGACGTTTTGATGTTGCACGACAATGCACTGCCACATGTCACTCTAAAAACCATGGAAGCGATCACAAAACTTGGATGGACAACACTGAAACACCCGCCTTACAATCCTGACCTGGCTCTATGTGACTATCATCTCTTTGGGAAACTGAAAGACTCTCTCCATGGAACAAGCTTCGAAGATGATGACTCCCTTGTGCACACTGCCAAACAGTGGCTCCAACAGATTGGTCCAGAATTTTACCGTGCTATACAGGCGCTGGTTCCTAGATGGCGTAAGACAGTTGAGAGGGATGGAAATTATGAGGAGAAATGAAAATATTGTTCCTAAAATATTTATCTACACACTGTAAAACTTTCAAACATGTAGAATAAAAGATGGATTTAAAAAAAATAGTGTGCATTTCTTTTGGAGTGATCCTCGTATGTACAAACCATCAGTCACATAGTTCTGAATCGTTTTTTAACCAAGTCTTAACATCCCATGTTTCCTACAAAAAAAATATACACACTTCATAATACAAAATGTTAATTAATATTAACATTATTTTTATTATTAATGTTAATTCACAAAATTTCCATGTATACGCTAGTGACAATAGTGTCTTTTGAGAGTTGTAAAATTTTTTAATTAGTTTGAAATTAGAATCACTACATCAACAATAGCTACTAAATTCATCACACACGCTAATAATACCTATTCAAACACGACATAGTCTGTGGCCTTGTGGTTTGAGGCGTCACATGACTGATTGCGCGGCCCCTCCCATCGGAAGTTCGAGTCCTTCCTTGCGCATGGTTGCGTGTCTTCTTCTTAGCGTAAGTTAGTTTAAGTTAGATTATGTAGTGCGTAAGTCTAGGGACCGATGATCTCAGCAGTTTGGTCCCACAAGACATTACCACAAATTTCCAGTTTCCATAAACAGTCTTTTTCAGTCCATCCAAGGCATGTCCGATAGCGTTCATGTCTGGAGAACATGCTCGCCACTGTAGTCGAGCGATGTCGTTATCCTGAAGGAAGTCATTCACAAGATGTGCACAATGGGGTCGCTAATGAAGGCGAATACCTCGCCAGTATGCTGCCGATATGGTTACACTATCGGTTGGAGGCTGACCTTCACGTATCGTACAGCTGATACGGCGCCTTCCATGACCATCAGGGGCATACATCGGCCCCACATAATGCCACCCCAAAACAGCAGGGAATCTCCGCCATACAGCACTCGCTGGACAGTATGTCTAAGGCGTTCAGCCTGACCAGGTTGCCTCTATACACGTCTCCGACGATTGTATGGTTGAAGGCATATGCACCACTCATCGGTGGAGAGAACGTGATGCCAACCCTAAGCGATCCATTCGGCCCATCTGTACCGCGCTGCATGGTGTCGTGGTTGCAAAGTCGGACGTCGCCATAGACGTCAGGAGAGAAGTTGCGCATCATGCAGCCTACTGCGCACAGTTTGAGTCGTAACACGACGTCCTGTGGTTGCACGAAAAGCATTATTCAACATGGTGACGCTGCTGTCAGGGTTCCTCCAAGCCATAATCCGTAGGTAGCGGTCATCCACTGCAGTAGTAGCCCTTGGGCGGCCTGAGCGAGGCATGTCATCGACAGTTCCTGTCTCTCTGTATCTCCTCCATGTCCGAACAACATCGCTTTGGTTCACTCCCAGACGCCTGGACACTTCCCTTGTTGAGAGCCCTCCCTGGCACGAAGTAACAATGCGGACGCGACGGAACCGCGCTATTGACCGTCTAGGCATGGCTGAACTACAGACTACACGAGCCGTGTACCTCTTTCCTGGTGGAAAGACTGGAACTGATCGGCTGTCGGACCCCCTCCATCTAATAGGCGCTGCTCATGCGTGGTTGTTTACATCTTTGGGCGGATTTAGTGTGATCTCTGAACAGTCAAAGGGACTGGGTCTGTGATACAATATCCACAGTCAACGTTTTTCTTTAGGTGTTCTGGGAACCGCGATGATGCAAAACTTCTTTTGATGTGGGTATTTCTACTACGTACATTATACACTAAATTATGTTGCCAACCCTAGATAACAAATGAGCAACACAGAGCAACAAAATAATGTTTTGTAAATTGGGCCCTTATAGAACTGAATATCCGAAAAATTGGCGAGACAGTTTTTCGTGATTGCTCATATACACAGTGCAGGGCTAGAGATTTAGACAAAACTGGTTAGCCGAAGATCAACAAATGTCAGGAGCATGCATGCATGCTACAACCTCAAAATTGATGACAGTGTTCTTTAGGCCCTAGTTGTTCTCAGCGTATAAATTGTTTTTAAAGACAGCATATGAGCATGCTTGGGTTAAACGTGCGAGAAGTACAATATAACACATTACATTAAGTCATCGCACTTGTAAGCAAAGCATTTTCACGTGGAAGTTGACTTCAAGTGACCTAAAGACTGCAGGTGCTGACAGATGTGAAAATTACCGAACAATCAGTTTAACAAGTCACGGATGCAAAATAATAACGCGAATTCTTTACAGACGAATGGAAAAACTGGTAGAAGCCGACCTCGGGGAAGATCAGTTTGGATTCCGTAGAAATATTGGAACACGTGACGCAATACTGGCCCTACGACTTATCCTAGAAGCTAGATTAAGGAAAGGCAAACCTACGTTTCTAGAATTTGTAGACTTAGAGAAAGCTTTTTACAATGTTGACTGGAATACTCTCTTTCAAATTCTAAAGGTGGCAGGGGTAAAATACAGGGAGCGAAAGTCTATTTACAATTTGTGCAGAAACCAGACGGCAGTTATAAGAGTCGAGGGGCATGAAAGGGAAGCAGTGGTTGGGAAGAGAGTGAGACAGGGTTGTAGCCTATCCCCAATGTTATTCAATTTGTATATTGAGCAAGCAGTGAAGGAAACAAAAGAAAATTCGGAGTAGGTATTAAAATCCATGGAGAAGAAATAAAAACTTTGAGGTTCGCCGCTGACATTGTAATTCTGTCAGAGACAGCAAAGGACTCAGAAGAGCAGTTGAACATAATCGATAGTGTCTTGAAAGGAGGATATAAGATGAACAACAACAAAAGCAAAACGAGGATAATGGGATGTAGTGGAATTAAATCGGGTGATACTAAGGGAATTAGATTAGGAAATGAGACACTTAAAGTAGTAAAGGAGTTTTGCTATTTGGGGAGCAAAATAACTGATGATGGTCGAAGTAGAGAGGATATAAAATGTAGACTGGCAATGGCAAGGAAAGCGTTTCTGAAGAAGAGAAATTTGTTAACATCGAGTATAGATTTAAGTGTCAGGAAGTCTTTTCTGAAAGTATTTGTATGGAGCGTAGCCATGTATGGAAGTGAAACATGGATGATAACTAGTTTGGACAAACAGAGAATAGAAGCTTTCGAAATGTGGTGCTACAGAAGAATGATGAAGATTAGATGGGTAGATCATATAACTAATGAGGAGTTATTGAATAGGATTGGGGAGAAGTTTGTGGCACAACTTGATTAGAAGAAGGGATCGGTAGGTAGGACATGTTCTGAGGCATCAAGGGATCACCAATTTAGTATTGGAGGGCAACGTGGAGGGTAAAAATCGTAGAGGGAGACGAAGAGATGAATACACTAAACATATTCAGAAGGATGTAGGTTGCAGAAGGTACTGGGAGATGAAGAAGCTTGCACAGGATAGAGTAGCATGGAGAGCTGCGTCAAACCAGTCTCAGGACTGAAGACGACAACAAAAACAACATATCGTCTTCTGCCACTAGCGAGGAACTTCCCGTCATTCATTTCCTTCAAGCAGAATGAGTCAATATCGTCGAGATTCATCGTTCATTGTATCGTGGTTATTTTGTGAGGGAGTAGTGCAGAAAATTCTAGGCTGATTGCACACATGTGCGTGATGAAAGTGATCGAGGAAACATTCGGATATTCTTGATGAGCAACGTATTGATGAAACTGTGTGTGTAATTGTCAGTTCTCTATTCTCGTGCTTTCTGAAGGTGTACTCCAGATTTCAAGGCCTAGCCTCTTTCTCCCGGAGATGTTAGATTACAATAAGTTTAGTGCATAGTGGGTCCCAAGACGCCTAACTGACGTTCTCAAAACTGGGTTCGACCTTGAGATTCCTTCAGCGCTACCATGAAGAGGAGGTAAGAATTTCTGAACAGAATCGTGCCTTGCCGGCCGCGGTGGTCTTGCGGTTCTAGACGCTCAGTGCGGAACCGCGCGACTGCTACGGTCGCAGGTTCGAATCCTGCCTCGTGCATGGATGTGTGTGATGTCCTTAGGTTAGTTAGGTTTAAGTAGTTCTAAGTTCTAGGGGACTGACGTGTAATCCTTGTTTTATTTTTCGACTTCTGTTTGATTTGTTACCTTTAGGGGAAAACAATTTTCAAAAGAGGAAGTAAATTTATTAATGAATGCTTTGTTTTTTATATTTGAGTCATAAGTATTGTAAACATCTATCCAGTTCATGTCTTTGAGGAGACTCTTAAAATACTCAGTTTTTGACTGGTTTATTATCTCCTGTACTCAGATTTAATAGAATTTTTATCCACAGGTTTCAACATTTAACACAAGATGATGCATGTCATGATAAGGTAGTCCGTTTACTATTGGTTTTGTGATATTTATTTTTTTCCTAGATTTGTCTACAAATATGTTCATCACTAGCAGTCTCAGAACATAGAGCATTTACATATCCTAGTTGCAAAGTTCACAACTGCTACGGTCGCAGGTTCGAATCCAGCCGCGGGCATGGATATGTGTGATGTCCTTAGGTTAGTTAGGTTTAAGTAGTTCTAAGATCTAGGGGACTGATGACCACAGATGTTTAGTCCCATAGTGCTCAGAGCCATTTGACCATTTTTTGCAAAGTTCACGGTAGGAATTAAATGGAATGACAGTACACAGCTCACGCCATATTTGCATTGATGTCGATTAATGTCTATAGCAGCTAAATATAAATGAATTCGACAAAGAGAACTGCCATCTGACAGAAACGTATTTCTTTGAAATCAGGGATGCCATGCGAAACGTTCGCGCTTTTATGGTTTTACATAATGGCAGTATTTGGAGTAAGTGTATTTGTTAGGCTAAGGGTAGCTGTGAGAATGAAGAGAAAACATCTTTAAAAATGAACCGAATGACGTGAACTAGTAATCACGAATTTATAATACATCCATGTATATACATTTCCACGTGTCCAAAAATGTGTTTCCATTCAGGGTGTTTCTACCGGAATGTATGACGGGCAGAGATTAAAAACTGTCAGTAGGGCTACATAGCCTATAAGTCGACAAATATTTGCAATTACAGTAAGCACGTTAGACCGAAACCGCAGTAGGTAAATCGCAGTCCAAGGCGACAACGAAAAATATTTTTGTCGTTTCGGAAAGTATATTCGTTTAGAGAAGTCAGCTTTCACGGCGGCAGAGATAAGGGACTACCGCAGTGGCTGCGACGGCATCTAACGGTTATGTGCTAGTGTAGTTGCTCTTCCGAAACAACATCCCATACGAGCAAACCACCTGCGTCTTTACTTGTGGTTGCTCGTATTTTAGGTACTTGGGCTATGCACGGCTCTGTTTAGAAAGAATAGGTCGATGTAGTCATGGAGTCGAGCAGCGCGCGTCTGCTTTCATGCCATGCAGCTAACTGGCTGCAAATAATAACCTGTAGCTGCGATCCTGCAGTCAAACAGTCTATGCACTGGCTAGAATTGCGAGTTAATAAAGTAGAAAGAAATACAAAATACGCGTAACGTTGCGTGGTCACTGTTATTATCTATGGTATTGTTGTATATAAATTATCCAGTTAATAAGTACTCTGAAACAAATAAAATGGTATTTGTAATAAGATAATACTGAAAGTGAGTCTCATATTCGTGATTAATAAATTAGATTTGTAAACTATGAAAAATGAAGCTGGACAAACATGAAGACCTTTCGCCTATTACATTTAAAAGTGTTTATCTTGAAATTTTCCATTAATACTAAGTTTTAGTGTAATGAATATGTAACGTCAGAAGCCAGTTGAAAAATCTCGCTAATGATAGCTCATTCATCTCTTTACGGTTAGTATGTGTTGAGAAAAAGGGACGTCCATTTTGGAAATAATACATATGACACTCTCTGACATCCAACTATTACGCCTTGAAAAATCAGAACTTTTATCGGATCGTGGGAAGATATTTCATCATATTGATATAAGTAACTTCATACAACATCTATAAATAAGAACAACACATTTTACAACCCAAAAAACGATAATGATTGAAGCACTCTGCACACTTATGTACGACACAAATACAGTAGAAAAGCACAGAATACTTAATATAGCCAACTAGTTAACACTGTTTATTAGCATAAAGTCAAAGCTATTACTCGCATCAGGACCTGCAATATACACTGCCCCTCAGTCGAGATTCTCCGATATTATTGACTTAACAATGCTGGCACCAGCCACGGTGTGGCTGAATCGTTATTGTCCCGTCTGGCATGTTGCTGCACTTCTCAATTTTATATTCCGAATGAAGGAAATTCTAGGTCATAAAGAGCTAGATTTATCACAGGGACTTAGGTGGAACCTTTATGGTGTCAACCAAAAATATGAGAATATTTTGTGTCAGTTGTCAGAGTACGTGCCTCGCTCTGAGAAAGTCTGAAGGTATAATCACGCCTTTCGATAGCGAAAATGCAATTTTCTGAAAGTAGCCAAATTGTGTCTGTACTTGCATTCTTCTTTATATTCTGTGCCGTGTGTGTTGTTCTTAGCATAAGTTAGCTTAAGTAGCGTGTAAGTCTAGGAACCGATGACCTCAGCAGTTTTATACCTTAGAAACTCACACACATTTGAACATTTTTTATATTCCGTCATCGTGGGACGTTCCCCTTGGTGTAATAATAACAGTCGCTGACTGGCGATGTGCGGATCACAGATTTGATCGCTACCTTCTTCTGTTTTTTATTGTTAAACATTTGTGATTTGTGGAAGGTTTGGGACCATTTTATTTATTTAATGTACGAATTTGCTAGAATATTCTTTTTTTATACTAATAAGAACACTCAGTGCTGAAGGAAGAAGTTCAGTCCCATCTGATAAATAAATGTGTATCCGAGTGAAGAGCTACTTCTTGTAGATGACTATGTTCGGTAACTGGTACTTGATTCAGGATTCTACATGACAATACTTGTGAGTTCTGTAAGATTACTGATACATTTTTGACGCCCATATTAATCCGAAAAATCTTTCGGAGAGAGTACGAAAACGTGCAAGATGTGGTTCAAGTGGCTCTGAGCACTGCGGGACTTAACATCTGTGGTCATCAGTCCCCTAGAACTTAGAACTACTTAAACCTAACTAACCTGAGGACATCACACACATCCATGCCCGAGGCAGGATTCTAACCTGCGACCGTAGCGGTCACGCGGTTCCAGACTGAAGCGCCTAGAACCGCACGGCCACATCTGCCGGCGTGCAATATGTACTCCACAGCGGACGCAATAATTTTACGATTATATTGAAATATAAGTTGTGCTATAATAGCCGAAAGCACTCTCATCTGTTGATAGGTCTGTCCTTACTTGAACGATGACCGACTTTTATGTCTTCTATTTATGTTCAAGTATGAAGAAAGTGCATACTTTCGTTGAAGATCGCGGCCGTGTGATGTAACACGAAAAGTTGCGATGGGAACAGCTGGCGTCGGCTCCTCTATGAACGATTACCAGAAATACGTTAAAGCTGAATTTAGAATGGATTCGTTCCAGGGGGTGTTTCGACAGAGATTGTTTAGGACAGTAAAAGCTGAATTTAGAATAGATTCGTTCCAGGGGGTGTTTCGACAGAGATTGTTTTGGACAGTAATATTAAGGACAACAGCATTTACGAGACAGAACGTACACGTCATTACTCTAACATGCATTGCAGAACACACATAAGCTCGGACTTATTTGCAGTCAAACACCACATAGGCAAGCACACAGAGTACACAAGGGTAAGGCTTTCAACGCCAGGAGCTGCTCAAAAGGAACGGAAACCGCAGCCGATCCAAATTGCTGTCTGCTTACCGACTAGCTGGCAACGCAATTCTACACACATCGCTACTCAGAACGGACGGAAACTGCAACTGACGTATGAGAGCTCGGAGAAAATACCTATACATATACTAGGTGTATCCGGCCACACTTTGCTGCGGCTACGGTCGCAGGTTCGAAACCTGCCTCGGGCATGGATGTGTGTGATGTCCTTAGGTTAGTTAGGTTTAAGTAGTTCTAAGTTCTAGGGGACTGATGACCACAGATGTTAAGTCCCATAGTGCTCAGAACCATTTTGAACTTTGCTGCGGCACAGCTGCTTAAATGGAAAAGAAAGAAAAGAGAAAGTGCACTTTTCTAGTAAGTGCGGGAATTAGACGTACGTCCTGATCTCTTTCTATCCCCTACCTCTGTCCATCTTCCCCTCTCCCTTTCTTTGTATATCTGCTCCTCCTTCTCCCCCTCTCTCTCCACCTCCTCCTGCTTCCTCTCTCTCAGCCCATCAGCTCCTTCCCCTTTTGTCTGTCAATCTTCCGTTTCTCTCTCCTCTCTGTCCATCTCCTACTTCCCGGTTTCCATGTCCATTTTCTCTCAACCTCATTTGCCCACCTCTCTTCCCCTCTGACTTTGAGCCCTGTTTACTGTTACTGTGATTTTTGGTAACTATGTTCTCCTTTTATATATATATTGCGTTTTCTATCAGTAGCCTTGATTCCTATCACGTATTATTTCTCTGTAACATCTATTTCGTTGGCATCTTTCTTTACTACCTCTATCCATCCTTCAGTTTTTTTCAGCTTACTAACGTAATTAAAAATTTTCTTTGTAATCCGTGTTTCTTCCATTCTTTTTAAATGTCCATAAAATTTTAGCCGTCTCTTCCTCATTGTATCTGTGATCTTTTCTGAATTTTCGTATAAATCTTCATTTCTCCTTTTAATCCACCTATTTTCAGTGTTTTTCTCAGGACTTAGAATTTTTCTTAGTATTTTTCTCTCTCTTTTTTCTAGTTCCCTTAATTCACCTTTCTTGTCCAATGTTAGGCACTCTGATCCATATGTTGCTTGTGTCCCAATAACTGAATTATAATGTCTAATATTCGCTTGTATGGATACTGATTTCTTATTGTAGTAGTTTTGTGTTAATTTATATGCTTTTTTATCCTTTCTTTATTTGTTGTGTTATCCAGTTCATTGGCTTGTATCCACTCCCCAAGGTATCTGAATTTATCAACTCTTTTAATTTTTCAGTACTTTGTTTTCATAAACTTTTCTGTATTATGTTCGTCTTCTATATACTCGGTTTTTTCAAGGGTATTTTTAGCACAGTCTTTTCAGCAATCTCGTGTAACAGATCAAGCATAACTGTTGCGTCTGTTCGGTTTTCAGTTATCAATGCCATATCATCCGCAAAGGCTGAACATTTCACTTCAAATTGGTTCTTTCCTTGGCCCACGCTTATACCCTTTGTGCCTCTACTATTTAATGTGCTTTCCCATGTTTTTACTATTTTATGTAAAACTAAGTTAAAGAGAATTGAGGATAGTCCATCTCCTTGTTGAATTCCTGTTTTGATTTTGAATGGTTCCGAAATTTCGCCTTGAAACTTAGTCCTTGATGTTTTATCTGTGACGTTTGTTCAACACGTCTCCTGGTATTTTCGTCTATCCCTGATTTCTGGAATAGTGTTTTTCTGTCAACTGAGTCGTAGGCCTTCTTGAAGTATAGGTCTCACTCTCAAAATTGTTTTTAAATTAAGAATCTGTTCTGCACATTATCTACCTTTTCTAAATCCTGCTTGATAATCTCCTATATTAGATCCTGCTTGTTCGTTTATTCTATTTAAAAGTGCTTTAGAAAGTATTTTGTATGTCACTGGTAACAAGGATATGCCCCAGTAGTTGTTGGTGTCTGTTTTATATCCTTTTTTATGGAGAGGATGGATCAATGCTTGTTTCCAGTCACTGGGAATGTTTCCTCTTGTCCAAATGTCTTTAATTACTTTGTGAATTTTCTGCCATGCGGATGAGCCCCCTAGTTTCCGCATTTCTGCTGCAATCCCATCCTCTCCTGGTGCTTTGTTATTCTTCAATGCTTTGATAATCTTTTCTGTTTCTTCTACTGTAGGTGATTACGATGGTGGATTTTCATGTTGTGGGTTTTGAAACTGAAATCTGTCACTAGGCTCTTCCCAATTTTTGGATTTTCAAAGTATTCAGCTAAAATTTTACAGTCCTCTTTATTGCTTAAAACCATTTTTCCATTTTTATCTTTAAAATGTGGGCTTGGTGACTGGAAACCTGTTAAAACTTCTTTGAAATTCTTATAGAAGTATCTAGTGTTGTTCCTTTTAAAGTCTTAATCCATTACTTCTAATCTGTCTTTGTCATATTTCAAAGCAATCGATCAAGAACTTTCAGAGATTAAAGATTTTGAACAAAGCAGCATTTACATTTTTATAACGTTTACCATATTACTAACGTATACCAGATGGTGTTCCAAAAGACATAATTTTTCGAATGCAATGTTTTTTAAAATTTCAAAGCAATACATGAAGAATTTTTGGAGATTTGAGATTTTGAAGAAACGAACATCTACGTTTGAGCTTATATAGAATCTGTAATTGTTCCTAATCGCAAATATCCGAAAGTTTATGACCGATGCTTTAAAATTTTAACACAACGTTTCGTTGGAATAAAGTGTATCTTTTCTATGCGTATTTTTTAAAATATGTGATATGCAATTTTTTATAAATTTAAGAACAGGGAAATGTTGTTACAGAAATCTCAAAAAGGCATATTTTCATAAATGGATACCTACAAGCACACTCTTTAGAATGCAACATTGTGTCAAAATTTCAAAGGAATTAGTGAAGAATTTTGGGAGACACATGATTTTGATCAAACGAACATTTATATTTTCATTTATATAGGTATGTCAGAGGAGTCATTGCCGAATATATATATACAATGTTCATCTTAGAGTAGCACTTACACTGTACATCCCCAATTATTTGTTGGATGTATACCTCTCTCTGTCGTTCGCTATTGTTTTTAACCCTACAGCACCCCCTGCCACAACGGAAGTTAGTCGCAGACGTCTTAATAAGTGCCATTTCATGCAGGGCCGTCGTACCTAGGCTTTTCCATATATTTCTTCCCTCTGCGATTTTGCGGAGAACTTTCTCATTTGTTATCTTATTATCAGTCCACCTGATTTTCAACGTCCTTTTCGTTTCCGCTGAGCACTTCAGTGAGAAGAGAGTTTGATGCAGCCCTTCATTCTACTCTATCCTGTGCAAGCCTTTTCATTCCCGAGTAACTACTACAACCAACATCCTTGTTAACCTGCTTACTGTATTCGTCTCTTGGGCTCTCTGTACAGCTTTTACCCCCACACACTTCCCTTCAGTACTAAACTGGTGATCCCTTGATGTCTCAGAATGTCCTAACAACCGCTCCCTTCTTCTGGTCGGGTTGCGCCACAAATTCCTTTTTTCTCCAGCTCTGTCCAGTATATCCTGATTAGTTAGTGATCTACCCACCTAATCTTCAGCATTCTTCTGCATCATCACGTTTCAAAAGCTTCTATTCTCTTGTTGTCTGAACTGTTTATCGTCTACGTTTCACTTCTATGTACTATCGTACTCGCTGGACTGTTCATTTCATTCAGTATATCCTACTTTTCCTCGGTTTCATTGAGGATAGTAATGTCATTACCCACTCTTTCACCGAGACTTTAATCGCATCCATGAACTGTCTTTCATCCATCATGACTTCTTCGATGCACAGACTGAAGAGCAGTGGGGTGAGGGTACATCCCTCTCCTGCACCGTTCTTAAGGATATTGCTGATACATGGCTTAGCCACAGTCGGAGAAATGTTCTCTGAATGAGATTTTCCCTCTGCAGCGGAGTGTGCGCTGATATGAAACTTCATGGCAGATTAAAACTGTGTGCTGAGCCGAGACTGGAACTCGGGACCTTTGCCTTTCGCAGGCCAGTGGCCTACCAACTGAGCTACCTAAGCACGACTCACGACCCATCCTCTCCTAACTTCACAAAGTTCTCCTGCGAAACTATCGGTAGCACTACTGGAAGAAAGGACATTGCAGAGACATGGCTTAGCTTTTCTTCCAGGGGTGCTAGACTCCCCCCCCCCCCCTCCCCTCCCCCATGTCAAGCAGGAGAACTTCTGTGAAGTTCGGAAGGTATGAAACGTACTACTGGTGGAAATAACGCTTTGAGGATGAGTCGTGCTTAGGCAACTCAGTTGGCAGAGCACTTGCCTGCGAAAGGCAAAGGTCCCAGTTCCGAGTCTCCGTCCGACACAGAGTTTTAATCTGCCAGGAAGTTTCGTATCAGAGCACACTCTGCTGCAGAGTAAGAACCTCATTCTAGTTACCTACAGGTTTTAGCGTTCTCTGCGACATCCCGCGGAATCGCAGACGCAGTGACTCCCAATGGACTCGTTGTCAACCCGCGTCACAGACTAGTTCATTTTGAGTAGCTCCATGTGCGAGAGGTTTAAACCTACACTTACAGCTCGTTGACGTTTTCGCTACACAGACACTTACGTTAGAAGCAATCAATGGTGCGATCGTCAGTCGCTACAGATTACTATTTGCGTGCCGTGCAGGATGCGGACGAGACGCAGTTGACACACTGTGGGAGACGTGGACAGCGCGTGCTGGACCAAAGCCTTCTAGATACAAGGCCTACGCACAGCGGCCATATTGGCACGTGACGTCACAAACTGTTGGCCATCTTATCTGTAGTCGGCAGTCCTGTTGGCGTGTATGTTGTGTTGAAAGTGTGTGCCATGTGAAAGTGATATATATTTCATAGAGTATTCGCCTACTGTTCTTCGAAGTATGGGATAGAAGTGTTGCGTTCCCTTTTGCCAGGGAAATTATAAATCCCAAAAAGGCATGAAAGTGCGCATGTTTCGATTTCCCAAATGTGTGAAGTTGACAAATCGCTGGATTGCAGCTATTCCGAGACGCATCATTCAAGGGTAAGTAAATGACAAAAAATTTATAGCGTGTTATTTGTTTCCATAGCACTGCATTTGCCAATTGGTTTTTAAATGTATGTTACGTATCATGCACCAGTATAATTTGTTTCTTAATTCTGGACCATTGCTGTGAGGTTAATACGAAGCAACTACTGTCACACAGAATAGTTGTGTTAATTAGTGTGGCTCGAAAATATTTAGTATTCCTTATCATTCCTACCAGATTATTGAGTTTCCAGTACTTTTATTTGGAAGAGCTACAGAATGATTTTGTTCAGTTTTACATATGCACTTATTCGGAAATAATTTCAATTTGATTAAACTACCTTAGAAAATTGCTATAACGAATTCAGTGGTCTACGTATTAAGCAGTATAGAAAGCAGAATTTCGACGTAAGTGCATTGTGATTAAATTAACAGCACTCTGTGACACGAATTTCAGTCAAGGATATAGGAGAAACAATCTTTTCATGTTTAAGTTCCAAAGTTCTGGAGAAACAGGGAAATGAAATATTTTTTCGGGTTTTTTGATTTACCGGGTGATCAAAAAGTCAGTATAAATTTGAAAACTTAATAAACCACAGAATAATGTAGATAGAGAGGTAAAAATTGACACACATGCTTGGAATGACATGGGGTTTCATTAGAACCAAAAAAAAAAACACCCCATATTGTTAGATGCGTGAAAGATCTCTTGCGCGCGTCATTTGGTGATGATCGTGTGCTCAGCCGCCACTTTCGTCATGCTTGGCCTCCCAAGTCCCCAGACCTCAGTCCGTGGGATTATTGGCTTTGGGGTTACTTGAAATCGCAAGTGTATCGTGATCGACCGACATCTCTAGGGATGCTGAAAGACAGCATCCGACTCCAATGCCTCACCATAACTCCGGACGTGCTTTACAGTGCTGTTCACAGCATTATTCCTCGACTACAGCTATCGTTGAGGGATGATGGTGGACATATTGAGCATTTCCTGTAAAGAACATCGTTTTTGCTTTGTCTTACTTTGTTATTATTGTTATTCTTATCAGATGCAGCGCCATCTGTCGGACATTTTTTGAACGATTTTTTTTTCTAATAAAACCCCATGTCATTCCAAGCACGTGTGTCAATATGTACCGCTCTATATACATTATCCCGTGATTTATTTAGTTTTCAAATTTATACTGACGTTTTGAGCATCCAGTATTAAACATTGCGGCAGGAGGTGCTCAATTTCGTCGAATGATTTGAGTTTCGTGTGAGGTCAGCAAATTTTGAAGTGGAGAGGAAAATTTACGAAAATAACCAGGGAAACAAATTCTTAAATTCTGTAGGAGCTCCAGCTGCTTCATTTTAAACCGAAAACGTCTGCTTGTTATTGCATATTGCCGATTTTTTGCTGCAAGAAAACATAGCTCCTGAGGTAAAAGAGAGATTTTAAAATTACAATTTGTATTCGAGCCTAGAAACGCGTATTTAAGGCAAATCGTCAAAATAATTTTACGTCTTGGAATATCATAGGGCAGTTTTGTTTAGTTACTTTACGCAATGATATAAATTTCCACACTTTCATTACGAGGCCGTGTAGAAGAGGAAAGCACGAGAATCCCTATGCGGTCTCAGCTCTAAAACTCGTAAAGTTGGGTCGACCGAAGCGTCCGATGCCACCCGTCAGCTTTGACCCGTGACGTAAGGCAGTTGTGGTGTGTGACGTCACGACGGCGCGGAATTTAGTTTGTGAGAGTGGCGTGTTTGTAGGTGTCGTTTTGATGCGATCGGTGGTGCTCTCTGATGGTGTGTTAGGTGATGTTTTTGGTTTAGTTTGCAAGTGTGGCGTCGTGTGTGAATTTTGGGTAATTGCTTTTTTTATGTCTTTAGTAGGTATGGATCTGTCTGACAGGGTCAACATTTCTCGGTTGTCGCCTATGATGGGGGACAGTGCGTTGTCACTAATAAAATTTCTTCAACTATTCGGATTTTTGGATGACGTCGTGAAGTGTTCAGTATGTGGTGAAGAAATGAGGCTGTAAGGTGTCAGGCAAATCCAACACCTTCCATGAAAACCCTGACATGATAAGCAAATCCAGTAGTATGTCACATAGCTCCGAATAAATCGTGACATTAAATTAACCAAAGTAATACGAGTAACGAGTGAGCAAATGGAATACCACAGACTAACACAAGAATGCCTAAATGCATGTCATACCTTCCCACCGTGAGACAGACGCAGTTCCGATGGGAGAAACAAGAACAGAAGCCGAGAGCGGAACCGTGTTAAGTTAGAAGGCCCTACGATAAGGGACGGACACCCACGTCGCCAGCTAACCATTAGGACCACCCCCCAGCCCATGTTAAAAGCTAGAGCCTTAGTGTGAGACTTATTCGCGTCTCTGTTACGTCAGGACCACCCCCCCAGCCCATGTTAAAAGCTAGAGCACTCCAGAAGAACAGTATAGATCTTATGATAACACAAAAAGGGCCACCCCAGCCGCATGTTTTAGCGTGAGACTTTTTCACGTCTCTGTTACGTCAGGACCAGCCCCCAGCCCATGTTAAAAGATACAGCCCTCCAGAAGAACAATATAGATCTTACGATAACATTAAAAGGACCACACCAGCTGCAAGTTTTAGCGTGAGACTTTTTCGCGTCTCTGTTACGTTGTAAACTTTAAAAACATTGCCCCACCACGAAAAGTATAACATTTCTCATTGGATAGACAGAATTTTTGTAGGCAGAGCTTGAGGTTAACATTGAGCGCCTGATTGGTCAGATGAAAACACAGCCAGATAGTTTTTTTTCAAACCAACTTCGGTAAATTGTCGTAAGGAGAAGTTAGGAGAGAGTTGCTTCCGAGACGGCGAGGTGAGCGCAGCTGTGCTGTCCGCCGCCCCCTGACGAACACCGACAAGGTAATGAACGCACGCAATGCCGCATAACAGCACATAAAGCTTCACTCAGAACTGCAGAAGTCTCATCTGTTACACCCCCTTTTTGCGTAATACTAGTGTCGATCGTCAATTAAAGCTCACGGTGTTCACATTTGCCACTTGAAGTAAAAATCTGAAACGCGATGATTTTTCTGTTATATAGTTATTGAGAAGCCATATCAGCCACTGTAATTTACGACAAGTTAGATAAGTAATTAAAGATAATTGAGGGTCACTGTAGACCATTTTGATAGTTTTCTCTTTTGTGACACTTAATTTAAATCTAGATTATAGATATGTGATATGACATAGGTCATCCTTCGATCCATTGTAGAACTTGAAAACCCATTCAGGGAATATTCGTTCACATTTTTGTTGAATGCAGTTGGTTTTTATCATACTGTATTAAAACATTTCCTTTTATCAATAGTGCAATTTATAAACAATGTTTTGTGAGTAGAATAAAATTTCCAATGGTAAACTTAACTGCTTTTTCGACGTTATTTTACAAACTAACTAAAAATAGGAAAGCCTTGAACCCCTTCCTCAAAATTTAGTTAGTATTAAGATCCTTTTACAGCGAGTGCAGTGGAGCTGACGCTGAAATCATTAAGTATTTGGTTATATCATCGCTAGTCTCACTGAACTCTTCTGAACTCTACACGTCATATGTGGTCTGGCGTCTCCTTACCAGCAACAGGTCCCAGGTTCAAACTAGTCAATTCCCTAAAAAACACGCTCAGAGCGTCGTTGCGCGAAAGTGGTAGGGAGACACGACTTAGAACAAACAGACACCACGCAGAATGTTAGAAGGCTTACTTAAAGTTCCGGCGTCTGGGGCCAGGGACGGCTGTATGTGGAGATGTCATAAGGATAACAGGTCAAGGGAAGTGTTCGATGCCAATGTGTGGCTGTGAATGTTGGTATTGGTACTGGGAGATGTTTTTGAGCTATATAGGTCAAGGGAAGTGTTAGGTCCTACTTTATGGGATCTGAAGCTGCTGTTGAGCTATATAGGTCAAGGGAAGTGTCCGGGTCCAGATGATGTGTTTAGTGGTATTTGGGGAGTTTTGTGATGTCGGTTTTTTTCGTCGTTTTGCGTGGTTTTGTATGGGAGTCGGTGTCTAAATTTGTTTATATTTAGTTTGTTCCCACCCAAAAAACCCCTATTTCCCGCGCTTGTCCCGTTAGTGTCATTAGGCTTTTTGTGGAACGTGCATGTGTTTGTTTTTCGACGTATTTTCGTCGTCATAATGTGTAGGTAACGACTTTGTATGAGCCATATTGGAATCGTGGTTAATGGTCGTTTCCGCCATATTTGTGACGTCATGGGTCAAAGCAGACGGGCGGGATCAGACGCTTCCGTACTTCCGTAAAGTTGGTATAGCTTAACAGGAGCGTTCCGATACAGCCCCGGCCAACAGTATGTGACGTCACAAGTGTGCGCGCAGGCCCGTAGTCTAGGTGGTGTCGGCTGGACGCGGCACAGAGGCGAAAGAGGGCCCGCGCTAGGCAAAGGGGTATGCTGTTGACTGACCCGGTGACTGGTATTTGCTGGCGAGCGGGGAGGGCGTACTGATGTATCCGATGCGAGCGATCCACGGGTAGGCGCCGAGCGCGGCGTTCTTGCCGCCGATGATGCGGTCGGCGGCGCTGAGGCCGCAGCGGGCGTGCTCCAGCAGGCGCCACGACGGGTGCTGCTCGGGGTCCGGCGGGCGCTCGCTCGCCGGCGCCGCCCGCGCCTCCTTCGCCACCACTGCAACACGCCGGCAACATGCACAGTCTACGGAAAAGAATCACTGCTATTATGAACACAGACTCGATATGGAACTGAGAGCTGCAATGCCTCGATTATTTGCTCACTCATCCTTGCTCCCCTTTCTAAATACACTCCTGGAAATGGAAAAAAGAACACATTGACACCGGTGTGTCAGATCCACCATACTTGCTCCGGACACTGCGAGAGGGCTGTACAAGCAATGATCACACGCACGCCACAGCGGACACACCAGGAACCGCGGTGTTGGCCGTCGAATGGGGCTAGCTGCGCAGCATTTGTGCACCGCCGCCGTCAGTGTCAGCCAGTTTGCCGTGGCATACGGAGCTCCATCGCAGTCTTTAACACTGGTAGCATGCCGCGACAGTGTGGACGTGAACCGTATGTGCAGTTGACGGACTTTGAGCGAGGGCGTATAGTGGGCATGCGGGAGGCTGGGTGGACGTACCGCCGAATTGCTCAACACGTGGGGCGTGAGGTCTCCACAGTACATCGATGTTGTCGCCAGTGGTCGGCGGAAGGTGCACGTGCCCATCGACCTGGGACCGGACCGCAGCGACGCACGGATGCACGCCAAGACCGTAGGATCCTACGCAGTGCCGTAGGGGACCGCACCGCCACTTCCCAGCAAATTAGGGACACTGTTGCTCCTGGGGTATCGGCGAGGACCATTCGCAACCGTCTCCATGAAGCTGGGCTACGGTCCCGCACACCGTTAGGCCGTCTTCCGCTCACGCCCCAACATCGTGCAGCCCGCCTCCAGTGGTGTCGCGACAGGCGTGAATGGAGGGACGAATGGAGACGTGTCGTCTTCAGCGATGAGAGTCGCTTCCGCCTTGGTGCCAATGATGGTCGTATGCTTGTTTGGCGCCGTGCAGGTGAGCGCCACAATCAGGACTGCATACGACCGAGGTACACAGGGCCAACACCCGGCATCATGGTGTGGGGAGCGATCTCCTACACTGGCCGTACACCACTGGTGATCGTCGAGGGGACACTGAATAGTGCACGGTACATCCAAACCGTCATCGAACCCATCGTTCTACCATTCCTAGACCGGCAAGGGAACTTGCTGTTCCAACAGGACAATGCACGTCCGCATGTATCCCGTGCCACCCAACGTGCTCTAGAAGGTGTAAGTCAACTACCCTGGCCAGCAAGATCTCCGGATCTGTCCCCCATTGAGCATGTTTGGGACTGGATGAAGCGTCGTCTCACGCGGTCTGCACGTCCAGCACGAACGCTGGTCCAACTGAGGCGCCAGGTGGAAATGGCATGGAAAGCCGTTCCACAGGACTACATCCAGCATCTCTACGATCGTCTCCATGGGAGAATAGCAGCCTGCATTGCTGCGAAAGGCGGATATACACTGTACTAGTGCCGACATTGTGCATGCTCTGTTGCCTGTGTCTATGTGCCTGTGGTTCTGTCAGTGTGATCATGTGATGTATCTGACCCCAGGAATGTGTCAATAAAGTTTCCCCTTCCTGGGACAATGATTTCACGGTGTTCTTATTTCAATTTCCAGGAGTGTATATCTGCGATGAACTCTTCTTTAAACTCGACATATTTTTCCTCTCCGCTAACAAGTAATCCCATGAGTGCAAGGTCACAAGTCCAACCTTTAGTAAGGCTCATTCGCAAGTTAAACCGAACCTAACTAACCTTAACAACTATGACAGGAAAAGACAACATGAATACCGAATGAAAAATGGCGCCATAGACGTCACGAGGGTTCGCACCATCAAGATCGAATTAGAAGTCCCTGGGATTTACGGACTGCACAGATTGTTCAGCTAGGTATCTACCCTTACGGAATGCATATATAATCATATTGGTGTAAGAGGGCATTGACAACTGATTAAATGTGATGGCATGCAACCGAAATGAAAAAAGTCTGTCGTTGAGCTTATCGTGACACTGCCTACCCTTTAAGGCGTAGCTGCCGATAATGTGATAATTAAAACTTCCTGGCAGATTAAAACCGTGTGCCCGACCGAGACTCGACCTCGGGACCTTTGCGTTTCACGGGCAAGTGCTCTACCATCTGAGCTACCGAACCACGATTCACGCCCCCTTCCTCACAGCTTTACTTCTGCCAGTATCTCGTTTCCTACTTTCCAAACGTTACAGAAGCTCTCCTCCGAACCTTGCAGAACTAGCACTTCTGAAAGAAAGATAGAGCACTTGCCCGCGAAAGGCAAAGGTCCCGAGTTCGAGTCTCGGTCGGGCACACAGTTTTAATCTGCCAGGAAGTTTCATATCAGCGCACACTCCGCTGCAGAGTGAAAATCTCATTCTGGAAACATCCCCCAGGCTGTGGCTAAGCCATGTCTCCGCAGTATCCTTTCTTTTAGGAGTGCTAGTTCTGCAAGGTTCGCAGGAGAGCTTCTGTAAAGTTTGGAACGTAGGCGACGAGATACTGGCAGAAGTAAAGCTGTGAGGAGCGGCTGTGAGTCGTGCTTCGATAGCTCAGTTGGTAGAGCACTTGCCCGCCAAAGGCAAAGGTCCCGAGTTCGAGTCTCGGTCGGGCTCACAGTTTTAATCTGTCGGGAAATTTCATATCAGCACACACTCCACTGCAGAGTGAAAATCTCACTCAATGTGATAATTGTCTTATAGGCACGGAAAAAACATACATCTAGAGTCTGTATTTGTCCAGTGGTTCCATGTAGAATGAATTGCAATGTGACACACTTTCCAGGAGCGATAATTTGCTTTAAAGGAATATGATTTTTTTTATACACGGACTAGGAATTAAGCAAAAACAAGTTATTTTTACCAGTTATTGGCCAAAATCAGTGCTCACACCGCAGTTGTAGTTTTCTTACGTGCGTTTTCCCACTGTTGATTGCAGTGACGCAAATATTCCGTCCTGCCCCTGCAAGATCACCCACACGAGAAAGAGTCATAGGAACCAAAACACCTCCAACGTCTCACAGCACAGTAAACACCTTTCCAGCCAGTTTACCATCCAGATTAACAATCGGCATAATTGTATACGAATGCGTTAAGGCATTGATACGAGGGTGGTTTGGAAAGTTCTCGGAATCACCAGGAGAGGTCAGCGTTAGCACAAAGAGTTGTTCACGTGATATTCATTGGACTGTTCCTGTAAACACGTGCCACTCGTGGAAGATAGTTGTAGCGGTGACGTGGCTCTGTTGTTCTTCCCTCGTAGTGATTTGCGAAGATGGCAAAAATCGAGATTCGAGCAATGATTAAGTACTTCGTAATGAAAGGTATGAAAGCAAAGGACATTTACGGCGATTTCCAGAATACACCTGAGGACTCTCCTCCTTCATATTCAACTGTTGCCAAGTGGACAAATGAATTTAAATTTGGTCGCGAGAGCTGAGATGACGATCCGCGCAGTGGTCGGCCAAGATGTGTCAGTATTCCAGAAATCATTGCAAAAGTGCACAAAATGGTCATGGAGGATCGCCAATTGCAAGTGCTTGAAATTGCTCACACTTGCCAGATGTTATCTGAAATGAAAAAATTAGCTGCAAAATGGGTGCTGCAACTCTTGACGCTGGACCAAAAACATGTGCCGTCGCCACGGCAAAGTTACACGAATTATTGCCACACCCGCCTTATTCACCTGATATGGCTCTGTCAGACTTCCATCTCTTCCAAAAACTGAAAATTTTTCTTGGTGGACGAAGGTTGACTTCAAACGAAGAATTGATAGCCGGAGTTGACAACTATTTTGCAGGCCGGGAGGAAACTCGTTTTCGAGATGGGATCAAGGCACTGGAACATCGTTGGATCAAGTGTATTAATCTACAAGCAGATTACATTGAAAAATTGAAAAAAGTTTCAGTGATGTAAATACTTTTTTTCCATTCCTTTCTGAGAACTTCTCAAACCACCCTCGTACTACACTCTTGGTACCTGTGATTTCCAAGGTTCCTCTCATATGTATTTCCTCTTCAAATTCTGATAGTTCAGAGTGAAACATCCCCTTAGAAAAATTATACATGACTGTCCTCAAACTGACACACAATATTTTTAGCGCAACGCAATCTGACTTTCAAAAATCCCTACAAAAGAATGGCCCTGACTAGCATTAACCTATACCTTTCACAAATCACTTATCTCACCAAAAATCTTCGTTACTCGAACTACTGCAATACAGCGAGCGCCACTACTGCCAGCTAAATAAAAGATTCAAACTACTGAAGGCACTAACTACTAATAGACATAGTTAGCAAATGAAAGATTTTGATAGAGAACAAACAATGTATTTACCTCAATAGTGTTCAAAAGTAATAATGTATATAGCAGTTCATGACATCCAGTCTTACAAATTTCAAAACTCCGCCATCTCTCTCCCCACATCCACCACTGCTGGCGGCTCACCTCCAACTGTGCAACGCTACGCGCTGTTCATATGCGGCCGGCCGGTGTGGCCGTGCGCTTCTAGGCGCTTCAGTTTGGAACCGCGTGACCGCTACGGTCGCAGGTTCGAAACCTGCCTCAGGCATGGATGTGTGTGATGTCCTTAGGTTAGTTAGGTTTAAGTAGTTCTAAGTTCTAGGAGACTGATGACCTCAGATGTTAAGTCCCATAGTGCTCAGAGCCATTTGAACCATTTTTGTTCACATGCAGCTGCCCAACACTACAATGGCAGACAACAATGCAAACTAGCCACAGACTGCACACAGCACAGCCAGTGATTTTCATACAGAGCGCTACGTGGCGTTACCAATATAAAAACCTAAACAGCCTACTTACATAGCCCCCATGCTCCCCACAAAAAATTTTACAAATTGTTTTGGGCAGTGGCCAATAATGATTTGATAAAATTTTTCATAATTACAATAACAAAGATATCAAATTGACACACTTATTGATACAATGTTGGTCAAAAGCTAAAATTTTCTCACAGTCCATACAGTGCAGATTGTTCATTACAGTGAAATTGTAGTGTTTTTCTCAAAGTCTGAGCAGTAAAAGAAAATGCACACGGAAGTAGTGGATTTCCATGCAGTCTTGAAGAAGTAGTGTTGTCCTTCCAACAGAAAGACAATGCTGACTCTTGACATGCTGACAGGTAATGGGTCACAACAGAGCAAACCCACAGCAGAGCCAGTCGAAGTTTTGAAGAATATTGGTAGGTAGGTCATCACAGAGCAGACCACTGTAGTCCTGTTGGAGATTATTGTATTGGTGGGCCACCAGAGGTGCAGACCCACTGCAGTCCTTGTAGAAATAATGGTACTGGTGAGTCAGCAAAGGTGTAGACTCACTGTAGTCCTTGTAGAGATGGCCAGCAGCCATCTGCTGCGACTGTGCAGGTGCACAATCACCATCGAAGAGTCTTGCGGACAATATAGCAAGTCGATAACCACCACTTGTGCACTCACAACGTTTTTGGAATTGTCCTTAGAACCAGCAATGCTGTTATCCAGTCCCTTGCTGAACACACTTGCAAACACTAACAGTCCCTACTTCTCACATATTGTCCATATACTATTACCAACAGAAAAGTGTGCAGTGAAACGGAACTTACAAGTTAATAATATGATGAACTGGTGTCAATTAAAATTTTATAACATAAGAATACAGTTACAAAGGTACAAAATACATCATTAAAGAACATAACAATACAGATAACATTTGTAGTACAGGTTTTACAAAAGAATCGAAATAACATATACATCAGTGTTACAGGAATTATGACATAAGTACATACATTAAAGATCAGAATAACTTTTGAAACATCAACTTCACACATGAGCAACAAAACAGAACAGATAAATAATGTCTAAACATCTTTAAAAAGAAAATAACATAGTATTAGAAAAATTCTACAACATAACTCTCATCAGCTAAACACATAAAGACAGGAAAAACACAAATAAACAAGGGTACACAAACACATAGCAGAATAACACAAGAGGAAAGTGCAGGGTTTGTTTTCAGTGTAATATTTGGTACTGCAGGCCAACCCAAAACTTCATTCGATAGATCTTTCATCTTATTTCAACATTTGTTTCCACCAAAAAAATCGTATCCAAGCATGCTTTCTGTATTTATATGTTCACATATTTCTTACCTCATTATTTATTTTCCATTATCTTACCTCATCATTTATTTCCAAGAAAATCCTACCTAAACCTGTTGTCCTTAAACCCTACTTTTTTGGTTCATATCCTCTTTCAAAATACTTTTTTGGCCAAACCATTTTCTTATAGCTTCTCAATGCATTTCTTCCAATTCATCACAACTTGTTCTCTTATATGGCCTACCCCATCTTAAGCTAACTTAAATCTACTGAGCACAGATGCTAAACTAAGGGACGAGGCAATGCAGCAGCACAAAACAAGTAACACAAACAGCAATGACAAAAAATGCAGATTTGCAAAGCAAGCAGCATTATAGAAATTAGCAAAGCAATTGCAATATTACAACTAATATAAGGCAATGTGCAGCAAACAAGAAAAATAAATCAGTAGCAAACTAGCTTAACAGACTAATACAAAGTGAAATTCAGTAGCACTATGCCTGGCAAACAGCAGCAGCAAATGCAATAACTTATATCTAAACATGACATAGCTCAAGCAGAAAAAATATTACAGTAAAAATGGCTATGTTTAATACCTATGTCACATCTTAACACTAGGGTGATGCATCATGAGAACTTACACTAGCAGATAAGTTACCAAATCGTAAAAAAATTATTTATGCAATTCCTGTGAAGGGAAGTGTCTATTTATGTACCCTCATTTTCTTGGAAGTAGATCATAAATTTATAATTGACTGGATCTGTAGGCATAAAATAACTATATTAGTACATCTATTAAATTTTATTTTAACCAATGCTGCAGTGCAGCTAGAAACTAGATATTAAACAAAATGAGTAAATAAATACATAAAGCAAGCCATATGGTATTTCACTCAACTAGCAAGACAATAGCCATGAAATATTTCTCATCGTTCCATTAGACATTTTAGTAAATATCATAAATTAAGAGCTCCACAGTATAATCATATGTTTTCAAGTTTGAGCGTGTCGTATTTGCGATGCTTTCTACAAAGGAATGTCAATAGCGAGGATAATGGCCTCTTTTTTTTTATCCACCTGTGCCTCTGAAAGGCACACACTAATGGCTTTTTTCCAGGCGACTGTCACGCAGCCGGGTGCCCATGACCCATTACGTGAAGGTGGTCACTTAACTTTCTTACTGAAATATTTACGACACCAGTTTGCATTACATTGAGTCTCATATAAAAAATTTCACAGGTCGAGAATTTGCGTTGCAAATGTGTAGAAACAAAATCCTATGAATATAACAGTGTTCAAAAAGTTTTCATCAGCATTGTGATACATTCACGCATTTACACACATTTCATAACTCTTAAAGTATGATTCTTGGTTTACAACATCCTTTTCCACAAATCAGAGTCCCTAAACACTACTCATTATTCATATACGTATTCATCGACACTTCTTCAATATTTCATCATAATAAATACGTAGCATAATCAAATTCCTCATATATGGTAGCATCATCTTATTGATCATAAACATACCTCAACAGCATAATACACATTGTCGTCGTAAAAATAACATCATAACACCTCAGTCAAATCTCAAAAACGTCGTAGCTTCCTCCAACAATTTCAAACCCTAAAAAATATTCTCTGCTCATTTCAATTGTGTCATCTAACTCAAACGTACTTTAAAATCATGCTCCCTTACCAAATATATCATTCAATGCTCTCATAGTATCACAATGGTTCCGAAAAAATATGAACAGTTCACAAAGTACAAACAAAATACAATTTCGTAAGTGTGAAGTAATCCAACTCTGTAATTGCGTAAACATGTGTCACTGACATAGTAAAAAAATGTTTATCTCTCAGTTAAATGATCAGATAGCTGTGTAATTTGTTTGTTGGAGAAATATGGTACCGATGTGTAAAGTTGTATAAGCAAATACCATATTAGCTAGGGCTCTTTGTGCTTGCCAAACACATGGTACACAAAGTAAGTGTGTACCCCCCCTGAGGATAAATGAATAATACCCTCAGGTGTTACAGATTACAGCAATGGAATGAAATGTATCACGGAAAACCTTTGTATCATTGTACTTCAAATATCTTTAAAAATAAATGTTTTAAGTACAAAATTAATCACTCAAATACGTGTACTGTAGCGCCAAACTGTGGGTCTTGTAAGATAATCTCTGTGGAAGTGTCATAGTTATCGTCCTCTGAAAGCTAAGTTCCGCAAAAGTCAATGTACTTACCTCATGATAAACAAAAGTGAAATGCTTTGCGTATAGATATCTTAGTTATTACGCTTATTGCTGTAACGTATTGTTGTGCTACGAAAAAGGCTGTCTCATTGTAGCTATACCACAAAAGTTACTACTAAAACATGTTTTACTTTCCAGAATAATACAGAAAAACTGTGCAGGTATAAAATAGATACACCACAAAAGCAACATTGTAAATTGTCACTCATTAGTAGGGTCGTGATAAAATCGTGTAGCTGTCACATAAACTAACCACTGTGTCGTCTGGTATCTCACTGAAAGTACTTTAAATCCAGAATGTATTTTCAAGTAAACCAAAATGTTGCATTAAAATCTCATTAGCAGTACTGGTAAATATCCTAAGCATGTGAACCTTATAGTCATTACGTAATCATGCAACTAACAAAGCAAGAATGTACAAATAACAACACTGTGTTGTCTGTTCACTATAACAATGCATTCGTAATTTCTGTTTAAATAAGTTCTCTTGGTTCTTGACTGGATATTTAACTTCAAACATTGTTGCATGTTAACAGTTTCTCAGAGTGACAAATTGTACTAGTAGCGGGAAGTGAAAAGTTTTATGGCTAAGACAAAGTTAAAAAGCAGATTCTCTCTCAATAAACGGTTTTACATGTGAAATGTGGTGCAATCCTTTACTCTTCCTAGTACGCAGAGGTTCAACTTGAACGGAATTATCATGCGGTATACGTCGGTAAGAAATACTGGAATTTTTCTCAAGGTTAGCGTCTATGTTATTTTTCTCTGAGCCAGTTGGCGCATGCGGCTGCCTGCGGTGCGAGTCATTGTCTGTTCCTTTGTTGGCGCGCATCGTTATTGGGATTAGGAGACCTAACTTCTACAAATTCACCTTGTCGAGAGTGCCCTGCTCTGTTTGAATCCCGCCAGTTCTGATGGAATTCAGGTCTGTCGTTTTGTCGGTAGTTTACATAGTTTCTTGTTTGTCGGTCATGAGGTGGAGAATTTCTCCCGGAATCGTAACCGCGCGCTGAACTGTTGCGTCTGAAGTTATTCTGTCTCCCTTGATAACAATTGTTTTGCTTTCCATATTGTCTGCTTCTATGGTTATCTCTATCATATTCATAATTACGGAAGTGCGATCTTTCTCTGTAACTATTACTCTGCCAACAGTTGTCATACGGGTGGTGTCTGTTTTGGTCACGATTTGTGTTGTGAGAATAGCCTTGTCGTGTCCAGTTATTATTTCTTTCGTCGCGGAATTGCGACGGATGTGACCTGTAATTGTTGTGTTCCTATTTTCGCGTTCCGCGATTGTCAGTGTCAATTTCTAATTCTTGTAAGAGTCCCTGAAAAGCTTCAATGTCGTCTTCGCAACGTCCTGCCAAAATAATATTTCTTAAATGTTCAGGCAATTTCATTAAGCAAATGCGGATGAGTTCTGAAGGGCTGTATGGGTTTGACAGGTATTGATTCTTGTGCAACATGTCTTCAAAATATTTCACAAGACTGGAAAATTCAGATTGTTCGAAATGTTTCATCATTATGATGCTATGTTTTACTCGGTCTTGTGTAGCTTGAGACCAATATGCTGAGAGGAAGGCATGGTAAAATTCTCCTTCACTGTGACAATCGTGAATGACCGATCGCATTCTTACAGCTAGTAAGATTCTGATTTTGTTTGAATTTCCTAATTTGTTCACACTCTTCTGTGTCATTAAAGACAACCGGTTTTGTGTCATTCAGATTATCATCTACCTTCGTAGATAAATTATTTAGCTGATCCGAAAGTTCAACTACTTTCTCAGATAATGAACTAATTTCCTCCATGTGTCTTTCTCAACCAATTTTCAGAGTATCTACTGTGTCCTTTAAGTTTTCCTGAGCTTTTGCAAGTTGCGTAACCAAATCGGTAGATGCAACTGAGTTAATTTTAGCTTGCAAGGTCTCATGGTTTTCATGAACAATAGTTTGCAGTTTTTTTATGGCTGCTTCGTGATTCTGTAATGCATTTTCATGCTGCGAAAAAATCGGTTGGAAATGCTCACAAATTTGTGTTTTTACGTCATTACAGACTTTTTGACATTTCGCTTCGATTTTATGTAACTCAGTAGTTAAATCTTCACGTGTTTGTTCAAGCGTGGTGTCTAACTTCCGAAGATTTTGTTCCATTGTGTCTAACTTTTGAAGCTTTTGCTGTGTTTGTCTTGGATTTTGTTCCATTGTGTCTAACTTTTGAAGATTTTGTCCCATTTGTTTCTGATTTTGTTCAAGCGTTGTGTCTAACTTTTGTAGCCTTTGTCCCATTTGTTGCATTAACTGTAATATCAGTGCACTGGTGTCTGAAACATGTTCCTCAGTGCTATTCGGCAGTGCATTTGAGCCGGCAATATTCGCATTTTGAAAAGCAGAAAATGTGTCTTGATTTATTTGAGAAAACGGTGAGGACGCAAAACCTGAATCTACAGTATTTGCAAGATTGTGTCCTGTCATTTCGGAATCCTGAGGCGAGCTGTTGCCGACCGATCGATCGATAATGCTTCCCTGTTCACTAATTGTTTCACTGCCTACACCATTATTTGCAGCCCGCTCCATTTCCCTATGCACGATTACCAAATTACTACTTTGAACATTAGTTAATTCATTACATGGTGGCGCTAACACACTGCTTTCGTCTTCACTGTCATTTCTCAGTTTACTTTGGAACCTAGTATTACGTTTTTCACACGCCATTATTGTCACAATATTTCACACGACAACACAGAAAAACACAATTTGAAGAGCAAAAATAAGAGAACACATTAACATAGCACTGAAAATAATATCTAGTTAATTGCAAGCGCTGCTGCGAAATACTTGGTGCAAATCTACATGCATGCCACAACAACAATGAAAGACTGCAACTACAAAGGAGATTCTCTCTACAATTATGCGCTAGCAATAAACAATAGCTACACTAATTACACAAACTACAAGAAAAAAAATCAGAAGATTCCAGTGAGGTATCCTCGGCTAAGGGTCGCCATATGAAACATCCCCTTAGAAAAATTATACATGACTGTCCTTAAATTGATACACAATATTTTTAGCGCAACGCAATCTGGCTTTCAAAAATCCCTACAAAAGAATGGCCCTGACTAACATTAATCTATACCTTTCACAAATCACTTACCTCACCAAAAATCTTCGTTACTCGAACTACTTCAATACAGCGAGCACCACTACTGCCAGCTAAATAAAAGATTCAAACTACTGAAGGCACTAACTACTAATAGGCATAGTTAGCAAATGAAAGATTTTGATAGAGAACAAACAATGTATTCACCTCAATAGTGTTCAAAAGTAATAATGTATATAGCAGTTCATGACATCCAGTCTTACAAATTTCAAAACTCCGCCATCTCTCTCCCCACATCCACCACTGCTGGCGGCTCACCTCCAACTGTGCAACGCTACGCGCTGTTCACATGCAGCTGCCCAACACTACAATGGCAGACAACAATGCAAACTAGCCACAAACTGCACACAGCACAGCCAGTGATTTTCATACAGAGCGCTACGTGGCGTTACCAATATAAAAACCTAAACAGCCTACTTACAAGAGTTGACCACAAATTCCTTACTCAACAATGGGATCAATTTGTTTATCTCATCTACAAGGTTTCGGCCCGATTCCATAGTTTGCAGTGCATCGTCAAGTAGACGCTTTGCTAGAAATTTCGTTTTCTTACGTCTTTCAATTCTGAAGCACTGTTTGAAATTATGCAAGCATCCACTGCTCTTCCTAAGATCGCTGTAATCTATGTCGCTTGCAGTTTGACGTGCGTAACATAGTAGGTCACTACTTTGCGCACCCTGTAAATTTTATAGGGCATTCCTGATGCGCAAACACCAGTTTTTTCAACAAGTGCACCTTGTCCCACCTTGAACATCCATACTTTTTCTTATGCACAATACGATCCTATTGCTGTGGACATATTCAAAATCTGTTCGTAACAGTTTATGTTTACTATCCTCTTCTTGGCAACCGTTGTCCCTTACTATGCTTCATGGAGACAGGATTTGTTCCTTCCTGTCTGACAATGATGATGAACTACATGGGGCGACACCTGTTTCAATATCACTTCCACTTGTTAACCACCTATCGCCATCATTGTACTCCTCATGTACACTGTCCACCCAGTGAACTTATACGACACACTCATTCCACTGAATCGTCTTGCAGAAACGCTAATATTTCATCTGCCGTTTCTTTCTCGTTCTGCGAAATTCCTTGGGTCCCTTTCTGACGAAATGTCGACTTCAGCAACTGTTGTCGATATAACGCAATGTTTGTTTTCTGTATCGTGCCACTGATCTGCTTTGTATAACACCAGTAGCACTATAGCAATATTGTGAGTTATTCGTCGACTAAATCATTCAACTATGCTCCGTAGCCTAATGCTGAGCTCACCATTGGATACATCCAGCTCTCCTATCTGTTGCCATTAGCACCCAATATTGTGGTTCCAGTATAGACAATATGTGGGGCGTCGAATACCGTTAACATTATTGGGCTTCTGAGCCCTAGCACGTAAGGCATTCCTTATGAGATATAGGTTGAATAGCTATTCGAGTTTATCAGATAACACGATTGTCCAGGCCTTCAGCAACTTCAGATATACAGTGTCAGCTCCAGGTGCTCTAGCATTTTCGATTTGCTTAGCTGTATCAGGTACTTCCACTGTTGTTATCGCCTGTATTTCTATCTCATGATCGTTGACTGCAAGGGAGCATACATCCTGAAATTCGGATCGATCTCCTTTAAAAAGTTCTTCGTGTCAAGTCTTTCATCTACTTAAACTTATCAGTGGTTAGTTTATACTGCTTCTGTCATTTGTCCTTAGCTGTTTTATCACCTTCCATACTTTTTTGGTGTTTGAATTACGTATGGAGGTACTAATTTTTTTCGCATTTTAAGTCCCACTTAGTATTTTTTTGCTCTAAATACTGCTTTCTCTGCCTCCCCCTTTGTTAAACTTGACCACGGTTTAGACAGTTTTAAAACTGTCTTCTTCGGAAAGTATTGTACTTATTAACAAGTATTACAACATTGTTTGTAGAAGAGATATGGTATCATTATAATAAACAAAGTTACAGGAAATGTTTACAAATAATTTTAGTGAAGCATATTCACACAGAATCACATATTATCTACCTCCAATGTGGGAGTCGTTGACTGTGTAGTATACGCACGTGTTATCCACATAATCAACATTTGAAATACATGATTAAGAAGTGGTAACTCTCTAGTTTTGAGTTTTTCCTTAATGCTTTTTAAAAACCACACATTTGACAATGGATCTAACAACATGCAGTTTGTCACTTGACAGATTTGAATGTATGTGACAATTAAAAACCTAATAGAAAAGGTGGCATCGGATGCTATGGAGCGTAAGTATGCCACGTACAGAGCTGGTGACATGCGCCGGGTGTTACAAAATGCCCAGGAAAACAATGAATAAACGAAGCCACTCTAAGCAGTGTATATACACCTAGAAATCACGATGTTATAGGCAGAATAAACGACGCTAAAAAATAGTAAAAAGAAGGAGATGGATCTGCAGTGGCTCATTAATAAAATCTTGAATAGTCACTCAACTGTGGATGACGAGGTGCTCATTGTAAAATAAAAGTCGCATTCTTAATACATAGAATTTTGAGGAAAACAAACACCGCGCAGAGGCCAACATCGTGTAAACTTGGCTACTCCGCTAGAAGCAGAAGCTTAAGCCCTTTCAAGAAATGTCAGTTTGTGAGCTGAAGTTCATCATTTAGTATGCAGCCACTGTTTTTCTCTCAATGTTTTAAAATTTCGGGCTCTTCCCATTAATGTAACCTGCGCCACTCTATTGCTTTGTGAAAGATTACAGTAGCTTCTGACTTCTTTGGAGTATGACCAGCAATAAATAAATGTTCGGCAAACGTGGAACTGTGTACATTACTACCTTCCTTTTATAACAGATGCTCTTTATATCCGACCTTAATTGCTCTACCAGTTCGCCAAACAGAGTAACTGAGATAATTGCTGCAGATCATGTTGTAAATGCCTGAAACAGCGGCAGCTCCATTATGCTCCGGCGGACATTCACGGAGCCATCCACGGGTCCAGTAAAGCTCGTGCAAGGCACAATGACGGCTAAGGAGTATCGTACACTCGTTGCAGACCACGTACATCCCTTGATGAAGTGTCTCCCGAAGGCAGAGGCAGTTTTCAAAAAGATAATGTGCCACGTCACAGAGGCACAAGTGTGATGGAGTGGTTGGAAGAACACAGTGTTGAGTTCCAACTGACGTGCTTCTTCTCCTAACCATATCGTTTGCCGGCCAAGGTGGCCGGCAAACGAAATGGTTCTAGGAGCTACAGTCTGGAACCGCGCGACCGCTACGGCCGCAGGTTCGAATCTTGCCTCTGGCATGGATCTATCCATTCTTAGATTAGTTACGTTTAAGTAGTTCTAGGTTCTAGGGGACTGATGACCTCAGATGTTAAGTCCCACAGTGCTCAGAGCCATTTGAACTATTTCTGATCTCATTTTTTGTCCCTATGAATTTCTGGTGACAATGTGTGACGGCTTATGAGCCTTTTCTAAATCCTTTTTGATCTGTTTTGTATACAAGCAACGTTAGACACTGAAAAATTTTATGTAGGAGATATCTAAGTCTAAACAAAAAGAGTAATGACGAGAGTGGTGGCAATTCACCGAAAAAGTATTGACTTTTTCGTGTTTCGAAAGATGTGGAATACGTATTTGAGTTGGCACCACGAAAGTGAAAGTCCATACGTCGCTCATATTACTGCGAGAGTGCTTGCGCAACGAGTTTGTAGCTGTGCGGCAGGGTCTAATGTCACACTGCACTAAAGCCCACTGTCGTTATCTAGACGCTATTATTTCGTCTATTGCAGGCATAAACGGTATTTCCAGATAACGGCGAACCCTGAAATGCAGTTTTTCCGCATGTTGCAAAACGTTTCTTTGGTCCTAATGTGCTGCACTGTACTGTGCCCTCTAATCTATGTTTCCCTGTAGACGTGAAAACACGCTTCAACAACGTGAGTGAGTTAATAGATGCCAAACTACGCCTCGATTATTTATAACACTTTTTTTAGTATATTACTTTCTAAATTCAGTTCCGTAGAATGTAATGACTAGGAACAATTATCCAGAGGCCACGTGACGCCAGTAATTTTCCTTGAGGCACTGTTCTTTATTGTTGAAACTATTGTCATGTTTGTGAATTTCTCTGTCTCCCCTGAACAAGCTGGCGTGGTAGCTCTTCTTTACACCGAGAGGGTCCATGTCGGTGGTTTTTTTTTTTTTTGTGGTTGGTCTCACGCAGCGCGCCCTACGACTCGGTCGATTCCTTTACCTGTCCCAACCCGCAATTCCATTTACGTTCGGCGATCCCGGTATTGATCGTCCAGTCGTTGCAACATACATTCGCACACGTATGTATATTCCCGGCATTGCGAATGGCCCTTTTTTGTTCTTTGCCAATATGAAACTCGTTTAGGCAGTGTTGGTCGATTTGTAAATACGTTTATGATGCGTTTTGCACAATATACTGCCGATTCTGTCGTTCACTATGGGGATGTATAGAAGATACGTACAGCCGATATTAATTCTTCCGACGTTTCACTTCGCCGAGCGTTAGGTTTTATGACATGCTACTGTAGAAGTTCCCATTGTCCCTCAGAAAGCATTCCAGGTATTGCAGCTCAAGTCCGACACTTGACAGTTCGATTCTGTTTCGTTTTTCCTACTGCCCTTGATTCACTACCATACAATGCTGTGCTCCAAACGTACAGTCTCAGAAATTTCTTTTTCAAATTAATGCCTGTGTTTGATACCAGCAGATTTCTATTGGCCGGAAAGCCCTCTTTACCTCTCTAGTTTCCTTTTAATGTCCTCCTTCCTTAGTCCATCACGAGCTATTTTGTTACCAAGGTAGCAGAGTTCCTTAACTTTGCCTACTTCGTGATCAATGTTAAGTTTCTCGATACACTCACTTCTGCTGCATCTCATTACTTTCGTCTTTCTTCGATTTACTCTTAGGCCGTATTGTGTATTCATTAGACTCTTCACTCAATTCCTCAAATCCTGTAATTCTTCTTCAATTTCACTGAAGAGAGGAAAGTCATTAGTGAATCTTATCAGTGATACCCTGTCACCTTGAATTTTAATCCCACTCTCTTTCTTTTATTTCTGCCTCCGATTCTATTATGTATAGAGCTGACTATATGGGTGAAAGGGTGCATCCCTGCCTTTTGTAATCAGAGCATTCTTCTGGGTCTTTCAGTCTTATAGTTCCCTCCTGGCTCTTGTACATATTGTTCATTACCTACCTTTTCCTATCGCTTAGTCCTATTTTTCTCAGAATTTCGAAAGTTTTGCGCCATTTTACATTGTCGAACGCTCTTTCTAGGTCGACAGATCCTATGAGCGTGTCTTGATATTTCTTCAGTCTTACTTCCATTATCAAGCGCAACGACAGAACTGACTCTCTGGTGCCTTTACATTGCCAGTGCCAAACTGATCGTCATCTAACAGATCCTCAATTTTCTTTTTCCATTCTTCTGCGTATTATTATTTTTTGCAAGTCGAGCGAGGTGGCGCAGTGGTTGGCACACTGGACTCGCTTTCGGGAGGACGACGGTTCAAACCCGCGTCCGGCGATCCTGATTTAAGTTTTCCATGGTTTTCCTAAATAGGTAAATGAAAGAGCACGGCCGACTTCCTTCCCTTATCCAATGGGACCGATGACCTCGCTGTTTGCTCCCCTCTCCCAAATCAACCGACAAACCAACCAATCGTCTGCAAGTTGGATGCATAAACTGTTTGATCTGATTGTGCGATAGTTCTCGCACTTACCTGCCTTTGCTATCTTCGGAATGGTGTGGTTGACATTTTTTTCGAAAGTCTGATGGTATGTCGCCAGCCTCATAGACTCTACCCTCCTACTTGAATGGTCGATTGGTTGCCATTTTGCCCAGTGATTTTAGAAATTCCGATGGGATATTATATTTCCCTTCAACGTACTCTTTTCACCTATCCGCTCTCTCCTCTGCTTCAACAGTGGAATTATCATTGCATTCTTAGCGTTACCGCCCTTACTTTTAGTTTCACCGAAGGTTGTTTTGACCAGCCGCAGTAGCCGAGCGGCTCTAGGCGCTTCAGTCTGGAACCGCGAGACCGCTATGGTCGCAGGTTCGAATCCTGCCTCGGGCATGGATGTGTGTGATGTCCTTAGGTTAGTTAGGTTTAAATAGTTCTAAGTTCTAGGGGACTGATGACCTCAGATGTTAAGTCCCATAGTGCTAAGAGCCATTTGAACCATTTTTTACTTTTCTGTGCACCAAATCAATTCTCCCGACGATCGTTTCTTTTTCGATTTCTTCGCATCTTTTCGCCTTGGCTGCCCTGCACTTGCTATTGATTTCATTCGTAAGGCATTTATATTTAAGTATTCCTGCCTTTCCCTGAACATTTTTGTGCTGCCTTGTCCTTACGCAGTTGTAAGAGTATTAATTATTCCTC
This sequence comes from Schistocerca piceifrons, assembly GCF_021461385.2. Classification (NCBI taxonomy): domain Eukaryota; kingdom Metazoa; phylum Arthropoda; class Insecta; order Orthoptera; family Acrididae; genus Schistocerca; species Schistocerca piceifrons. The sequence continues at coordinate 356,076,915 of NC_060138.1, read as the reverse complement.
TTTTCTGGCTCGGGTGATGATTTGTTTGTGTCAGTATCGATCCATGTGTCTCTGTTTTCGATAGAAGCTGCGCACAGGTTTTCATCATCACTCGTAACCGGCACATACAGAAAGGGCAGCTGTAGGACCACCTTTTCTATCTCGATGGACCATTTAGTGTTGGCATGGAACAGTTCAGGAGCTTTAGGAAGTCACCGATCTGTTCCTCACCATGGGCCCACAAGATGAAGGTGTTGTCGACGTACGATCACTTAGGTTTACAGCTTTCCTGGTCCAGCGTCCGTCTTCCGAAATGCTCCAAGAGAAAATGGGAGCCACTGGATTAAGTCGCGAATCACCATTCCATATTAAGGAGCTTGTAGTAACACACACATGAAAGAGCTTGGTGATGTTCTGCAGGAAAATGGAACTAATGACGCCCTGGAGCACAACCTTTCACAGTGTCAGCCCCTCATACTGGCGAAACGTCAATAAAGTCGCTAAGAAAATGTCGACCGAAGATACTGAGACACAAATCAACAGGCAGTTCGCCAAATGGTCACGAAAACCTCAACGATTTTTGAATAATAAAAAAATTGGTTGGCATCAATGGGCCTGTTTTTGAACTATCTATACTTTTCAAATCAGTATTTCTGGAGAACGTACTGGTGTGCCACATGTAGGATGTGGACATTCTATTGGTATAGTCAGTGCAAAATGCTGGGTCGCTAGATACACAGTTGGCAGGGCACACGTGGGGAGAGTGGTAGTGATGGCGGCCTGGACGGGCGCTGTAGGGGAAATTCCGAGCGCTGGAGGGGAAGTGCTGCTCTAGACTGAAGCCCACACTCACATTCCTTGTAAAAGTGAAATGGAGCCCTCACGCCCCTACTTGCAATGTGACCATTCAGAAAGATCTGCCACCCAGCTTTGATTACTATCTACAAAGAATTCCGCTGAAAATGCAGCGATTTATTTTCCCTTGGCTTGTCAACCATTTGTAACTTTCAGAGAAGCGTCATGAGTGGCGAATTTTGAGTAAAACTTACACATTTCTCTGGTTGCTATGTTAAAATTGGTTTCTTTTGGCAATGCGCAGCAGAGTATACACAGTATCGCCTCTATATAACCCGTGCAGCAGCAAATGCAAGAGAAACAATGGTTTATTAAGTGAGAAAAACTGAGGAAAAGTAAGGTCAGTAGCTTGTAAAAAAAAAAAGCACATCCTTAGCACAAAATAACTGTATATTGTCTTATGTTGTTCCAAAATCCATAGCATTCCTTCTCCAGCTATCGATGGCCCCTAAAAATTACATTCTTTCATCAAAAAGGCTGTAATTAGTGGATTAATATGATAGATAGTGAAGTTTTCCATAATAACAAAATAGTAAAATACTCTCCTCTTTCTATGCTATCATTTGTGAAAATCTCATTTCAATATGTAAGACCGTTTATGAAATATGAGAAATGTTGTGGGTAATTCATTCTGGATTCATCATTGGCGCGGCCCAATCACAAATGATTGTGCTACATCAGATCAGCTTTCGCGAGATTGTTATGTAAATTTCATACCCAGCGAAATATTATGTAATTTGTACCAAATGCAATATCATAGCGACCTCCATTTTGCCTTGCATACTTTTTCGAATATCACGCAGTGTGTTATTTCCGTGTAAATATCACAATAACTGTTACCATTAACGAAATGAGGACTACGTCATCATGAACCTGACATATAAAGCTATAAGTGACGCAAAAATGATTTTTTAAAGAATAGTTTATCTAAAATCGTTTGAGAAAGACTCAGGATGTTGGCACACACTTGTCAGCCATTCCTTGCGAACAAACGAGTGAACCTGCCCGTGACTTTTGACGAAAACTGATCACTGCGCATTGGCCACCTTATCCTGCGCGAGCTGGACGTTGTCGTTTGCGAATCGCAGCTAGCAGAAACTTTCGGTGGCAATATGGTTACAGATATAAGTTTTAACATCTCTTCTACAATGAGACCATCAGAGATACTTTTGGAAGATGTGAACCAAATTGTCCTTGATCTTGGGGGAAAATGCTAATTCATGGTGGGCGGACATGTAGTTGACCCCAGAGCCTTCGAAAAATGATTCCAGTGTTTAATCGTTGCATAGCCTCGTTCAAACGCGGTGGTGAACTGCACAAACTGCACAACTTTACGACGCATCTCGTATTCCCACACGCAGTAGAGTGCACGCTTGGGAACCTCACACCGGCACGTAAGCGTAGTAGAGATGCTCTCCAGAGGTAAGGGTGCGGCTTTCAAAGCAGTCGAGCAGTAGAAGGCGGCTTCCGGTTCGAAATCATCTGCGAGGGGCGTTCGAAAAGTCCGTGCCAAGTCCGAGAGATGGCACCACCGGCGCATATAGAGGTCATGTTCAGCTAGTAGCATCTTTGGAAAGGACGCACACCAAGTTTCAGCCATATTGGTCTATCTCTCTATGTTTGGCATTCGTGTGAATCAAGGAAGTCGTGTGATTGTCAAAAAATGGACGAAGAAGAACTTCGTGTGGTGGTTAAACATTACTTTATGAAAGGTAAAACGCCTCAGCAGACTAAAGAGGAGCTTGATAAACATTACGGTGACTCTGCACATTCGATTAGAACAGTTTATAAGTGGTTTCAAAATTTTCGGAGAAGACATTTGGACACAAGTAATGCTGAACGTTCTGGACGCCCTGTGGAGGTTACGACTCCAGAAATCATTGATAAAATGCACGATATGGTGATGGATGACAGAAGAGTTAAGGTGCGTGTGATTGCTAGTGCTGTGGGCATCTCGAATGAAAGGGTACATACTATTTTGCATAAACGTTTGGACATGATAAAGCTATCTGCAAGATCGTTTCCGCGATTGCTCACGCTTGACCAAAAACGGGATCGTGTGAAGTGTTTCAAGGATGGTTTGCAGCTGTTCAGGAAGAATCCACAGTACTTTAAGCGTCGTTTCGTCAGTGTGGATGAAACATGGATACATTACTATACTCCTGAGATCGAACAACAATCTAAATAATGGGTTACCAAGAGAGAATCTGTACCAAAAAAGGCGAAGACCATTCCTTCTGCCGGAAAGGTTATGGCGACTGTCTTTTGGAATTCGCAAGGGATAATCATCGACTATCTGGAAAAGGGAAAACTATTACAGGTGCATATTATTCATCGTTATTGGACCGTTTGAAAACCGAGCTGCAAGAAAAACGCCAGTAATTGGACCGCAAAAAAGTCCTTTCCCATCACGACAATGCACCAGCACACACCTCAGCAGTTGTGGTCGCAAAATTAATGGAAATAGGACTCCAACTCGTTTCACATCCCCCCTATTCTCGGACTACTATTTGTTCCCAAATTTGAAGAAATGGCTGGCAGGACAAAGATTTTATTCAAACGAGCAGGTGATTGCAGCAACTAATAGCTATTTTGCAGACTTGGACAATTCCTATTATTCGGAAGGGATCAACAAATTAGAACAGCGTTGGACGAAGGATATAAGTGTAAAGGGAGACTATGTCGAAAAATAAAAAAGGTTTACCCCAAACACGTGAGTAGTTCTTATTTTTGCACAGACTTTTCAAACGCCACTCGTATTTACTCACTCAGTGATCATAATGGCAACAAGACGGAAAATGAGAGAGAGAAGGCCGAAATACTCAATTCGGTCTTCCGAAATTGTTTCACCGCTAAAGATCGTAAAGTAATTCCTCATTCCAATCATCATACGAACTTCTATATGGAAGATATTGGGATACCTGATCGAGGAATAGAAAAACAACTACAGTCTCTTTGTAATGGAAAGGCATCAGGACCAGATGAGATACATGAAAGAATCTACAGAGACCATGCGAAAGAACTTCTCCTCTTCCAGAAATTTATCGTAGATCGCTGGAGCAACGAAGGGTAGCTAGCGACTGGAAAAAAAAAAGCAGGTCATTAAAATTTTGAAGAAGGGTAGTAGGACAGATGCACATAATTATAGGCCAATATCGTTGACGCCAATCTTTTGTAGAATTATGGAACATATATTGTGCTCAAGTATTATGATGTTTCTGGAGAAAGAAAATCTCCACTATAAATATCAACATTGATTCCGCAGAGAACTTATGAAATTCAGCTCGCTCTATTCCTCCATGAGATCGACAAAACTATAGACATCGGTGCTCAGTCGATGGCATGTTCCTCGACTTCAGGAAGGCAACTGAGAATCTCCTGCACTGCCATTTAGTGAAAAAATTCGAGCTTACCGAGTATTGGACCAGATTTGTGACTGGATTCAAGACTTCCTTTCTGACAGAATCCAACACGAGGCTCTTAGCGGAATAAAACCCACAGACGAAATGTCGGGGGTACCCAAAGGAAGTAAGATAGGGCCGTTACTGTTTACAGTGTGTATAAATGCTCTATTATAATGCATCAGTAGCTCATTAAGGCTGTACGCAGATGACGCTGTTGTCCATGAGAAGGCAGTGACGCCAGAAGATAGTAACGATTTGCAAAAGTATCTATAGAGGACTGAAGAATGAGGGAGGGATTGACAGTTGACCCTTAACGTAAATAAATGTAATATATGGCACATACGTAGGAAAAGAAATCCACTACTGTACAACTACACTCGCTGTGATCGAGAGTTCTAGGCGCTTTAGTCCGGTGCCGCGCAGCTACTACGGTCGCAGGTTCGAATCCTGCCTCGGGCATGGAGGTGTGTGACGTCCTTAGGTTAGTTAGGTTTAAGTAGTTCTAAGTCTAGGGGACTGATGACCTCAGATGTTAAGTCCCATAGTGCTTAGAGCCATTTTGAACAACTACACTATTAATGACAAATTGCTGGGCAGACTAGGAGTTTCTATGCGAAGTTTTATAAAACAATTAGTACATAAGCGGTTGGCAGACAGGTTCACAGGAAAAAACCTTATGGAAATGTAAATCATCAGCTAAAAAAGCGGGTTCGACCGACTCTTCACTATAATTCATCGATTTGGGATACTTACCAGGTAGGACTAGTAAAAATAGAGAAGATCCAACGAAGAGCGTCACAAGATCGCTTAGCTGGCGCGAGAGCGTGACAGAGACACTCAACAAACTCCAGTGGCAGACGCTAGAAGTGACGCATCGTGCACCACGGAGAGTTTTACTGTTGAAACTTCGAGAGAGAACTCTCGGGAAGAATTGGGCAACATTTCACACCCCACCACGTACATTTGTCGAAAGGATCACCAAGAGAAAATTCGAGTAATTATAGCTAATACAGAGGCATAGGATCAATCGTCCCTCGCACCATTCGCAAATGGAACAGGGAAAGGGGATCAGTTAGTGGTACCAGAAGTTCCCAACGCCACACCGACAGGTAGCCTGCGGATTATTGATAGAGATGTACCTCTACTGTTCAATAATGAAGTGCTATATTTATCAGTAATAGGCAAGTTCCAATGAATCGTGATGGCAGTAATAAAGACAACAAATTGATGAGTAAAAAATGAAAACTGTCGAATCAAAACGCCTTCAACCGTCTAAATTTCTGTTTGTTATTTTATCTGAGGAACCAGTTTCAGTGCAACATTACGCCATTCGGACCAGAGGTGGGATTCTTCCTACACGTCAGTCAGGCAGCCTGAAGGCGGCGTAAGGTAACACTGACAGTGACAGCTGAAATAAAATAAGAACTGAAAATTTAGACGGCTGAAGGTGTTTTGATTCGACATTTTATATTGAACAGTCGAGGTCCCACAACCATCTGTATAAAGATGGACTTACAGAGAGACTGATGTGTAGTTGGCTTATGTGTTCTGGGCCGAAATATATGCAGCTTAAGAGGCAGCGGCAGAGAGCGAGGAGAAGGATGTCAGTCAGTTGATTGCCAGGTGAAAGGGCAGGAAGTTGGATACCAGCACCTGCTTTACAACAGATAAGCTGACTCGATCGCTGTGTTGATGCACTGAAGGCTGGCGTCATTGTCTTGATAGGCCACAATTCATCATCCATTCATTGCCTCCAGCTGAGCTGGTAATTTGACTCTAATGATCTCAGGTGCTGTGCTTCTCTCTGAAAAAGGGGTTCCGTTTGAAGACCGACCAGCAGCTAAAAGCTGCCATCAAGATACGAGAACATGGGACACTTGAGTTGGGAGCTTAAACGCCCCTCCTTACAAAAACAAAAGCGACTGTTGTTGAGCTGCAGCCTTCTTTGTGGCTCAGGAATACCGAGAAACACATGGAGGCATTCTCAGAGGTGTTCTCTATGATATCTGGCATGCAAGCAGTCTGGGACGTAGTCACGAAAAGAGACAGATGCTACAATGGGAGACGGCGCTATAATGCTGTATGTATTCCGGTATACACTCTAGCCATTGTCCAGGGAGCTATACAGCATCGATCGTTCTCTGAGCCCACCAATGACAATATTATGGAAAATTCAGCACCCTGAATGTCTAGTGTGGGGGGAGGGAGGGAGGGGGACGGAGGAAGTGCCAAGAAGGGGCAGTGTGGGATTCAATAGGAGTTATCACCCTGAAAATTCGAAAATTCTTCAAACCACACTCAGATCATTCAGAAGTCATTTGGAGATCATCCACACTCGAAAATTAGGAGACAATTTTGAGCATATCCCGTAGGACTCTGACTTGTAGGTGACTGAAAGAGCATTATGAGATTTTTTGGAGTCCATTCTTAGATGATTCCTCTCAGAGGATTTTAATGTTCAAAAATTTTCAAATGTGTTTGAAATATTATGGGACTTAACTGCTAAGGTCATCAGTCCCTAAGCTTACACATTACTTAACCTAAATTATCCTAAGGACAAACACACACATATCCATGCCCGAGGGAGGACTCGAACCTCCGCTGGGACCAGCCGCACAGTCCATGACTGCACATTGTAATATACGAGGGCATTTCGAAAAGTAAAGATACAATGGCTCGCAATCCTTAAATAGAACATTTATTTAGAAAACGTCAGTTACATCTTATTAACTGGATTATTTGTTATTTTTCGACATAGTCACCCCCTTATCCAAACGTTTGTTAAGTCGGTGCACAAGCTTTTGTATCCCACAGCCATAGAAGGTTTCCGCCTCTTGTCGGAACCACATTTTAACTTCATCTTTGATCTCTTCATCGTCGTGGAATGATTTTCCACCAAGATGTGACTTCAGGTAACGGAAGACATGGAAGTCGGTGGGCGCAAGGTCTGGACTGTATGGCGGATGGTCTAATAGGTCCCATTTCAATTGTTTGAGTAGCGCTTTGGTTACGAGCGCTGTGTGAGGCCGAGCGTTGTCATGAAGCAAGCGGACTCCACTTGTCAGCATTCCCCTGCGTTTGTTTTGAATTGCCCTTCGAAGACGTTTCAAAATCTGGCAATATGCAGCACCATTAATTGTCGTTCCAGGAGGCATAAACTCCATCAGAAGAATGACTTGTCTGTCCCAAAAAAACAGAAGCCACGATTTTCTTCGCTGAAATCGACGTTTTGCATTCGTGAATTCGAATGGCGCCATTGCATTGATTGTTGCTTGGATTCAGGTGTATGGTGATAAACCCACGTCTCGTCACCTGTCACAATGTGATCAAGGAACTCATCACCTGCTTCAGCATGGCGTGTGATGAAGTCGAGTGCAAAGCCCATCCTTTTCTTTTTGTGTTCTTACGTTAACAGATTTGGTACCCAGAGCGCACACAATTTCCTGTACCCTAACTTGACAGTCACAATGTCATAAAGAGTTGTCATTGACACGTCCGGTATGATCTGATGCAATTCTTTCAATGTGAGACGTCTATTCGCACGAATTGCTTCCTCCGTTCTCCAAAGAAGGGCATCAGAGATCACAGATGGCCGACCTGTTCTTTGTTCGTCATGAACATCGGTCCTACCTTCAGAGAAATGGCGACACCATTTCGTTACATTTTGTCGATTCATAATGTTCCCATAAACAGAAACAATTTTTTTGTGAATATCCGCTGGTCGCTGACCTTTTGCATGAAGAAAGCGTATGACAGAGCGCACTTCGCATTTGGCGGGATTCTGAATTGGCGCAGCCATTTTAAACACGACCTACTCCAATCAGAAGCAACGTTCAACTGCCGAACGACCGCTAAGAGAAAGCTAACAGTTCAAGGTTAACACCAGTGTTGCCAACTTGCTCGCCAAAAGTCTTCTGTTCCTGTGGCGTATGGTGTATCTTTACTTTCCGAAATACCCTCATATAATGCGCGGCGATTCACATGCTGTTCTGCCTAGAGCGTTCTGACTTTGCCTTCTGGGGGCATTTTCCATTCCATATCAGATGGTGTTTCTCTCAGTTGTATGCTTGAATAAATAAGCATCCGACTGTGTGCCTGTTATCTGATACCAACTTCCTACGATGTGGACAGGCTAAGCCATTAAGAGTGCACACTAAAACACGTTGGCGTTTCGTCAGCAGAATGGCGAAAGGTGCAAGTAGCTGATGAGGACTGCCAGCGGTTTGCATCACAATAGCAGTTAGTTATTGAAGACTGTCTGTTATGTAAGAAACTCATGTAATGCTGCAAATAATGGTACTGGCAATTTTGCAAGCAGCAGTGCTGAGAAAAGCCCGTGATACTGTGTTAGCAAGACACGGAGGGGTTAGCGCCACAGACGATCGGGTCTTTGAAAATTTCTCATGAGAAACCCGAAAACAGGATACTGAGCAGAAGCTGAAGAAATGTATATCATACATACGTACAGTGAGCTCAGTTAAGTCATCAGCCATCACCACTGCAAGAAATACTTGAGGCTTATAGACCACTTTATATTATATGTCATTTTGGACAACCCCAGCAGGTAACTGGTACAAATAATTATAAATCACTTCACTCATTACCTCGTGATGACCACCATTCCAAATAAGAGGACTAAAACAGTAGTGGAGCCTATGATTAACAGATAGTTATTGAATTTTGGATGCATAGAAGTGCTAATCATGGATCAAGGGACAAATTTCATATCTGAGTCAATGAAGGAGTTATGTCAGCTACTGTAGATACGGAAATTGAGAACAATTGTTGCACATATGAAAGACAATGGTAGGATGGGGTAGGTGCAGTGGACTATAAGCAGGTACTGAGTTATGTGACTCGTCATCACATTGATTGAATAGTTTTGTTGCCGTATGTACCTGCTTCCTACAATTTAAGGTCCACACGAGCACTGAGTTCTCGCTATACGAGGTGATCTACGGTCAGAAGATATACTCACCTTGCAAGTTAGCGAAACCACAGGCCAGAAAGATTATTTCAACAGTGGAAAATTATACAAGAACTTTCAAAGCAGTGTGACGCCAAATGAAAAAAGCTAACACGAAGACTCTAGAGCGGCAAGAAACGATGGTAGAGCGTAACGTCACAATGCCTAAGTACTGTGTAGGACACTAGTTCCGAATCTTCCCGAAACAATTACTCTTGAATGAGATTATATAGAAACTTGTACCCCAATGGAATTTAGTATCTAACTAAAGTCTAAATTGGAAAAAAATGTTTGAAAATTCCTATTTTCAAAAGTGCACGAAGATGTATAATACATCGTTAAGGGTCAAAAAATAAAAATCATATGTTTTTCTAGGTGTTATATTAAACCACGAAGTAGTGAAAGTTAATGAGATGGTTGGTATTGCTTAATTTCTAACATACTGCTTGTTTCTAACAATCTTTTTTATATTGGTCACAGCCAATGCAAATCGTAAATCGTGTTCCAAGATCAATAGGTTCTTTGCCTTTTTCGTTGCGACCACAGCTCGCAAATTCATTTCAGTACTTGCGAGTTGTGGTGATTGCCATCAGTATTCCTAAAGCTTTTTTTTCTGATAATAATGGGTGATCGTCACCAGTTTTTCTCCAAAATGTTGCAAGCTCTGTTTTAGAGAAATGTATTTTCGGTGTGGTGTCTTCGTGTAGCAAAAGAAAGTCTACTTGGACTTGAACTTCACTATGTGAAAATATCCTTTAATCCCCTGAAAAAAAAACTTAAAAACTAAACATTTACTTGTCTACGCTCCATTTCAGGCAAATAGTTACTGATGGAATTTATTACTGATGATAAGTGTTGACTTATTTTATGTGGGAATGAGCATTTTTCGCTATTGGCGTAGAGTAACACCGTCAATTCTGGGAATATCGATAGGTCTTAAACCTCAGCCCTGCATTCGTAAAACTACAATCCGCAAAAAAACTGAGAACCTAATCTTGTGCTGTCAAAACCTCCACCATATTTCCTTGCAGGACGAGGTTAAGTGCATTCATTTATACAAAGAAATTTGCAAGATACGTCTCTTTGAAAATAAATACATTATATGTTATTTTGGCATTTTTACCGTTCATTCTAGAAGCAAATCAATTTCTTGTCGAAGCTAGAGCACTACGTAATAACTTGCCATGTGATAGCCATTGCACTTCTGTGTGGAACAAGGACATATCGAATTTTACTCCAATTTCTTTACGTAGATTTTTGTTGCTTTACCTAGAATGTGGTTAACAATCCTTCACTACATGAGTGAGTATATTCTGCAAATCAAGGGTTTTCACTGCCTAAGCATTATGAAGTATAATGTAGTGGCTGAACGTTGTAGTTGGAGCATCTTATTTCATCAATGTGTGAAATTCAGAGAGAACGCCCAACAAGGAAGGTGCTCCTTCTGTACTCGTACATCTACCATACATCTACCGTGCGGTTCTGGGCGCTGCAGTTTGGAACCGCGAGACCGCTACGGTCACAGGTTCGAATCCTGCCTCGGGCATGGATGTGTGTGATGTCCTTAGGTTAATTAAGTTTAACTAGTTCTAAGTTCTAGGGGACTAATGACCTCAGAAGTTGAGTCCCATAGTGCTGAGAGCCATTTGAACCATACATCTACCAACTTCGGTCGATACATCTCTTTTTCTTCAACAAAAGTCTTTACTGATCGGAAAATGTCTTCAGCATTTCTAGTGGTGTCTTGTGATTACGAGAACAAGAGTCCTTCTTTCAGGGTATCGTCATTTGTGTCTCGACCATAGACAAACAGCTGGGAGTAAGATGCAACGTCGGTCGATTCATCTAACTGCAGTGCAAAGAAGTGATTTGATCTCATATCGTTGCGTACCAAGGCGAAAATATCCCAAATCATGTTCTCTATCGAGACCGATGACCTCGCAGTTTGGTCTCTTCCCACAAACAACCCAACCCACGTTCTCTATAAGACTTCTGATAGTGTTGTTGAAAGGTACATTTGGTTTATGCATTCTACACGCAGCCTTTCTAGAACTAGCTTCACCACATCTAGTCAGCAAGACTTGTTGACCTCCTCGCGTATCCTATTTGATTTCTTGGTCCAGGCGATTCGAAGAGCGTCTCAAACACGACGCTTCAAGATCTGCTTCCGCTGACTGGAAAAAGTAGCCTAAGAAACCATGCAAGACTTTTCTTTACCTTTGACAACGCCGTGCATTCATATAGTCTGACTGGCTTAGACAGGCAATGGATCCCCCTTTTCAGTGCAGGTGCCCAAATACGTCCGACCTTCTGTGGCAATCTCAGAGTAGAGAACATGGAGTCAATGGACAGGGACAGCGGATAGGTGGCGCTCGGTGGGAATGTGGGCCAGCAGTGAGGCGTGCCGAGGTAGTCCGTGCGGGTGCAGAAACGATATGCCCCGGGTGGCGCAGTGGTTAACGCACCTGCCCAGTAAACAGGAGATCGTGGTTTCGAATCCCACTCTGGTAATAGTTTCACTCGTCGCCGGTAATTCTGCGTAATGTCCCGATGCAGCTGACACCAGTGTTTCTCTTCCTTTCCTTTCTTCCCCGCTCCACCTTCAATTTACATATAATTTAAGAATCTTTTCAAGATGTGTATCTTGTTAAAGGTGTGGTGTAAAAATATGTTTAACAAGTGCTAACTGTAGAAGTTTCTCCTCTACAAGAAAGGACTGCATGCTTTCTGTGGTAGCACGCAAGGGGGAAAATCATATCGAAAAATCGAAAAATGTGCAAAAATATTGCGGTTGTTTGCTACCCCCCCAGCTACCACATGGTGTCATAAAATTTGAACCTTTTGTAGATGCAGTGTATCTGCTGAGTGGACGATTGAGCGAGTTGACTTATCTGTTTTCGAGATAGGTGGGTACGTGAGGCTCACGCTTAATGCGCCGCTACGTCGCTAAAAGGAAAGTAATTTAGAAAACCAGAAGAACCTACAGGTGCTAGTAGCATTTAACGCAGAATGAACGCGTTCCTCTGCTATTTTCCATAGATAAGCTGTTAACAAACATCTGTCAGTGCTGTTACTGTAAACCTTATTCAAGTTCTGGATAAGTGCATCGCATGCATTATTTCTGATGGAAGCAGTTTGTGTTGAGATAGGTTTGTGAAATGCTTTTACACTATAGTTGCTTGGACTTTAGGTTGTGGGGACACTTGAAATGTTCGGTACATTTTAAAGCCCATGTTTACTCGACATTTTTTCTTGTTTTGGGTCATACTGCCACCTCTCAAAGTATGGAACTCTTTTTTAACAGATTGTATATTTCAATGTCCTCAGTTTTTCGACAAGGTTCAGGCTGTGCACCATCTTAGCCTTTTTTAAGATAATATTTTCATAACGCGTACCTACTTCATTCAGCATCCTCGACAATTTTTTTTCTGTTTCTAACATCAGTAACGTCCTGCAGTTTACATTCTAACGTGTACCATTGGCACATATCCGACTAACCAATCCCTTCTTCTGGTAAGGGATATCTGTAGACTATTTGCTTAACATTTCACATACGATTACATCTATTTCATGAACTTTTATTTCATTTTTGCTCATTTATTTGCATACAGCAGGGTCCTTTACAATATTTGTAATCTTACACGTATGTATTGTGTGTGTGTGTGTGTGTGTGTGTGTGTGTGTGTGTGTGTGTGTGTGTGTGTGTGTGCGTGTGTGTGTTTGTGAAGTGTAGTGAAATGTTTGTTTTGTATAACGATGATGATGGTGATATGGTGATGAGAAAAGGGAGACGGTGAAACCTGGTGCCGGGACATAGCCTACTCCTCGCGAATAGCGCCAAAGGGGGCCGCCAATCTCTATCACCATCAATAGTGTCACATGCCCTCCCTTCATGAGATACTGCGGAAAGATTTAGTATGTAAACCAGGGCATTGGCGCAAAGTCTGCTATTCAAGAACAATACGCCACCACCTCTCCTCGTCTAACCGGCCAAATCGTACTTTGTCTGTGTTTTGCGATATTGCTTCATACACTATGTGACTAAAAGTATCCGGACACGCACAAAAACATACGTTTTTCATATTAGGTGCATTGTGCTGCCACCTACTGCCAGGTACTCCATATCAGTAGTCATTAGACATCGTGAGAGAGCAGAATGGGGTGCTCGGCGGAACTCTTGGACTTCGAACTTGGTCAGGCGATTGGGTGTCACTTGTGTCATACATCTGTACGCGAGATTTTCACACTCCTAAACATCTCTAGGTCCAATGTTTCCGATGTGATAGTGAAGTGGAAATGTGAAGGGACACGTACAGCACAAAGGCGTACAGGCCGTCTTCGTCTGTTAACTGACCGCCGACAGTTGAAGAGAGACGTAATGTGTAATAGGCAGACATCTATGCAGACCATCACACAGGAATTCCAACTGCATCAGGATCCACTGCAACTACTATGACACTTAGGCGGGAGGTGAGAAAACTTGGATTTCATGGTCAAGCGGCTGCTCATATGCCACACATCACGCCGGTAAGTGACAAACGACGCCTCGCTTGGTGTAAGGAGCGTAAATGTTGGACGATTGAACAGTGGAAAAACGTTGTGTGGAGTGACGAGTCTCGGTGCACAATGTGGCGATCCGATGGCAGGGTGTGGGTATGGTAAATGCCCTCTGAACGTCATCTGCCTACGCATGTAGTGCCAACAGTAAAATTCGGAGGCGGTGGTGTTGTGGTGTGGTCGTGTTTTTCATGGAGGAGGCTTGCACTTCTTATTGTTTTGCGCAGAGCACAGGCCTGCATTGATGTTTTAAGCACCTTCTTGCTTCCCACTGTTGAAGATCAATTCGGGTATGGCGATTGCATCTTTCAACATGATCCAGCACCTGTTCATAATGCACGGCCTGTAGCGGAGTGGTTACACTGCAATAACATCCCTGTAATGGACTGGCCTGCACATATTTACCTGAAATCTATAGAATACCTTTGGGATGTTTTGGAGCGCCGACTTTGTGCCAGGCCTCACCGACCGACATCGATACTTCTCCTCAGTGCAGCACTCCGTGAAAGTGGGCTGCCGTTCCTCTAGAAACCTTCCAGCACCTAATTGAACGTATGCCTGCGAGAGTGGAAGCTGTCATCAAGGCTAAGGGTGGGCCAACACGATATTGAATTCCAGCATTACCGATGGAGGGCGCTTCGAACTTGTAAGTCATTTTCAGCCAGATGTCCGGATAATTTTGATCACATAGTATAAGTTAAAGAATTATTTCGCTTTTGTTTCTGTCTCTTCCTCAATTTTGATGCTCAGTGAATCTCCACTGTCATTTTCACAATTCCTGAGCACCTAGTCCCACGTCTATGATGCCCATGCCAAACTCTTCGCTAAACGACCCATCTATTTTCCTCATCAGTGCTAAACCTCTCTCTCACTTGTGAACGAAAATGATGTTTCATTTACAAACTTTACTACTGCTAAACCTTCTGCTTTGAGATAAATTCACAATGCTTGCAGTAATGTTTTAGTAAGAGTAACTCAGCTAACAGGAACTACACTTTTCTCGAGGTCAGGATTCCACAGTAGCGAGTGCATTGAATTGGAGCACGCGTAGCAGCAACAGCTTTAATGTCACGGTCAGATGGTTCACATTACTTGAAAATGTCGGCTGCCCGGCAAGTTCCGATCTACATTCCACGAGCAGAAGGCCGCTGACGTGCCTGCATTGTTCGTCGCGGTCACGGGAATTAAACGCCTCTTTTTAGCGCTACACAATACAGCCACACCGGCACTGCCTCTGGCATTTGCACATGAGGTTTCTGTTTCTGGTGCTTTAGCTCGGAATGGATTACAGATCGTTGCTACTTGTCAACGGCGTCACTGAGTTATTCACAATGTAGAATCGATGACACGTTATATCTTAATCCGTTTTCCTTCGTTCCTTACAAAATTAAAAATAATTATCGTACCGCCTTGTTTCATATATCAGACGAGGCCAGTTTCTGCGTAATGCTAAACTGGGAAATGCGATTACTATTCTTTTTGCAGTGACCAGTAATAGAGATTATGAGCGGTGTTCGAAAATCTAAGACTTGAATCCTATCTAGCAATGCAGACACTTCAGGGGCTCAGCGTATTCATTCGTTAAATTCTGTCCATAAAAAGCATAAAGTTTACGGTGGATATCTGTCACTGTTATGTTTTTTGCCGAGAAAAATCTTTACACCGCTCAGACTTGAGCGTGCTTTTCAATTACAACAATCAGTTTGAATCAGACCTGCAGACGAACACGACAGCTTGCTACCCTGAAGTACACTTCTAAACGAGCGTACTGAAAAGTAATGCCTTTGAATTTTTTATATGAAAACTCTTGAAGCCTTTAAAGTAAAACAAACATTATTAACAATCTACATCATTATTCTTCGTGTCTACATATTTGCAGCTTCCTACCGTTAGAGGGTTGCGAACTGTCCCGTGTAACACGGTTGTTGTTGTTGTTGTGGTCTTCAGTCCTGAGACTGGTTTGATGCAGCTCTCCATGCTACTCTATCCTGTGCAAGCTTTTTCATCTCCCAGTACCTACTGCAACCTACATCCTTCTGAATCTGCTTAGTGTATTCATCTCTTGGTCTCCCTCTACGATTTTTACCCTCCGCGCTGCCCTCCAATACTAAATTGGTGATCCCTTGATGCCTCAGAACATGTCCTACCAACCGATCCCTTCTTCTGGTCAAGTTGTGCCACAAACTTCTCTTCTCCCCAATCCTATTCAATACTTCCTCATTAGTTATGTGATCTACCCATCTAATCTTCAGCATTCTTCTGTAGCACCAAATTTCGAAGGCTTCTATTCTCTTCTTGTCCAAAGTATTTATCGTCCATGTTTCACTTCCATACATGGCTACACTCCATACGAATACTTTCAGAAATGACTTCCTGACACTTAAATCAATACTGGATGTTAACAAATTTCTCTTCTTCAGAAACGCTTTCCTTGCCATTGCCAGCCTACATTTTATATCCTCTCTACTTCGACCATCATCACTTATTTTGCTCCCCAAATAGCAAAACTCCTTTACTACTTTAAGTGCCTCATTTCCTAATCTAATTCCCTCAGCATCACCCGACTTAATTAGACTACATTCCATTATCCTTGTTTTGCTTTTGTTGATGTTCATCTTATATCCTCCTTTCAAGACACTGTCCATTCCATTCAACTGCTCTTCCAAGTCCTTTGCTGTCTCTGACAGAATTACAATGTCATCGGCGAACCTCAAAGTTTTTATTTCTTCTCCATGAATTTTAATACCTACTCCGAATTTTTCTTTTGTTTCCTTTACTGCTTGCTCAATATACAGATTGAACAACATCGGGGAGAGGCTACAACCCTGTCTTACTCCCTTCCCAACCACTGCTTCCCTTTCATGTCCCTCGACTCTTATAACTGCCATCTGGTTTCTGTACAAATTGTAAATAGCTTTTCGCTCCCTGTATTTTACCCCTGCCACCTTTAGAATTTGAAAGAGAGTATTCCAGTCAACATTGTCAAAAGCTTTCTCTAAGTCTACAAATGCTAGAAACGTAGGTTTGCCTTTCCTTAATCTTTCTTCTAAGATAAGTCGTAAGGTCAGTACTGCCTCACGTGTTCCAGTGTTTCTACGGAATCCAAACTGATCTTCCCCGAGGTTGGCTTCTACTAGTTTTTCCATTCGTCTGTAAAGAATTCGTGTTAGTATTTTGCAGCTGTGACTTATTAAGCTGATAGTTCGGTAATTTTCACATCTGTCAACACCTGCTTTCTTTGGGATTGGAATTATTATATTCTTCTTGAAGTCTGAAGGTATTTCGCCTGTTTCATACATCTTGCTCACCAGATTGTAGAGTTTTGTCAGGACTGGCTCTCCCACGGCCGTCAGTAGTTCCAATGGAATATTGTCTACTCCGGGGGCCTTGTTTCGACTCAGGTCTTTCAGTGCTCTGTCAAACTCTTCACGCAGTATCATATCTCCCATTTCATCTTCATCTACATCCTCTTCCATTTCCATAATATTGTCCTCAAGTACATCGTCCTTGTATAGACCCTCTATATACTCCTTCCACCTTTCTGCTTTCCCTTCTTTGCTTAGAACTGGGTTTCCATCTGAGCTCTTGATATTCATACAAATCGTTCTCTTACCTCCAAAGGTCTCTTTAATTTTCCTGTAGGTGGTATCTATCTTACTCCTAGTGAGATAGGCCTCTACATCCTTACATTTGTCCTCTAGCCATCCCTGCTTAGCCATTTTGCACTTCCTGACGATCTCATTTTTGAGACGTTTGTATTCCTTTTTGCCTGTTTCACTTACTGCATTTTTATATTTTCTCCTTTCATCAATTAAATTCAATATTTCTTCTGTTACCCAAGGATTTCTACTAGCCCTCGTCTTTTTACCTACTTGATCCTCTGCTGCCTTCACTACTTCATCCCTCAAAGCTACCCATTCTTCTTCTACTGTATTTATTTCCCCCATTCCTGTCAATTGCTCCCTTATGCTCTCCCTGAATCTCTGTACAACCTCTGGTTCTTTTAGTTTATCCAGGTCCCATCTCCTTAAATTCCCACCTTTTTGCAGTTTCTTCAGTTTTAATCTACAGGTCATAACCAATAGATTGTGGTCAGAGTCCACATCTGCCCCTGGAAATGTCTTACAATTTAAAACCTGGTTCCTAAATCTCTGTCTTACCATTATATAATCTATCTGATACCTTTTAGTATCTCCAGGGTTCTTCCATGTATACAACCTTCTTTCATGACTCTTAAACCAAGTGTTAGTTATGATTATGTTGTGCTCTGTGCAAAATTCGACCAGGCGGCTTCCTCTTTCATTTCTGTCGCCCAATCCATATTCACCTACTATGTTTCCTTCTTTCCCTTTTTCTACACTCGAATTCCATTCACCCATGACTATTAAATTTTCGTCTCCCTTCACAATCTGAATAATTTCTTTTATTTCATCATATATTTCTTCAATTTCTTCGTCACCTGCAGAGCTAGTTGGCATATAAACTTGTACTACTGTAGTAGGCGTGGGCTTCGTATCTATCTTGGCCACAATAATGCGTTCACTATGCGGTTTGTAGTAGCTTACCCGCATTCCTATTTTCCTATTCATTATTAAACCTACTCCTGCATTACCCCTATTTGATTTTGTGTTTGTAACCCTGTAGTCACCTGACCAGAAGTCTTGTTCCTCCTGCCACCGAACTTCACTAATTCCCACTATATCTAACTTCAACCTATCCATTTCCCTTTTTAAATTTTCTAACCTACCTGCCCGATTAAGAGATCTGACATTCCACGCTCCGATCCGTAGAACGCCAGTTTTCTTTCTCCTGATAACGACATCCTTTTGAGTAGTCCCCGCCCGGAGATCCGAATGGGGGACTAATTTACCTCCGGAATATTTTACCCAAGAGGACGCCATCATCATGTAATCATACAGTAAAGCTGCATGCCCTCGGGAAAAATTACGGCTGTAGTTTCCCCTTGCTTTCAGCCGTTCGCAGTACCAGCACAGCAATGCCATTTTGGTTATTGTTACAAGGCCAGATCAGTCAATCATCCAGACTGTTGCCCTTGCAACTACTAAAAAGGCTGCTGCCCCTCTTCAGGAACCACACGTTTGTCTGGCCTCTCAACAGATACCCCTCCGTTGTGATTGCACCTACGGTACGGCTATCTGTATCGCTGAGGCACGCAAGCCTCCCCACCAACGGCAAGGTCCATGGTTCATGGGGGGGGGGGGGGGGGTAACACGGTTATGTTAACGTAATTATGTCGATGTGTGAAAAACAGTGTGCTGTAATCGAGTTTCGAATTCTAAATGTTCGTCCGTACACGGCATATCTTCTCCTTCAGACACTGGACTCGCATTCGGGAGGACGACGGTTCAATCCCGTCTCTGGCCATCCTGATTTAGGTTTTCCGTGATTTCCCTAAATCGCTTCAGGCAAATGCCGGGATGGTTCCTTTGAAAGGGCACGGCCGATTTCCTTCCCCATCCTTCCCTAACCCGAGCTTGCGCTCCGTCTCTAATGACCTCGTTGTCGACGGGACGTTAAACACTAATCTCCTCCTCCTCTCCTTCAGCATGACAATACCAGACCACACACGAGCGCTACGACATCTGCAACAATCCGAGGCCTTGGATTCACTGTCTGCAATCGATCATACTCTATACACTCCCGTCTTGGCCCCATCCGATTTTCATCTGTTTCCAAAACTTAAAGAATACCTTCGAGGACTTCACTTTGGTAGTCATGAAGTGGTGCCAGCAGAGGTGAGGTTGTGGCTCCGTCAACAAACATTCTTCGGTGATGATATCAATGAACTATCTCTCGTCGGGAGAAATGTGTTCATCGCTCGGGTGATTTTGTTGAGAAATAAATATACAGGGTGGTCCATTGATCGTGACCGGGCCAAATATCTCACGAAATAAGCGTCAAACGAAAAAACTACAAAGACGAAAACTTTTCTAGCTTGAAGGGGGAAACCAGATGGCGCTATGGTTGGCACGCTAGATGGCGCTGCCATAGGCCAAACGGATATCAACTGCATTTTTTTAAAATAGGAACCCCCATTTTTATTACATATTCGTGTAGTACATAAAGAAATATGACTGTTTCAGTTGGACTACTTTTTTCGCTTTGTGATAGATGGCGCAGTAATAGTCACAAACATATGGCCCGCAATTTTAAACATACAGTTAGTAACAGGTAGGTTTTTTAAATTAAAATACAGAACGTAGGTACGTTTGAACATTTTATTTCGGTTGTTCCAATGTGATACATGTACCTTTGTGAACTTATGATTTCTGAGAACGCATGCTGTTACAGCGTGATTACCTGTAAATGCCACATTAATGCAATAAATGCTCAAAATGATGTCCTTCAACCTCAATGCATTTGGCAATACGTGTAACGACAGTCCTCTCAACAGCTAGTAGTTCGCCTTCCGTAATGCACTGCACCCTACAAAAGGTTCAAATTTTATGACACCATGTGGTAGCTTGCGGGGTAGCCAAACACCCGCAATATTTTTGCACATTTTTGACAATGCGCTGACAGATGTTGTCAGGCGTTGTAGGTGGATCACGATAGCAAATGTCCTTCAACTTTCCCCACAGAAAGAAATCCGGGGACGACAGAACCGGTGAACGTGCGGGCCATAGTATGGTGCTTCGACGACCAGTCCACCTGCAATGAAATATGCTATTCAGTATCGCTTCAACCGCACGCGAGCTATGTGCCGGACATCCATCATGTTGGAAGTACATCGCCATTCTGTCATGCAGTGAAACATCTTGTAGTAGCATCAATAGAACATGACTTAGAAAATCAGCATACATTGCACCATTTAGATTGCCATCGATAAAATGGGGGCCAATCATCCTTCCTTCCATAAGGCCGCACCATACATTAACCCGCCAAGGTCGCTGATGTTCCACTTGTCGCAGCCATCGTGGATTTTCCGTTGCCCAGTAGTGCATCTTACGCCGGTTTACGTTACCGTTGTTGGTGAATGACGCTTCGTCGCTAAATAGAATGCGTGCAAAAAATATGCCACCGTCCCGTAAATTCTCTTGTGCCCAGTGGCAGAACTGTACACGACGTTAAAAGTCGTCGCCATGTAATTTCTGGTGCGTAGAAATATGGTATGGGTGCTATCGATGTTGATGTAGCATTCTCAACACCGACGTTTTTGAGATTCCCGATTCTCTCGCAATTTGTCCGCTACTGATGTGCGGATTACCCCCGACAGCAGCTAAAACACCTACTTGGGCATCATCAATCATCATTTGTTGCAGGTCGTGGTTGACGTTTCACATGTGGCTGAACATTTCCTGTTTCCGTAAATAACGTAACTATCCGGCGAACGGTCCGGACACTTGGATGATGTCGTCCAGGATACCGAGCAGCATACATAGCACACGCCCGTTGGGCATTTTGATCACAATAGCCATACATCAACGCAATATCGACCTTTTCCGCAATTGGTAAACGGTCCATTTTAACACGGGTAATGTATCGCGAAGCAAATACCGTCCGCACTGACAGAATGTTACGTGATACCCCGTACTTATACGTTTATGACTATTATAGTGCCATTATCACAAAGCGAAAAAAGTGGTCCAACTAAAACATTCATATTTCTTTACGTACTACACGAATACGTAATAAAAAATGGGGGTTCCTATTTTAAAAAACGCAGTTGATATCCGTTTGACCTATGGCAGCGCGATCTAGTGGGCCAACCATAGCGCCATCTGGTTTCCCTCTTCAAGCTAGACGAGTTTCGTTCTTTGTAGTTTTTTCGTTTGATGCTTATTTCGTGAGATATTTGGCCCGGTCACTATCAATGGACCACCCTGTATAGACATCAAGGATAGAAATGTAGAATGTTAATAATATTTGTTTTACTTAAAGAATTTTAAAGCTTCAATGTAAAAAATTGAGAAGTAATACTTTTCGGTGTACCTTCGTATATTTACTACCATAAAGTGCATGACAGGAGATAGTGTTTGCACCATGGCTTATGTATCTTTGAGTATGACAAGGGAACGATTTAAAATGGAACAATCACATGAAACTAGTTGCACAAATAGGGGCGTTGTGCATCGCTGTGACGTTTACTATTAAACTGGCGAGACGCTTTGTTCCTGGAAGGATTTACCAATACACATAACATTACGACCACTGCCCACCGCGACGTTAGTTGCCGCCGGGTGGCGCTGCTGGCACGTGACGCGGTAACAAAAGTATGCAAGCGGAACAGACAGGGACGGAGGATCACCCTACCGAAGATACGGGCTGCAAATGGCAAAATCCTTAGAGATAAGAGACTTTGACGAAGGGTAGATTATTATTACCCACAGCTTGTGAACGAGTATCTCGAAAATGATGAAGCTGGTCGAATGTTCATGCCTACTGTCGTGACCATCTACGGAAAGAGGTAAAAGGACAGTAAAACTACCACTAGGCACCAAAAGGTTGGACGTCCACCACGCTTCACATAACGTGGGGCTCGGAGGCTTGTTTGCTCTTTAAAGTAGGACAGATGGTGATCTGTGGCATCTCTGCCGAAAGAGCACAAGCTAGTGCACGCACAAGAGTTTCGAAGCACATCGTTCATCGTACATTGTTGAACATGGAGCTCCGCAGCAGACCACTTCTACGTGTTTACATGTTGACCCAACGACATCGTCAGTTACGATTAAAGTGGGCACAGCACCATCGGTAATCGACCGTCGATCAGTAGAAACGTGTGGACTGTTCGAGTGAATCACATTTTTTGTGCACTAGGTCGTTATCGAGGTGAGCGTCGACTCGAAACGTGCAGTGCGCCATAGACGCAAGCCGGTGGGAGCGGTATTATGCTGTTTTCCTTTGTTTTGTTTTAGGGCGCAAACACAACTAGGGTCATACCCGCCCATGTCAGAATCGTATAACACTAAGAAAAGAAAGGAGTTAAAAACGACCACAAGTTAAGACCAAGAGATAGAAGGAAAGACAGCTAAAAACAGTGACTTGGAGAGAAGTCCGTAAAATACGGCTGTATACCGTAGAGACAGGCTGAACAGTGAAGGGGGAGGCGTGTTTATAGCGATAAGAAGTGCAATAGTATCGAAGGAAATTGACGGAGATCCGAAATGTGAAATGATTTGGGTGAAGGTCACGGTTAAAGCAGGCTCAGACATGGTAATTGGATGTCTCTATAGGCCCCCTGGCTCAACAGCTGTTGTGGCTGAGCACCTGAAGGATAATTTGGAAAATATTTCGAGTAGATTTCCCCACCATGTTATAGTTCTGGGTGGAGATTTTAATTTGCCAGATATAGACTGGGAGACTCAAACGTTCATAACGGGTGGCAGGGACAAAGAATCCTGTGAAATTTTTTTAAGTGCTTTATCTGAAAACTACCTTGAGCAGTTAAACAGAGAACCGACTCGTGGGGATAACATATTAGACCTTCTGGTGACAAACAGACCCGAACTATTTGAAAAAGTTAACGCAGAACAGGGAATCAGCGATCATAAAGCGGTTACGGCATCGATGATTTCAGCCGTAAATAGGAATATTAAAAAGGGTAGGAAGATTTTTCTG